>NC_064753.1:23945821-24290821 GCF_011397635.1 Epinephelus fuscoguttatus | reverse complement strand
GGGGAGTTATGTCCAAAAAAAATTAAGCACTGAGGAGGGACTTATGTTTTTTGTATTTTGGCGTAGGGGATAGACATACAACTTTAAATTATTGTATTTTGTATTTATTCTAAATACCCTCTGAACCCCAAAACCCAGTCCCGCCACTAGAAAGAGGAATTATCATTGGATTTTCAAATTTCCAAAGGTCCTTAAACACATTGTGCGCAACTAAAACTTCCCTTAGGGACATAACCAAATGGTAATATTGTTTGTTTTGGTAATAACTTCTGCTTCAGTGCTGTTTCTCCAGTGCATTACCTACATTTGGTGCGAATATTTAAAAGATATAGTCATGTACAGTGGAGAGAGGCTCACACATTTTCCATTAAATATATGTAGCTTTGGGGAGAGTAAAAGTCACACCCCAGCCTCCTCAGATAAGTATAGAACAGTCTCTTAGTCCTTTTGTGCTTAAGGAAATGTAAAAGAAAACCACACTGTGAAAGTACTATGTCTTTATTTGAAGCAGCTGACTCTACCCATCACAAAGTATGGATCAATCTTTGACAGATATTTAAACTGTAAGGCACCCTAAGGTGTGCTTTGAGACAGCGTGGGGAGAAAAAAAGCATGAATGATGAAACACACACTTACATGGGACCATACATGATACTGTGATTTTAACAGATGAAACACCAAAACCAGCCTAAAATGTAGACATAATGAGGCAAATATGTAGTTTTTTTTTTCCTTAGTAAAAACTTATTAATTCAAATTTTATTATAAAGCAGATGTCAAAGATGCTGTGATGGGAATTTGGATGCAATGTCTAAAAGAGAAACTCAGTTCAAAACAAGTATAGAAATGCCTTTAATATCTCAGGTGACACGCTGAAAAGAATTTGTAGTATTTTACAAAATAAAATAAATACATAAAGACCCATGTCTTAAAGGATCAGTGTGATTTGCATTCAGGAGAATCATTAGACAGATCCTTACCTCATCTTGTGACCCTAAAGCCAAGAGGAGACGAGGAACACTAACTATTATTTACCAGCAGACAAGGATGAGGGAGTGATTGTACAGGCCGAAGTAAGGAAAGAAGAAAAATCACAATCAGTGACGACTGATTGATTATTTAAGCCTCAGTGAGTCTTTGGTCACTAAACTGCCGAACTGCCTTTCTGTAGCTGATTATATATCTGGCAAATTTACATAAAAAGATAAACTCAGGTGCACTTAAATAAATCTACAGTTTTATGAGCATAAAGGAATACTTTACCCACAAAATGATCATCTGTATATCAATTAGTCACGCCTTGTTACCTTAAAACTGTGAAGAAAACTGTATTGTTCTCACACACCTCCACAAAATATGGCAAACATTTTGAGCAATTAATTGGGGACTACCAACAACAAAACTATATACAAGAAAATTTGTAAAAAAAAAAAAAAAAAAAAAAACTCAAACAGGTCATGCTGTATAATTCAAGTCGAATTTATCCAGCCATATGCCCAGTACTTAACTAAAATCTTAGAATATAAAATTGAACAGAAAGTAACAGAAACATATCTTTGTCCTCTTCAAAGTCAGGCTCCAATACGAAGGATTTTTTGTGAAAATGCATGTGATGGGGAAATTTACGCCCAGTCTCACTCCGAAGTCGTCGAAATTTGGCGCTTGGGCGGTGACTTGTGTCATCAGAAACCAATAGAAAAAGGCATGCTTTAAGGTCAGCATGATGCACAGCCGGTTGCTGTAATAGTTTAACTGGGCCCGGTGGCATCAGGGGGAAACACGCAGGACAAGACAAAAGTTAAAGGAAATGGCCACTTTAGAATAAAAATACAGACAATACTTACTCACTAACTTACTAAGCTGACAAGAAGTCCGGTATAGTTTTTTAATCCACAGAACTCATTCAGGGTATCAGAGGATAACAGCTAGCCGGAGTTTTCCATACATTTGAAGTGCATGGAACCCACGTCCAAAATCATTTTGAAAATGTAATAAAACTCTGCTAATGCATTTCAAAAACATCAGAATGGCTCGTCCGTCATAATCCAAGTGCCCTGAAGCTGCGGCATGCAAAATTGACTTGAAAAGACATAATTTACTCAAGTTTTATAGCATCATTTCTCACCGTGGTCAGTTAGCCTGCCCTGCAGGAGTGCTGTGTTTACATGGCAACTCGCGCGAGACTCGAGAACCTTCAGACGTTCTTGTTTGGACGTGGGTTCCATGCACTTAAAGTGTATGGAAAACTCAGGCTAGCTGTTATCCTCCGATACCCCAAACGAGTTTTGTGGATTAAAAAACTACACTGGACTTCTTGTCGGCATGAGGGTGAGTAAGTACTGTCTGTATTTTCATTCTAAAGTGGCTATTTCTTTTAAGGTGGCCAAAGTGCGTGTGTGGTGGCCACGTCCTGTAAGATTCTAAAGCCAAACCTTGTTCTTTTTTCCTAAACCTTACGTGTTTTTGTTGCTTAAACTCAACCATGTGCGTTAGTTGTTGAAGGAAAATTTGCAGTGTTGTACCAACATAGTGTGTTTATTTTGAAAGAGACTATGTTAATGGTAAATTTCCTGTGAAAACGGAAGTGTATTTTGAAAGAAGACGATGCATGTAACAGGCAGAACTTGACACGGCGTCCCAGAAGGTCAACAACCAACGTACCCAGGGTACCTTTCACATTGTACGTGGACGTGGAAAGTCCATGACCAAAAGTCGATATGTGATAAGGCCAGAGTGAGAATGTGCTGGAAACATTGAGCTTACAACCAATGAGACTTGAATTATACTGCATGAGTTGTGTGAGAGTTGCTGTTGTTAAATAAGGTCCCCAGTCATTCAATGAGTCAATATGTTTGCCATTTTCTTAACAAATTCAAGGTAACACAGCATGAGTAATTAATTTACAAATGGTCGTCATGTGGGTGAAGTATTCCTTTAAGTTTTTTTTTTTTTTTTAAATTTAGTAGTTTTTAAATAATTCATCAAACTATTAATCATACCCTGTAGTTAAATACAACAGATGACTGAAAATCAGTAAACAACACCATGGAACACTGACACTGAGTCTTATATACTTGAAATTGACAAATCTGAAATACAATAAAGGTCATTTTATTGATCATCCATTCATACCTATATATATATATATATAAATTATCTGACATGACTTTGATAATTTATGACAAAATAATTCATCTGTTAATGTCAGCTCAAGAGGTAAACATTCACGTGGGAATAGTGTTTACAGATTTTGAATTTGAAACTATATATGTATAAATGATCTGCCCCATTTTCTTCTTTAAAGTTTTTACGGAATAATTTAGAAAGAGTGATTGACAGAGTCGTGTGGGCGTCTGGAGCAAAGGAGACAACATGGCACTGCACATCCAAACAGTTATCTCAAATAAATACAAAAATAAACTGCACCATTTCTAACAATACTTACAATGTTTATACAAAAACATACCCTGAAATACCAGGTACTTCCACAGGCAACACATTCATATGTACAGTATATTACATGCAAATAGTTACACAAACAGTCCACATCATCTATATATTATCCTGTACTGCATGTGTACCACTGCAAAAAAATGGACAAATATCTTCTGAGTTTTACAAAACAATTCTCACAGACCTACTTTTATTTTTTTGGTAAAACAAAATAGATCCCTACATATAATACACGTCGCGATATATAAAATGTCTGGAAATCTTGAATCATCACATGCAGGTAAGGACAAAGTCAACTCCGGCTACACGACTGTTGCATTTCCACGATATATAGATCACTGACAATTAGTGTAGTCACAACATGAGTAACTGGAGGACCAACAATTATCATCTCTTTTTGTGTGCTCGCAAAAAAATACACAGCTAAGAAATGACTGTCGGGAAATATCAACATGATGATCACGCATTTCACACAATAACTGGAAGCCATGTTGTACAGATGAACCACCACAGTACTGCATGTGTATGTAGCTCTAACTAAAGGGGATCAAATCCATTACTAATCCCTCCACGTGACATGTGCCACCAGTTCAACCCCAAAACATCACTTTATTATTAACGGACATTTTGTATATTTAGTGCTGGCATTCCCATTAAGCTTCCACTGTCCTCTAATCCCACTCCAATTTGCATTTCAATTCCAACAAGTCCACCTTAAAAGAAAAATCTTGACCTCAATGAGACTGTATTCGATAAATAAAAGTTAAATAAACGCTTGCCAGTTTGTTGCAGGAGAAAATATCTAAAGACAAATAGATGTTGACAATGTGACGATGATTTTTTTATGTACTTGTAATCACCAGACGGTTTCATTAGCACATAAGCATTAATCTTGATTTCATGCAACGGGAGCAAATTTATGGTGATTACGATAATGATGACCAAATTACTGGAAAACACGATGCCTGTTCTGTGTAATGAAGACTTTAACAGTAAGAATAATGAATAATCATTAAAAAAAAAAAGTCTTTCGTGACGTTTCACCGCAGTCGCTGACTGTGATCCGCTGACATGAACGAGCATGTGTGGCCAGTTCTCGTCTGTCCGTACAGAGAGGATGGAATGTGCATGTAAGGAGCAGGAAACAGTGTCCTCATGCAAATTTACACTTCAAAACAAAAAGCAACTAAAGAAAATCCTTATATTCAGAAAGCAACTCTTTTTCACGCTTGAAATAAATATATATTAATATATATTATCACCTATTTATCATCCTGTGCTATCAGACACATATTGATTTCATACATCCTGATCATTTCAAGTCTCTCATATGTACAAAACACTCTGTACCTCCCTGAAGAACCACCTTCAGTGTTTATGTGTTTAAGCAATGCACATTTGGCTCTTTGACTCCGAGAGAACAAACATCTGGACAGCTGTGGGTTTAATAAATATAAAATATAAGTTGATTTACAAGAGAAGATCATGAAGTTGTTGGTGGTACACGTGGAAGCAAACAGGACTCCAGTGAATCCTCTCTGCTGATGGATGGAAACAAAAATCCTTTGCTTCAGTCTGAGATCACACTGTCATCATCCTGCACATCCCTCCGCAGGTAACCTTTGACCGATGGCTGTGGGTGCTCACTTCTCATACGCTTTGTTCTGCAGGTAACTGAAGAGTGCCTCCAGTCCTTTGGTTGAACACCACAGCTGCTTCAGCATCTGACACTCCTTCTCATTCACCTCCTCCAGGACTGACATGAGGATACTCCTCACCAGGCATTTGGACTCTTCTAAAACCTTTCAGAACATACAGAGAGGGGAAAGATCACTCATTAGGGTCAGGTATATTCGGGAAAAAGCTTTGCCCTCTGAGTCGTCTAGACCAGGACCTACCACTGCATTGCATGATGCCATTTCCTTCACACGCAGCATCACCTCTTGGTTAAATGTGGTTGGCCAGAAGACCTGTGACACCAGACCTCGACTGCACGCCTCTTGTGCTGTGAGCTTTCTTCCACAGAACAGCATCTCATTGGCCTGCCGTTGGAGAAAGGGGGGGGGGGTTTATAAATTATTTTCAAAATGTCAGGCAACCAAACTGGGTTTGATTTGGGTAAACAAAGGGGAATCAGGGAGTTTTAAGCAGTGACGCCCCGAAGGTGGGATGGGGCAAAGGGGGCAATCCACAGGCTCATCTTGTTAGTGGTATCTTATGAAACTAGACAACCTAAGGCATCCATTGGTACCAACCATGTCACAACAGTTGAAAGGGGGCTAATAATGCTTCTGCATTAGTTTAAAGTTTGCCAAGAAAAAAACTGGCATGGCTATTTTCAAAAGGGTCCCTTGACCTCTCACTACAAAATATCTGGATGAAAATGAGCTCTATGGGTGCCCACGAGCAGTGTCTGGAATTAACTTTTTGACTCACCGGCCAAGGGTGCTGGTAGAGCCCGCCAAGGATTTTTTTTTTTCCCAGATTAAAAAGTTGCCTTTTTTGTCACATATACGTCACATATAAGATGATTTTTAATACTTCAGCATGTGGATAAGTTCCCTCTGGTAAGTAGTGATGTAGTGTCTGTCTAGGGCTTTTATTGTGAAAGGTAAGGATGGAAGAAGTAAAGATAATTAGGGTTGGGTGATATGGACTAAAATTCATATCTTGGTATGGCGATACACGATATATATATATATCTCTGTATTTTCTATGAAATGGGCTACATGTTCAGCTGCAAGTCACAGTCACATTTGAGATGTCACAAGCATTTTTATATAAACAGACTGATATAAATAAAATGCAAAGACAGGGATTTTTTCCCTTCTGTTTTTTTCCCCACTTCTGCATGAAAAGAAATATATAAAATTAAAAGCAGGGCTGTACGTTAACGTTTTTTTCACACAGCACTGGAGCTACAGAGGTTTAAAGGTTTGCCTAACACTAGTGCTGGAAAATTATTTAAATGTTTTTATTCATTTAGGCTATTAATCTTAGTTATGTTACACAGCATCACCAGAGAGGCTGAGGGAGGGAAGGAGCAAGAGACACTTTGTCCTCGTTATATACATCTTGTATATGAAACGTCTGTGTTGTTGCTACTTTTTTTTTTTTTTTTTAAACACATCGGTTGCCTGCATCCAGGCACTGTCTCCATGTCACACAATAGACTGCAACTACCAAGAATAACAGCAACGCGCTATGCGCTGGGTTGCACGTGTGCTACTGTGGTCATTTCATTCATCTCACAGACTGATTTAGCGTAGCATATGCAACATATAGGCCGAGTCCCATTGTAGACTAATTAACAGACAGATTAAACAGAGGAGCAGCTCTGTGTCTCTCCGAGTGTTGCTGGAGAACTTGTGAGTGAATGAGTGGGGCTGAAATGTGTGGAGAGGAGAGATGCACACTGGTTACATTATGTAAGGCAACTTCACTCTATATTGATATAAATGGTGTTGTCTAAATTTATATCTTGCTTGAAAATATATCGATATATCATAAATAGTCATTATATCACCCAGCCCTGAAGCTAACATGCTGCTGCTGACACATATAGTTATGGCTTTCAGTTTAGGTGTGACACCCAAAGATTTTCAGTGGGCATCTGGCCACCCCAGTGAAAAATTTCTGGGGGCGCCACTGGTTATAAGGGGAATCAAATTACGACAAGCCTCGATATAGCTTTGACCCACCAGAGCTACTCCCAGGATCTGTGGGAAGGTGTAAGAGGAGCATCCAGAGGGGGTGAGGTGGAGGGCTGCACACGGAGTCTGAAACCAGGCCCTCTCACTGGCCCACACCACATCACACAGGGGCAGGATGGAGGCCCCTAAGCCCAGAGCAGGTCCATTTATTGCCGCCACAATGGGTTTCTTGAAGTGGATGAATGCCAACACAAACTCCCTAAAGGGGTCACAGAACGATCAGTGCCAGCTCTGTAAAGTGTAATAGCAAGTGAAAAGAGAGCCAGTGTTAAGAGCAGAAACATTTCTTCTTACCGCACAGCGTCAGAGATGCGGCTGCTCTCTTTTCTGCGGTCAGTGGACAGGCGACCTATCAGGTATGACGGCTCCAGGCCACTGCAGAAAACAGTCCCCACAGAGCTGAGCAACAATAATTTACTGTCATCAGCAGCTGCATTACCCAGAGCTCGACACACTTCCTTCATGATCTGCAGAGAAATAGGAGGAGATGCAAATTACAGTCTTACCTCACCTGACACATGAAGAAAGGTTTTAAAAAATAATAATATATAGAAGTTCAATCCTTAGAGCAAAGCTTGACATCCACTGAAAGATTCGGCAGACAGACATGCCTCAGAAATAATGATAAACACTGGGTATGAAAGAATGATTGCTTTTATTCCTACAATACTGACAGTGACAGCTAATGGGGAAAGTGCATTTACAATAGCACTACTCATCTAATGTACCAAGGCACCATATGATTAATATTTTCAATTTAGGGGCCACAGATTTGCAGGATCTAATTTTATAAGTGCTGCTGCTAAAGTTACTCATAATGTAGGCTTTTAGTCTCTTGTTACTGTTACAGGTGCAGTGGTGTGTGTGTGTGTGTGTGTGTGTGTGTGTGTGTGTGTGTGTCTCTTGTGTGTGTCAGCCTTCCCTCCTGCTTATGGTTTCTGTGGGTGACACACCGGTGTTCACTCACTGATTTAGGACCCCAACAGTTAAAAGACCAGGAGACACAAGCAGATGGTGAGCCATTTGGCAGTTTGGAAGCTGTGTATTGGTTGTATTACTAGTCAGAACTCCAGTTGTGGAGGGTCGGTAGTTCTCACACTGGAGAGAGCTTGTCTATTGGTTTGATACACTGTGTTGAAGCCTTTGTTTTATTAGTTCATTTTGTCATGTCTATTAATTTGTTCCGCTTTCTTCTTTTTTTTAGAAAGTAGTTTTTTAGTTCACATCACAGACTGTATGAACTAATTGACATGACAGCTCCCTAAAAGTTTAGCCAATACGTCACGATTGCCCCCTGGTGGCTGGCCACAGTATAGGTCATAAGCCCTGCCCCCTCAGTGTTCATGGATACAACATGGGCATAATTTAATGTTCAATGTACAGGTTACATTTTTCCCAAGGACAGTTTCTGTCATTTTAGATAGTTTTTATGATGTACGGTCAAGTGTTTATTTTTCTGATAACTTTGGTTGTAACTAGCCAATAGGTGTGCTCACATTCAATAGGGCTGCCTGAGATTGGTCAGACAGGGGTTTGGATGGGAACGCCATACCGTGGAGACAGCTACTGTGCAGACTCCAGCTGAATCCAAGTATCCACCATGTTGACTTGCAGACTGAGCCCTTGCGGACTTCAGTTGTACATAGTGTGATGTATTTACTGTCATCGCGTAAAGTCTGCAATGGCAGAGACTGCAAGCGGCTGATAGACAGCCCTTAAGATTGTTTTACTTGTTGCCCTGGAAACGTTCAACTATTACTGCTGTCATATTCATATATATGTCATATGAGTTGATAATTAGTTCCCACTCATCTGTTCCTGAAGAGAACAAGATATAAATCCCATGTATTGCCTTTTTTGTGACTGAACAAAAATTATTAATACATCTCTATATAACAGGCTACAGGGGTTCAAAAACAGAAATGTTCTTAAATAAGGACAGGACTATGACTCAATAAATTGGGCATTACTTACATTAGAAGCCTTCTTTAGTTTAGTAATTTTTTAGCCTATTTCACTGCACAGCCGGAAAGGCTGCAATAATAAAATGCATTTTCATTCCCTCTATAGCCTATACTTCAACATATTTCTGCATCATGATGTGTTTGAATATTATTTCTGCCCTACGCAATTCAAATAGCATTTTAATAGACCTAACTATCAATAACTATTTTATGCATTAAACTGTTTTTTTTTGGCACCTGAAAAAACCTCAACATCACGTCCATATTGCAGTGGACTGGGTTATTAAATCAGTGAAGTCTGTTGAAGTCTGCACCCCAAGCGGACTCTCTGGAAGTCTGCAGAAAGTCTGCTTGAGGACTGGCTGAATTGTGGATTTGGACGGCCCTCAGCACTCCCAGACTTCCTGGGTACGCGCCCGCAAAATCCACGAGTCCGCAAGTGCGGTGAAGTCTGGACATTTGGATTCAGCCTCAGGCTCCAAATGATACTGCCAGTGCAAGATGGCCGCGGCCGTATCTGGGATATTTTGGTTTCAATTTCGTACAGTGGGATTAAGAGGTGATGCGTTATCTGTCTTTCTATACGGTGTGTGTTTTATATCTCAGACCTTGTTTTAAGTCTTTATTTTCGAAGTATATTAAATTCTACATTTTTGGGTCATGCCCTTCTGTTTGCCTTGTTTCTTTATCTATCTTGATCTATTTTACCATGGCATCTACAAACAGCAAGTTCTTTCAGCAAAGTGGAATGAATAATAATTGAATTAAGAAACAGAAGCAAACTTCAAAAGAAGCCACATTCCATTAAAAATAGCTCCAGAGCACAGTGGGGTTTTAAAGGAGGCTTTGTCTAAAGTTACAATGTCTTTATCATGTCTGTTTTACAATTTAAAGTATCACAGAATCATGTGTTGTCAGCACAATGCATCGACTACCAATGCTAGTTAAAATGGTACCTGTTCATGGAAGTCAATGACTCATTTCTTAGATATAGTACATTTAAAGGAACAGGGTGGAGGATTTAGTGGCATCTAGCTGTGAGGACTGCAAATTGCAACCAGCTGAAACTTCCAGCATGAACTCGCGGTAAGAATTCCTTCACGGTTCTGTGTTCAGGAGGTTTTCACCAGGAGCTGAATTATCTGCAGAGTTCTCTTCCTGTCCAAAACAACTGGGCCAATGATATAAAATGGTAGTGTTTTACCAGCACTGCTAGTCACAGAGCTACAGTGGCTGATGCAAGAACACAAAAAATGTGACTGGCCCTATCTAGAGCCAGTGTTTAGTTTGTCCATTCTGGGCTACTGCAGAAACAACATGGCGGACTTCTTGGACAAGGACCCACTTCCTATGTAGATATAGACGGCTCATTCTAAGGTAACAAAAACAAAAAGATTCTCACTTTCACATGATTATACACTAAAAAAAATATACTTCTTATATCATATTCCATTTCAGCATACATATTCCCATAAATCCTTCACACTGGACATTTAAGACCCTGATGATGTAGAAACTATGTTAATTCAATGTCCATAGCTAGTATCGTCTTTTCACTGGAAAACAATGTTAGTATCGTATTCGTATATAAAATAAATTTCAAAATATGGAAGTCAGATTGTGTGGTGACACTGTTTCTAGCTAGTTAAGGTGACTTTCTGAGCAGCTCAGACTGCAGGTGAGAGGTTTACATGAAAACTTGCTGGGCAGCTTGTTTCCCTGACCAACCACCTGCCGGCAGCAACTGACTTGACTGTAGCAGCTACTCCTGCTGGCCGCAGTTTTGGACCAATAGGAAGAAAAGTTGTTAATGTAGATGCGATGTAATGACTCAAATACAACTTCAACTGTGAAAGAGTTGAGATGCTGTGTAAAACTTAAATAAAAACAGAATGCAATTATGTGCAAATCCTTTCTGACATATATTCAATTAAATACAGTCAAGAGACAAGATATTTAATGTTTAAACTGATAACCTTGTTGTTTTTAAGCAAATTTTCACTCATTCTGAATTTGATACCTGCAACTTGTTCCAAAAAGGTTGGGACAGGGGCATGTTTGACACATCTTGTCTTTAAACAACACTCAGTGAGCGTTTGGGACCTGAGGACAATAACTGTTGATGTTCTGAAAGTGAAATTGTTTCCCATTCTGGCCTGATATTTCCCATTCCGCCATACATTTGTGATAATAGTCAGGTCTGGACAGCAGGTGGGCCAGTCTAGTTCCTGTACTCTTTTACTGCGAAGTCACACTGTTGTAACATGTGCAGAATGTGGCTTGACATTGTCTTGTTGGAATAAGCAGGGACATCCCTAAAGAAGACATTGTCTGGATGGCAGCATATGTTGCTCCAAAACCTGTATGTATACCCTTCAGCATTCATGGTGTCCTTACAGATGTGAGAGTTATCCATGATGTCATGGGCACTAAAACACCCTCATACCATCACAGATGCTGGCTTTGTACTTTGTGCTGGTACCAGAATCTGGATGGTCCTTTTCCTCTTTAGCTCTTTAGGACACAGCGTCTATGATTTCCAAAAATAATTTCAAATGTGGACTCATCAGACCACAGCACACTTTTCCACTTTTTGTCAGTCCATCTCAGAGGAGCTTGAGCACAGAGAAGTCAGCGTTGTTTCTGGATGTTGTTGATATGTGGCTTTTGCTTTGCACAGTAAAGTCTTAACTTGGATTTCTAAATGCAGCAACAAACTGTGTTTAATATCAATGTTTTTCCAAAGTGTTCCCGAGCCAATGCAGTAATATCCTTTAAACAATCATGTTGGTTTTTAATGCGGTGCCGCCTGAGGGGTCAAAGGTCACAGGCATTCAGTGTTGATTTTCAGCCTTGCCCCTCATGTGCACAGCTTTCTCAAGATTCTCTGAATCTTCTGATGATATTATGGATTGTAGATGATGAAATCCCTAAACTCCTTGCAGTTGTGCTTTGAGAAACATCCTTAAACTGTTGGACTATTTGCCCACACATTTTTTTTTATAAAGTGTTGAACCTTGTGCTGTCCTTGCTTGAGAACAACATAGCCTTTCAAGGATCCCCTTTCATACCCAATCCTTATACCATCATCTGTTACCAGTTCACCTGTGGAATATTACAAACAGGTGTTTTTTGAACAGTCAATAATTTTCCCAATCTTTTGTTGCCCCTGTCACAACTTTTTCGCAACATATCGCAGGCATCACATTCAGAATGAGTGTATATTTACAAAAAGTTCATCAGTGTGAACATTAAATATCTTGTCTTTACACTGTATTCAACTGAATAAAGGTCAACGAGATTTGCAAATCATTGCAAATCTATTTTTATTCACACTTTACACAGCAAAGCATCCCAACTTTTTTGGAATTGAGGTTGTACATTTTTCTCTTAAATAATCAATTAATCAATGATCAGCCTTCAGCTAAGTACACTTGCATTGTTGTTTCACCCTGCCAGCAGTGCATCATTCAGCATTAACCGACAGGCGTTTGGCCTTTGCCTCATGTGATGAAAAAGGGAGCAAGCCTACATTGTCAGACAGCTGACCTGATAAGAAGTCATCTGGAAACCCACACCGCCACATCACTGTCTGCAGTCAATCTGCCCACTCTGTTGCTGCATTTTAATCAGATTATCACCCTTGACCCATATTAACCATTCAACCTCAAAGTGAATTTAATTCTCTGTCTCACCAAGCGCATAATCTGTCCCCAGTTTTGACTGGGTGTGGTGTGTGTGCGACTGTGGGTGATGATATTCTAGCAAGGTGAATTAGAAATCCTGCTCAAATAAGAAGCAGAGATAGGCAGATTCTGGTTCCAGTCTGCGATACAGAGGAAGAGAGCAGTCAAAGTGACATTCCTGTGTGGTGAGCAGACGCCTCGAGGACATTTGTAGACAAACAAAGTCTTGCAACAGCAAGCATCAACTCCTTTGAAATGAAATCACCACATCTAGGGGTCAATTAATCATATGTTTTAAAATTCAAGTAGGTCTGACAAACTTTTTTCATGTTTAGTTCTTTAAAATTTCCTTATGCCTTTTTGATATTGTAAGCTAAAGATACTTTTGGGTTTTTCTGTTGGACAATTTTTGATTTCACAAAACATAAATAGCTTGCATTTTTCTGGGCCTATATCCAAAACCACTCCCTTGTTCACTGAGGCCTTGGTCAGACTGCCAGCCCAAATCATGTTATCTGGCATATCCACATTGTATCAAGACTGATTTTAGGAAGTCTGGCAAGAAAAAAAACACATGAAATGTGACTTTCAGTCTGAACACCGCTCAAATAGGATTTCAAAGTGTCTTTAAACGCAACACACAATGACTATGTCAAATCCAGAATGACGGAAGTGCTGAGCAGATCTTTGCTGCTACTAGCAGAGCACTAAAGAGGAGGACATAAGGGACAACAGCCCGTGGACAGACGCCAAAATAAATTGTTTGTAGGGCAAAATTACAGACCTCCATTTCTCATGCTTCCGTATTGGACAACTGCATCACCAGTATTGCTACATAGCTACTGATGCCTATATTGTTACCACAGCAGCCCATGCAGATAGATTAGTGATGTCTGGACACACAAAAACAATCTGATTACTTGCAAATAAGAGTGTGGTCAGTCTGTTTTCAAGATCTGATTTGAGAAACAAAACTGATTTGGCTGCAGACTGAACGTAGCCTTATTCACTGCTCCCTACAGTGCAGACAGTAGTTTACTCTAGAGAGCGGTAGACACCACGGACATACATAAACTCAGATAAAATTACAGACAGTAAATTTCATTCACTACACGGTAAATGTTGAACAACTTAAGGCAGAGTCAAGTAGGGGTGTAACGATCAACATATCAAATCAATGATCAACGATCCAATATCATTGATACAAAGTGAAAACATCGATTTATATCATCATCTCCAGGTTACTAGCCTGGTTCCAGACCATAGACCCCACCCACTCAACTGAGTAGGCTTGCAATACTGGTCTGGCATACTTCAATGAATTTGCGATTTATCTTGTCCAAAGGATGGACGGACCAATGAACGCCGGGGGTCTAGCGATTAGCCAATCAGCGCCACGCTGATGTCAAGCTGTACGCCAGTGGGTAACTGGTGAGGATAGCAACAATGGCGACCGCTACAGATCCTACAGACCACATTAAAGATGCTATCGAGGTATTTCGCCACTACTTGCGTTAATGGAGGACCAAATTAAGGAAGCTGCTAAACTGGATTTAACAGCAATGCAGCAGGGCGCGCACAACGACGGAGACATTTTAAACGGGCAAGGCTCGCTTGTTTTCGGCACCCCCGAGGCATGGATACTAATGACGTCAGATTCTGGGTGAGTCGTTGATCTCTACTGATTGGTTAGGGAAAAATCAAATTCCCTCCCCCTTGTAAATCGCCTTCAATGGAAGCCATGTCAGACTGAAGGTTCTGGGAGCTTCAGTCTGACACTCAGGCTACCAGGTTACACCTTTATTTTGAAAGTGTGTGTAACCGTCAAACAGCAGCAGGCAGATGGGTAGCAGCCAAGAGAAACATCTTGAGGATAACGTTATTTACTCTACTCTACTACAGGTCAACAGACAGAGCACATGGCGTATGTAAACAATGCAGATATGAGATAAAACATGATGTAAGTGCCTGGATGGGCATCTAACTCTGCTAACTTCTTGAAGCAACACAGCTGCTCTGTTTCAACAATGTTCGGCTGAAAAAATATGCATGCAGGCTGAAATTCAGCCATGCTATTCTATCAAGAGATGTAGAATTTAACAGCAGGTGGACAGATTGATTTACTCTCACTGCCAACGCTACAAAGTTAAAATACCAAATAATCATAAACAGCCCATTGCAGAGGAGCCATCTTGTGGTAAAACAGATTTCTGAATGCTCATTTAGATCTATTTTTAATGTTGATAGTTTAATTTAGGCTTAAAACGCAGTGTTACAATAAGGCTCGGATATGTTTGGCAGATTGAATTATTTTTGGACAAAAATGGCTCTTTTGATAGTTAAGGTTGCAAAAACCTGCCTTGAAGGTTAACTTATCCAATGTGCTGTTTTATGTGTGGTAGTGGAGTCAATTAAAAGTAAACATTACTGCACTTTTTTTTTTTAAAGATATTTTTAGGGCATTTTTTGCCTTTAATTGATAGGATAGTGAAGTGTGAAATGGGTAGAGAGAGAGAGGGAGAGACATGCAGCAAATGGCCACAGGCTGGAGTCGAACCCGGGCTGCTGTGGCAACAGCCTTGTACATGGGGCGCCTGCTCTACCACTAAGCCACCGACGCCCCAACATTACTGCACTTAAGCAGTTACAAGTATTTACATTGTGTATTTGTAGTTTTTTATCTTTTATGGCCAAAGGCAAATAAGAAAGGTGTAGCAGCTTCTTCTGTAACATATTGTGTTAAATGGGCATATTATATTGACTCATATCGATCGCAGGCCCCTGAATCGCATCGCATCGAAATTGTATCATGACAGACTTTGTAATATTAGCAAATATTGTATCATTGTCCAAAGAATCAAAATAAAATTGGGATTTACACCTAAAGTCAAGGTGTCTCAGAGAGCTCCACTTAAGTCATTCATTTTTGAATCACTGTAAATTTCTAGGCCTTCATTATATCAGAAGTCATTTTCTCATGTCACAGTAAGAAAATCACAAATGTAAATAATGACATTACTGATGGCTGAAGTGAATTCCATTTAGCTGCTTTAGTTTCAGGGTGCTGACACTGTGCACGCTCTTTGTCACACTGTCACGGCTCACTGGGACACTTAGAACAGAGCAAGCCGTCGTTAATGTTATTAGTAACACCTGTGCTTTTCCTGTTATGACAAGTGGATATGTCTGCTGCACAAAAGGCCTATTGGGACTCTTTCCCCCCCACCTAATTAGTGTTTATTAAAAGCAGGTGTGCAGGAGTTTGGCTTTTTACATTCAAATAAACTAAGCACAAAAAGTAAGGAGATTATTTCTTTGTTGTAACAATGCTTCTTGGCAATAAATCTTATACCACTGGGAAGAATGTTTATTTCCCTTTATATTGTGCCATATTTGTAAGGTACATTTATGGGTTGCGCCCATGAAAAATTTGCCAAATCTTCTCTGCCAATGCCAAACAGCTTTTTTTTGTTTTTGACTCTTGTTTGGTGGATTGGATGATTGAAGTCTGAAGAAACAAGACATATTCACAATTTAACAATTTATTCATTTATCAAACAGGAGGCTCAGTAGCATGTGGAAGAACCATACACAGCCACAACAGCCTGGCACCTCCTCCTCATGCTGGTCACCAGCCTGTTCACCCACTGCTGTGGGATGGCATCCCATCCAGCATTTGTCGCGAGTCATCCAACGTGGTTGTGTTGGTCACTCTGGCACGAACAGCACGCCCAAGCTGATCCCACAAGTATTCAATGGGGTTGAGGTCAGTACTGCTGGCAGACCATTCCATCCTCTCCACTCCCAAATTCTGGAGGTAGTCTCTGAAAAACCCCCGCTCTGTGGGGGCGAGCGCTGTCATCTTGGAGGACAGAGTTTGGTCCCAGACTGTGGAGATATGGGATTGCCACTGGTTGCAGAATTTCATCTGGATATCTCTCTGCATTGAGATTGCCTCCAATGATGACAACCCTCGCCGCCCACACCATCACACTGCCTCCACCAAAAGATGTTACTCTATCGGTGCAGCAATCAGCAAAGCGCTGCCCACGTCTCATCCACACTTTGACCCTACGGTCCAACTGCCGTAGGCAAAATCTGGACTCATCGCTCAACATAACTTTCCTCCACATGTTCAGGTTCCAGTGCACATGTTGCCAACACCAGCGCAAACAGGCCTGACGGTGAAGGGAAGTCATGGCAGGCCTCCTGGCAGTCCTATGAGACTAGACATTGGCTGCATGCAGACTGTTCTGGATTGTCTGAGCAGAAAGCCGTCAGCCATATCATCCTGAAAACCTTGACTGCAAATCTGAAGAAGACTGCCTGCGGTTCCTAAGTGCTGACAGGATGAGGAAACTGTCTTCTTTGGGTGCCGTCTTCTTGGGACGCCCACTTCGCGGCCTGGCTCTGACATCCCCCGTTATATGGAACTTGGCCTTCAGTTTGCAGATGATATTAGGGCTCACTTCAAATAATGTCGCAACTTGGTTTTGCGGAACACCAGCTTGAAGTTGCCCTATCGTACGGGCTCTATCCACATCAGTCAAACGTGGCATGCAGATTCTTGGAGCAGACACTCAATAGCTATGTTTCCATCCAAAAGTGATTTGAATCATTGGGAAATGTGCATTAAAAGAAATACGAATCCTGTGCGTTTCCATTAAATGTACGGATTTTGGTGAAAACTACGAACTCACCCGAGTTCATAAGCTATAGATGATAGAATCAAGTAGATTTAGACCATTTACCTACAAAAAGAAAAAGTCAAATAATTCTTTGTTAACTTCTATGGGGAAATATAGTGTCAGATTAGTGGTGGATAGTAACAAAGTACATTTACTTAGGTACTGTACTTAAATCCAGTTTTTGAGTATCTGTACTTTATTCGAGTATTATTTTTTGAAGATTTATTACTGTGAACTTCTAAAATGCAAAAGTCCATTAACTGTGATCATGCAGTTCTGTGTGTGGTTTAGTCTCGCCACCAGACAATCAGAGATCTCCGCCTTCTGATAGTCTGGGGACACTCCTTTCTAAAGTGTGTTTAACACACCGGCGCGTCTTGCATTTCTAAAAAGGACACGCCTTCTTGGAAATGTGCGCTCCCCCTTTTCTCGTCCGCAAGAAAACAAACACACAGAGAGCTTGAAAATGGATGCCGAGAGATTAAACTCCGTTTTATCAAACGTGTGCTCATCCGTGAAGAATGGACGGATGACTTAGTTACAACATGATTGAGCTAACTGAAGTAGTTTCATGTCGTATCCGACGACGGGAGGCTTTTAACAGATGACGTCATGATGTTAGCTTTGCTGCTGTTAGCTGTCCCTGTCAGCTGCAGCCACTGATGCTTTCTAGACATCGTGATTTCCCAAAACTGAATAAATACCACACACAGCAACACAAAACTGCTTTGCTAGCTCAATCATGTTGTAACTAAGATATCCGCTGGAAAAGATATTTTTTTGAGGGACCGTTTAATGAGTTATTACCTATTACAGACACGACTAACGGCTAAGAAATAGTAATGTTTGTTCAATCATTGTGTTAATAGACTTTACAAACATCAGATTAGTCTAAACGGTGATACAGTGATGTGAAAAATGTGATATATATACAGTACAGGCCAAAAGTTTGGACACACCTTCTCATTCAATGCGTTTTCTTTATTTTCATGACTATTTACATTGTAGATTCTCACTGAAGGCATCAAAACTATGAATGAACACGTGGAGTTATGTACTTAACAAAAAAAGGTGAAATAACTGAAAACATGTTTTATATTCTACTTTCTTCAAAATAGCCACCCTTTGCTCTGATTACTGCTTTGCACACTCTTGGCATTCTCTCGATGAGCTTCAAGAGGTAATCACCTGAAATGGTTTTCCAACAGTCTTGAAGGAGTTCCCAGAGGTGTTTAGCACTTGTTGGCCCCTTTGCCTTCACTCTGCGGTCCAGCTCACCCCAAACCATCTCCATTGGGTTCAGGTCCGGTGACTGTGGAGGCCAGGTCATCTGCCGCAGCACTCCATCACTCTCCTTCTTGGTCAAATAGCCCTTACACAGCCTGGAGGTGTGTTTGGGGTCATCGTCCTGTTGAAAAATAAATGATCGTCCAACTAAACGCAAACCGGATGGGATGGCATGTCGCTGCAGGATGCTGTGGTAGCCATGCTGGTTCAGTGTGCCTTCAATTTTGAATAAATCCCCAACAGTGTCACCAGCAAAACTCCCACACCATCACACCTCCTCCTCCATGCTTCACAGTGGGAACCAGGCATGTGGAATCCATCCGTTCACCTTTTCTGCGTCTCACAAAGACACGGTTGGAACCAAAGATCTCAAATTTGGACTCATCAGACCAAAGCACAGATTTCCACTGGTCTAATGTCCATTCCTTGTGTTTCTTGGCCCAAACAAATCTCTTCTGCTTGTTGCCTCTCCTTAGCAGTGGTTTCCTAGCAGCTATTTGACCATGAAGGCCTGATTCGCGCAGTCTCCTCTTAACAGTTGTTCTAGAGATGGGTCTGCTGCTAGAACTCTGTGTGGCATTCATCTGGTCTCTGATCTGAGCTGCTGTTAACTTGCGATTTCTGAGGCTGGTGACTCGGATGAACTTATCCTCAGAAGCAGAGGTGACTCTTGGTCTTCCTTTCCTGGGTCGGTCCTCATGTGTGCCAGTTTCGTTGTAGCGCTTGATGGTTTTTGCGACTCCACTTGGGGACACATTTAAAGTTTTTGCAATTTTCCAGACTGACTGACCTTCATTTCTTAAAGTAATGATGGCCACTTGTTTTTCTTTAGTTAGCTGATTGGTTCTTGCCATAATATGAATTTTAACAGTTGTCCAATAGGGCTGTCGGCTGTGTATTAACCTGACTTCTGCACAACACAACTGATGGTCCCAACCCCATTGATAAAGCAAGAAATTCCACTAATTAACCCTGATAAGGCACACCTGTGAAGTGGAAACCATTTCAGGTGACTACCTCTTGAAGCTCATGGAGAGAATGCCAAGAGTGTGCAAAGCAGTAATCAGAGCAAAGGGTGGCTATTTTGAAGAAACTAGAATATAAAACATGTTTTCAGTTATTTCACCTTTTTTTGTTAAGTACATAACTCCACATGTGTTCATTCATAGTTTTGATGCCTTCAGTGAGAATCTACAATGTGAATAGTCATGAAAATAAAGAAAACGCATTGAATGAGAAGGTGTGTCCAAACTTTTGGCCTGTACTGTATATGTATATATATATATGTAGCTAAAAGCTCTGCTGGTTTTCTACCTGAAGTATTTGTAAACAACATGGCGATTCCCTCTATAATCCGGCCGGACGGATGAGTCATGGCCTTGTAAAAGATTATGTTTGTTTCTTTTAGTTGGCGAGAATGTGTCGCCGCAAACGCGACAAACATCCACTAACTTTGACGGCGTTTTCTGCGAGCGAGGCTGAGCCATTTTGTACCGCTACATGTGTTTCTAGTGGCACTATGTTTACAAGCACAAGAGTTCAGCGAGCCACCGAAGGACCGCCCTGCAGATTTACTATTGGTTCTGCAACGTAGGGAGTTTTTTTAAACTCTGAAATTGTATCCGCCCATCTAAACCCAAAATCAGGGAGAAAGTCATCAGTCTTTAGTTAAGCAAAGCGTCTAAAGACTGACTTGTGAGCCTATGTGTGGTTAGTTAAGCGAAGTGGTGTTTCCGTAACTCTAACTTGTGTGTGTGTGTTACTCAGATTGGGTAACACATCGGTAGAGATAGGCAGAGGAAGAGGTCATCAGCAGCCAGTTGTATTTAGTTTTGCAGTGTTACCATGGCTACGGCAAAGATTTCCCACCAGATCACCAGTGACCATACCTCAAGTCCACGTTTGAAGTTTTTGAGATGAAGAATGATTCGTATCACTGTAAAAGTTTGCTCTGTTTACAGCGCACAAACTTCATCACGGCCTACAAGAGTTTGCTAGACAACCTGAGAAATAATGTCAAGGTCAGTAAACACTGGCTTAATTCTAGATGAAAATTTTAAACAAAGTTGTCTAAGAGTGCAGTACATGCCGTTTTTGTGCTATGTTTGGTCAAATGAACTTGCCCATGAAGGTGTCGTACACTGAAATATTTGTACTGGGTGTTTTCACTTAAGCTGTGCATTCATATAGTACCCGGTGTTGTGTGTACGTGTAAAAAGTACTTTAAAAACTCAAGTAATTTTAAAAGCAAGTACTCCAGTACTTCAACTCAAGTAATAATTTGACTCAACTTTCGCTTGTATTGGTGTACTATTTGACCAGGAGTGTCTATACTTTGACTCAAGTAACAGAGTTGTGTACTTAATCCACCAATGCAGATTCTTGTAGTTAGTATGTTGCTTGATAAAACTGTCAAAAAGTCATAACACAGGATGTTAAAAAAAAAACATAAATAGCAGTATAGAACAGCACGCAGCAAGCTACAGTGTATTAAGCCAGAGAGGTGAGAGAAAGAGAACCAGCTAACAGCTCGGGGGACTTTCTCACCTAAAGCAAGCACCGAGTGTTTGGATAAAAAATGTTCAGGGATATTTTTGAAGATTTTTCGAAAAGCCATTCAGTAGGCACATCCGCAGACTCTCTTGTTCCTGTAGCTTCAAAGACTGAACGACAGAGAGGGAGCTATCAGAGCTGTTTGATAAGCCCACAGCTTACGGGCTTACTGTCACACATGAAAGTACACACACACACACACACACACACACACACACACACACACACACACACACGTGCACACACACAGTTTAGGCCACTTCAGTGCCTGTGAAGTACAGGCTGCCGTGCACACGGCGCCATATCAAAGCGAGAACCACCCTCTGTGGAAGATCTAAGACGCATCCTTCAATCTGAGGGGAGGAAAATCCTGTTTACTTAGATTTATGATCCAGAGGTGGATGATTGTGACACATGCCTTTATCCGTGGCTCAACTCTATATTTAAGGACCTCTAAGGAATCTTTTTTTTTTTTCAAATCAGTTTTCATTTCTTTAAATTGTTTTCTAAGTGTCAGTTCAAATTAGATAAAATTTTAAAATGTTTCCTAAATTAACATTTTCATTATGGCATGCTTAATTAGTATTATAAGCAAGTTGTAAATATGTACACCTGAATGAAATACGGCCTCTCCACTGTACAAGGTCAACATTAGTAAGTGCTGAGTAAATGTCACAAAGGCGTGTTTTAAAAGCATTCATGGAAAATTTCAAAAGCTGTTTGTCATATTGACAGGTTAAAACCTAACTGCTGGTACAGCAACATGGTAATTCATAAATTATAAATTTCTAAAATCAAACGGAAGGTTACAAAATGTCACAACAGTCTGTACAAAGAAGAGGGGGAAAAGCATCTACTGAACTGTGAGAGCAAGTCACTGAATATTTCCAGTGGAAAATTTTAATGGAGCAGCTTGTCGTTGATTGGAGTGTGGGAACAAGCAGCCAATCACAGGCTGGTACTTTCGTGCAGGCAGCCAATTCTGCAAGTGGATCATCACAATGCAAGAAGCTACAGCATCCGAACAGAGAGCCAATAAACCACAGTCAGTGTTGCAGATGCCCCAGCATTATTAAGCTGTCATTTTTTTAACCTCTTCATTGAGAATGGCTCGTGTAAAGCAGCACATTGTGACAGTAGCAATCATACACAGAAACACCCCCAAAATAGGTATAGTGTTGGATCCAATGTTATAATTACAGTCTTTGATAGAACTCATCCATCACTGTGACAGGTTATAGTGAACCACAGTGCAACTCCTGAATTAAAATGCACAGTTTGTTCTGCCACTGGATGTTTGATTGACATGGACTTTGCAGGTGATCGACAAAATGCTGAGGAGAAAGCACAGCATGTAGATTATGCACCCTAAATGCCTGAAGAGACGACTCAGCTGGTATATCATCAGACCAAATCAACAGCGCTTCTAAAATAGCAAGATCCTGTTTACATGTGTTCAGTGTAACGGAAAATCAGCAATCTATTAATAATTTACCAAAAATCTTTTGTTGTTTTAGGGTCTAAATTTCATCAGGCACAGACATCTGTTTTCAGTCACCATGAAATTTTATCATTGCAAAAGCAAGACCAATCTTTTTTTTACATTTTTGACAGCTGCTTCTATATTGAAGTATCCGAATAACACTGAAAGTGGAGCAAACAAGTTGTCAAATTGTTTAGGTTACTACACTGAATAAAATTTAACACTTTTGTTTTGGCTCCCATTCTCAGGTTTCAGTTAAAGATCCAAGACTTTTTTCATGCACTCAAGAGAAACATTTATCTTAAATTTTGGCCATAAATCTGTTAAAATCCATGTAAATGAGCACTTCTCTTTTCCAAAATAATCCATCCACCTGACAGCTATGGAATATTAAAATACTGATCAAACAGCATCATTACTACACAGGTGTGCCTCAGGATGGTCATAATAAAAGGCCACTCTAAAATGTGCAGGTTGATCTCACACACACACACACACACACACACACACACACACACACACACACACACACAATGCCACAGATGTCCCAAGTTTCGAGAGAGTGTGCCACTGGCATACTGACTGCAGAAAAGTCCAACACAGCTGTTGCCTGTGAACTGAATGTTCATTTCACTACCACAAGCCCTCTCTAATGTCCTGATTTGGCAATACATCCAACCAATACAGTGAAGAACTGCTGTCAGGTCAAGAACCTGGGGTCTCATTTATAATTATTGTATATGCATAAAACGCAGCCTGAAAGAAGCGTATGCTACCTTCCACACAAAAGTTGTGATCTATAAAAACAGACTTGATGGGAGAAAGTTTGACCCGTGCTTACAAACACTGGAGACAGGAAACTGACGACGCAGACAGTGAGGTGGAAGCCTGATTGTAGAAATTGTCAAATATTTTTTGGCACACGCCATTTTTGGCTTTTGTCCATACGTACATTTTTAGTATGGATCCTACGCACTGTTTTATAATGAGATCGATGATGAGCATGCCAATGAGCATCCCTAAGATGGTTACTGACAGTTTGTGCGAAGTTTTTCAGTTGAGAAAACCAACTCTTGCATCAGCTGTTTGGTAGCTGCCCTACGTTAATCTGGTGTGGCTACTGATGGGCTATTGCAGTTTCATGTGGTCTGCAGTTGTGAGGCTGGTTGGATGTACTGCCAAATTCACAGAAATGATACTGGGAATGGCTTATGGTCGTGAAATGAACATTCAGTTGTGGTGGACATGCCAGTGGCACACTCCCTCAAAACTTGTGCCATCTGTGGCATTGTGTGTGTGTGTGTGTGTGTGTGTGTGTGTGTGTGTGTGTGATCAACCTGCATATTTTAGAGTGGCCTTTTACTGCGACCATCCCAAAGCACACCTGTGTAGTAATGATGCTGTTTGATCAGTATTTTGATATTCCACACATCAGGTGGATGGATTATTTTGGGAAAGGAGAAGTGCTCATTTACACAGACTTTAACAGATTTGTGGCCAAAATTTGAGACAAACATATCTATTAAGTGCATGAAAAAAAGTCTTAAATCTTTGACTTAAACCTGGGAAAAATGGGAGCAAAGAAGAAGTGTGCATAAATTTTAGTTCAGTATATTTTGATTATTCTCCCAATCTTAATGATCACTATGCCGTCTTCCAAACAGCCCGTTTAGACTTATCTTATCTGACACTAATTGGACAAAACATAAAAGTTAGCGTTGACATTGCAATCTCTGGCAGAGATGTCAGTGTTATTTCTTAACAGCAAGCAGTGGACACATTGGAAATCTTGCCATCTCTAGGGTCTCCAAGTATAATTACACAATGCTCACCTCTATGAACTCCCTGCATAATTTTCTCTCCACTTCATCTGACATTTTGCTGCAATAACAACAGATGGCATAACGCTGGATTGTATGTACCCCTAATTACTTTACTTGTAGAAATCTTGTTTGGCAGGAGGCAGTTTTTGAGGAAATTCTGTGTCAGTACTAGGGACAGAGCCCAAGAGCTACTCCCTAACCTTTATGCTGAGTATACACGCTCTTTTTCGGAAATGGCCTGAGTAAGATTCATGCAGCTTTACATATTCACACCTGGCAGCTGTCAAATAAAACCACACTTTTCTAAAGTTGTCTCTTGAAAAGCTCCCCTGGAGCAGTTGGGGAGTAAATGCATAGCTCCAGGGCATCTGTACAGCCGTTAATGAGGAAACTTTCCTCATTTATATTTCTCAAACAGAGCTCCATGGCAACTGGGATACAATCAAAAAGTTACATAATTAAATGCAGTTCTTGAAACACTGAAACACACCAGAGAAATACAGAAACATAGGAGATGAAAGCACATTCCCGCTCTCACCTCTGGTGTCAGAGAGTTGTTGTCTGTCGTTTGGCTGGAGAGAAGGACATGCGTGAAGCCTTCCTCCTTCCTGACAACGATGTCTCGGAATCGACAGTTGCTCTCGTTCTGTCGCACGTTGTACCTGAGCCTCTTGTCGAACACGTAGCCTTTCTCCTCGGCCAGCTTCCGCTTTACTGAGCTGTGTAGATGCATCTTGCCATTGGCCAGAGGGGAGCCTGACACAGAGAGGGAATGACAAACAAGTCAATGTGTCTTCTTAGACTTGTGTAGCTTTTAGACACTTGCTGATAGCATTGATAAAATAACACACCCCCATGACAGAAAATGATCAATAATAATTACCCTTCATCCAGTGAAATATTTACAGATAATGTGGTTAAACTGGAGAGTTTTTAAAAGCTCTGTGACTGAGCGACTTGTTTTTTTAGACAGGCTTGTGGGCTGCAGAACTCTATGGAGTTTGATTTGAATTGGTATACAACAGATTTGCATATCTGCTGTAGAAAAGTGGACAGTCTGTCTGTGTAATATCTCACTGACTGTCCGCTGAGGAAAACTGCTGCACAAGCTTTGAACAGGTTTTCTTCCCAGCTACCATAAGGCAGTGGTGTGGACTCAAGCCACAAGACTTGGACTTGAGTCAGATTCCAGTCACAAATTTGATGACTCAAAAAGACTGGCAACTTGATTTGAAGTTTAGCACCAATGACTCATGACTTCACTTGGTTTTGACTCTAAAGTGCTTGATATTTTAGCCCACAGATTAAAGAGTATGTTGTTTAAAAAGTGTGCCACGAATTAATTTATTTCCCTTTATCTCCTGAGTCATCTAATATTAACACTATTCATTCCCAGCAAGTACACACTTGTTTCTCTAGATCCTCTTTGAACCAATTCAACATCATCTAATCAACTTGCAAGGCAGAAGCATGAGAAACTAATGTTACATTACTGAGTGTCAGCTGCAACAACATTAGGCCAAAACCTAGCATATGGTTGGACCATGTATAAAATGCTATAGGGCTTTTAATAAGAAACGAGAACTTTTAATTTGAAACGGGAAGTAGCTGGCATATGCCCAGTCACAGACCTTTGTTCACCATGTATTTCACTTAGAGTGCTGGCCCCCATGATGCGAGCCAGCCCAAATGTTCATGTAAATACATGTTAAGATGAAGAACAGTACACTTAGACAATCAAACAGCAGAGGGGACCTGCTTTCTCTGGAGCTGTATCCACTGATCATCTAACCCAAGGGATGTATGTCCCTATGTGACTGGTGGAGGCCGCTATTAGAGCCAAGTTCCACCAATAACAGCAGCTTCTAAAACATCCTATTGGCGACAATTACAAAAAGGGCACCTATTCCAACATTTTAACATGTAATAGTCATTAATGTTTAAATAAATTTAAGGCTTGTGTTTTACAGACATGGCTTGTTCTCAAACAAATTGATGAGTTGATCCTGTTTGCCATTTTGTCGGCCGGTGGCTGGCTAGCTAGCTAGCTTGCTAATTCCACCGTGCTTGTATGCTAACATTAGAGTGGTTCCAGAAAAGGAGCCGAACAAAGTTTTGTCACTCATCTGATCATAGCATTGTGTTTTCCTACACTGTGACAAGAGCCACGATGTGATTTTGCCAAGTAGGACATGCTCCTGGATTAACATCCCACATTGCATTCCTGGACCATCATTGCAGTCAACCAATCACAGCCCTCTGACGTCATCACTGTGCTGCTCCTGTGCTTCTTTCAAAATTCCTTTGTGCTTCTTCAGAGCTAAGATAGTTTTCCAAATTGAAGTTGAACAAAATCCTTCATAACACTCAACAAAAACCTTGTTAGCTACTGCAGGGTTAGCGAGTTAGCTTGCTAACTAGATAGGCTATGCTAACAAGTAAGCTTATAGGCTAAAATATTGTTCATCAACATTGAGAGTAAGCACAGTAACATTTTGCAGTTGCAAAGACCTGTGAAGGACACATGTTCCCTCTTTTTTAATAGCTTATTCATTTGAAATCATTATTATTATCATATCTCTTTTTTTTTCCTTTTTCTTTTTTTTTTCTCAAGATTACAGCGCTTGTGTGGATCCAGGACCATCACTGCCATGTTGACCCTGGATAATTTGTTCATTCATCCAGAACTATCGCCATTGTCTTTATCCCGGATAACTTGCTTATGTTGATCCAGGACCATCATCACCATGTTGACTTTGGATAATTTGTTTCTGTTAATCTTGACCATCATTGCCATGTTGATTCTGAAAAGAATCACTGATGTTGATCCAGGACCACCACTGCTATGTTGACATATACAAATATACAAGAATCAGCATGGTGATGATGATGGCCCTGGATAAACCTAACAAAATATATCCAGGATCAACATGAAAGAAAGGAGGGCAATGTGTTAATTGCAGGAATTTCCAGTTGAAAAATGATATTATCCTTACTCTTTGTAAGTGAACAATATTCTAGCCTATTGGCAAGTTTACTCCTTATCATAGCATACTTGCTTTGCAAGCTAATTCGCTAACCCTGCAGTAGCTTACAAGGTTTTTGTTCAGTCTTACTGAGGATTTTGTTCAATTGTCTAAACTTCAAATCGGAAAACTAGCTCAGCTCTGAAGAGGCACAAAGGGATTTCAAAAGAAGCACAGCGGCAGTGCAGTGATGATGTCAGAGGGCTGTGACTGGTTCATTACAATGTTGGTCAGGAACACATGGTGCGATGTTTATCCAGAAGCATGTCCTGCTTGGCAAAATCACTTCGTGCGTGACGCAAGTGTGTTAACAAAGCATTATGTTGTTAGATTGTACTCATGTAGCAGCTGGCTAGTTAGTTATCTAGCTTGCTAATTCCACTATGCTATGATGCTACACTGGTTACAGTAAAAGAGGAATACACTAATACAAGACTGTCGGCGTCCACGGCTCTGTCAGCCTGTCAGCACCTATTCATTTCGAAAGAGCAACTGCCAGCAGGGAAACACCAACTCTGACAGCATCAGTATCTCCGAACCAATGGCGTAACATCATCACTCACTCATTCAGCTCACTCACTCACAGACACACTTTCATTTTTATAGGGCTGACCTTGCCTCTGTGGCCCAGCTAAAGAATTATACCAAAGATGATTCAGTAGTATACAAAAACTACACAATGGTCAACAAAAATATGGAAATGGTATTACATTTGGCAAAGAGCGCATTATGGCTAATTTAGGACTCGAAAATCAAAGTTTATCATTTAGGGCTTGTGGCAGGACTTGCCTGTCTTGACTTGGACATTGACTTGGGACTTGAGTGCAAAGACTTGAAACTTGTGTCTCCAAAATGATGACTTATTCTCACCTCTGCCACAATGTTTTCTGGCTAGATGAAACAGATATATGTACACCAAGTGTAGATTGTTTGTCAGAATTTTATTGTGAGTCTGTTGTTGTTTTTTTTTGGGGATGTTAATTATTTTGAATGTGTTAGTGATTTTCCTTATTACATTTGTTTTTGTACGACATTTAGAACTGAGGCATAATGTGCCAAGATAGCAATCACCTATTTCTGTGTCATCCAACAGTATATTCTCTGCATGATATCTGAGCTGTCTCTGTGGGACTCACTGAATTTGAACTTTTGTTGATTGCATTAAAATATCTAGTTTGAATAGCCTAACCACACGCAGAGCTGAATTTTATTGTGGTTTTACTAAACTTTCACATTAAAAAAGTAGCCTCATTACTGTCCATCTTTTCCAGGCCTTTTCACCCAGAGAAACCTTGACTTAAGGGAGCAGCTGTTGATGAAAAGGTTTCTGTGACAGCTGAGTAACACAATCTCAGTTGTGCACTTTTCATCTGCTGAATGGATGAAAGGAAAAAAGAACCAGTAGTTAGGCGGAGCATGAGTCCTTTATCTAAGATCTAGTGATGCAGCAGTAGGAGACAATGAGACACAAATAAGTCATACATCATTCAGCAACACATGCACAGTTTTTCTCACCACAGCGAGTGGTTTGCTGCTTTTTTCAAAACATTCCAGCTAACAACATCAATGATGAGAATACTAATACAAGAACTAGGTTTTTAACACAAATGTGGGTTTGATATATGAAAAAAACCCCAAAAACTCAGTGGAGACTTTGAAACAACCTGAAAGCCCTCATTGAAAGCCTCAGTCTGTGTTTTTAACCATGAGTGATTTCAAGATGAATAATGCAGTGAAGCTAGAGACCCAGCCTCCGCTTCAAAAATCACTAAAACTCGACCTTTGAGTGGGTCACCGTCGCTGATAGAGGCAGCAACAGCAAACTAAATGAAAAAAGCAGCCTGAAATATTTTCTAAGGTATTACAACAACACATGTAGGTAATGGTTGAGATCCTTTAAGCTGAACATATGAGAAAGGTTTACAATGAATCATTCCTCCAAGGTTTCTCAAACTCTGACCCAACATAAAACAACTCAAATTACACTTAACCGTCATATATGTAGTGCTGCAGCAATGAATCCTAAAGGACAGGATTTAACACTTTAGCACTCCTGATTCCCTTGTCTCAAACTCAATGGGTTTTTGGTTTGATGCCTGAAGTAAGGTCTGTGGTTAAAACAAGCTTAAGAGGACTTTCACGTGTTGTTTTTCAACATAAAATTCGTCCGTAAATGCCCCACTCGTCAGTTCGAAGACTTGTGTGTCTTATCAAAGACTATTGCTAGCAAGTAGCCAAGTGAGACTATCGAATGTCATCACGCCGAACACAGCTTTACGGCCTCGTTGTGGTGGCAATGTTAAAGTCATACTAGTGTGGTGTAGTCGATTTATCGACCAACATTAGCGTCTTAGTTCTGACAACTGCATTTACTCTTGATCATTTGTAAAGATTTATCTTAAAAAACAAAACACACATATCATAAAATTTTGTCTGCCACAGAATTGTATTTCTGCGATAATCCAAATTTCAATAGAGAACTGGTCTAAGTGGCTATTTGTTAAGGGAACAGAAGCGATGTTAACTTCCAGGTCGGCCTATAAATAAACATCATGCCTGCAGCACTAAATTAGGGTCAGTTCCTCTAACAAACAGAGTTATCTGGAGTTTGACTCTGCAATACAAAATTTAATTAACCGTGATGAAGAGTCTGCTTCAAACAGAGGAAGACCATAAACAGAGATTAGCCTGGATACAAGGGATTTCTAATGGCAGCAGTGATTTAAAGTGATTGTGGGACAAGAGGCTGAGACTCTGGTCTCACTGATGGCACTCCAGACACATGGCAACACTATGCTTTACATTTCAAGACAATTAAGAGGTGATGTCCAAATGCTACCATTGACTTGCCGTTTGTTGAGGAGATGCCAGCATCTCAGTCACTGTGGTAAAATCAATGACATTTGCAACACCCTGTCTTTGCTCCCACGTTTTATTAAAAGGCATTGGTATAATAGCAGTACGAACTGCTATCTCCCCTAGGCTACAGCAATTGCAGGGATTGTTTCATGAAGAAAGGTCAATCAAACCAGCATCTAGAACAATACTGACAGTGGCTTGTTGCAGCTATGCAAGAAAATGTAAGGCACTCTTTTTCTTGCAATTCTCTGCAAAGAAAAAATAAAATTACATGACCTTGCGTGCACACTTTGCTATTAGTCGACAGTCACAGAGACACCCTCTGCCAGCGTAGCAGATTAATGGGTGGAGCTGAGGGTGCTGAATGAGGTGAGCGGCTAGCCTTTTGAGGATTAGGTAATTAGGATCCATAATGGCGTGCCAGACCAATAGCCATTAGGTTAGGCTGGTAGCCCTAATGTTCTCACAAAGAGAGGATGAGATTTCACTATCAAGTTGTGGTGTTTTGAAAAGAGTGAACCACTGACACACTCCATATACAACACAAAATTTAATATCTTTAAGTTCACATTCTGGTGTGCCTACCTAGAATTGGTGATGTAGCCCCAAAAGGACACTAGCCATTGGTTTAATATACTGAATAACATGACTGAAGTTGATGGGAACTGGGTGATAACAAAAAGCTAGATCAATAATCATCAAGAGAGCGCAACAAACACATAAAGTACATACCAATATGCACTTCCTGTATGTTCTGTATATCTGAACAGAAGGCTAAATGTACCCAGCACCCACAGCAGATGACAAAACAGTCCTTTAACAAGTATTATGGACAAACTCCAAATAAATTCTCGCATTGATACGCTGCTCAAATATGGTAAAAAGTTCATCCATTCTGATCTGGATTTTCTGCTAAACAAGCTGAGATGACTTTTTGAAAACTTAAGTAATGATTAACTCTGGTGGTACAGGCCCTGGACTGTGACCCAGGAGTGAAATTCAAAGGTGTTATCAGCTGCTCCTGTAGTAAAGAACCATGGTGGTGACTTTAAGAGCTGTGTGTCAGCACAAGTCTCTACAGAATAAATGTATCCCTGCTTAAATATACTCTTAATTATCTTTGTAAGCTATGCGATCTATCATGAAACAGGAAATAATCATCATGGAAATATATATACATTTCAAATCTCTATGTGTGTAGCTGCTTGGTATGTGAGGAGCTTTTCAGCATCCGTATCATTTATATCCATTAAGAAAGGTCCACCCTCCATTTACTATTAGAAACGAGCCAGTACATCTGCATGGCTGATATTGGCCATTAGCTATTTTAAGCTTGTCACAGCCAATGTATATCAGCATGAGTCTATGCATGTATATCAGTCAATAAGCAAAGAGTAATTGCAGTACAGACAGGTCAAATATGTATATGAGGTCATTTTAAAACCAGTCTCACCATTAATTATTCACAACCTGAACTGCCATTTTGTTTCACTTACTAATTGGAATCAGTAATTGGAACAGCCATCGAGAACATAATGGAGGAAGTAGAGGTGTGTCGATGTCTGAGCAACCTAGGCTTGTGGGTAAAGTTGTCTGGTGTTGAAAAGACACGAAACAGCCAATGACCCTAAGTTACATCACTGATGGTGTGTTCAGGAGCATCACAGGGATGTATTCTATCAGTATGAATCGCTGAAATGGCGTCAGACGGTGGTAGCAATTCAAAGGTTTGAAACCATACTAAGAGGGCACTGACCAGTTTATTTGTCATGACTGTAATATGTCCCATTCATATCTTCAAAATTCACAGTTCTTTAATAACTAAATTTAAGACCACAGTTTGGATAAAAAGATGTTTCTTAATGCAACTTATTTATGTTAATACATGCATACGCACACATCCGTATACAGGTGTGTAACACAACATGAAAACATACCATTAGACAAACTGGCATCCACTGCAGCAGTTAGAGCTATCAGAGATCCAAACCATTGTGTTGTTAAAACGGAAAACAACAATTCATGCTTGCACGTGAAGAACTACAGCATGGGTACTTGGTACTTGGTACCTGGAATATCCACCAACATTCTTTTCTTTTTGTCAACTTTTTAGCTATGATCTCTGAAACCTAAAAGCTCCACCATTCAGTCCTCTCTGTCACACTATCATTACATCATTTTGTTGACTTTATCACTCTATTTTCTTTTCTTTGCTACTGTTACCATTATCCTTTACTGTTACAGACACTTGAGGCCAAGGTGGCCTGTGTTCAGCAAAAGTTAGAGTCTTGTTTTAAACCCTGATGGTCTAAACTACTTGAGATACTGTTGGGTAATGTTTTGTTCCAAAGCTGGATTGATGGCTATTTGCACTAATATAAATGTACTGGAGGTCTGAATGATATTCTCCTACTTTCTTATATATTGTTATCTTTCTTTTTTAACTGTCATATGACGATATCAATATCAGCTGAACTCTATTTTCCATTTCATTTAATTTCTGAACATCTTACCTAGCTCAGATGTAAACTGCTGTCCAGTGGTATCCACGTCTCCTATCTCTCCATCCGCTCTGTCCGAGGGCAGTCTATGTGACCTTGCTGCTGTCCTGTACACGAGAGGATCCATCTCTCCATTCTGGAGTCCGTTGTGAGGAACTCTCACTGGATGAACAAAGTGAGGTCCTCCCGGTGGAGGAGCCTTGTATGTCATGGCTTTGCCAACTCTGTCCCCTAAAGCATGTTTCCCAGGTCCAACACCCACCTTCCTCTGCTTCTGAGTGGGTCCTGACCCTCCACTTCCAACCCCTAGAACAGCTCCTACTCTGACCCCAACAGCTGGGCCACAAGTCCTTTTCTTCTTTCGGGCTTCAGACCGAGCTCTGGAGTTTTCCGTAGCAGATGGCTGGCTGGCAATGAGGGGCTCTTGACGATTTTTAGGAACTTTGGGTCGTTTGTGTGAGTGCAGTCTCAAGCTGTTGAACTGGTCAATGAATTCCTCGCAGTGCAGTAGGTGGTGCTCTGGCTCCCACGTGTCCTCCTTACTGCCATAACCTTTCCACCTTATCAAGTACTCCCACTTACCCTTTTTGTTCCGCCTCTTGTCCACGATCCGCTCCACCTGAGGACAGCACACAGAAAGGTGGGAAATCAGACAGCATATTCCTAACTAAAGACATTCTTAATATACAGATTTAATAGTTCTTCCACTCCCAAAATACTGCTGCATTTAAGAGATGAAGAAAATTAAACTGCTCTGCACTAAAGTTCTCAGTGAGCTGAAAAGACAAAAAGATTTTACATATCAAATCAGTCTTTAAAAATACAATTTCAAACAGAATATAAAAATAAGAGCAGTTCATAAGAAGATTTTATGTTGCTGAAAAGCAGGGCCCTGTGGGAGTGTGTGGCCCCCTTGTGGGTGTACTTCATTGCCAAGCACTATACACAGCTGCACTGTGGGTCTAGCAGCCACAACAGTGGAATTTGCTGTGAATATTCATGATCCCCCGAAGAGGATGAATCCTCTTGTTTGCTGTAATGACACCATCAGACCCAAATCTCTACTTAATAATATATTAAAAACTCTTTTAAAACCTTGTGGTCAGGTTTCCACAAAAGTGACTAAGAACATTTACATGTCCCAGAGCATTAACCCTTCAATTACTGATGTATATAGGACGATGATGTATGTTCGAATGCTTAATTATATTTCTGTTACAATGCATGTGAGGTGTCAAATCTTAAAAAAAAAGCATACATTTTGTGACATATGTCTAGTTTAAGATAAGGGCTAATTCCCTGCAGAAGAAAGATAAGAGGCCAGAGCAGAGCTGAGATGAGCTGCAGGCTGCTGTCATAAAGAAACCTTTAACATCAGCTTTTCGAGGTCAAACCAAGACTAGAAAAGCCTGTGTATCTTACAATTATTTAACACCAGCAAAAACCACAGCCCATCAACAAATATATATTTCTATTTGACACAGGCGCTTACTTATGTGCAGTAACTGAATAAACCCAGTGTAAAAAGTGACACTATTCAGACACTAATGATGCACCAATCCAACTTTTTCAGCCCTGATACCAATACTGTGACACCTGGGCTCTGGGTATCCGCCAATACAGAGCAGTGATCCAATACCAATGTTTAATTAATATGCTGTATGCCTCACTGTGCGGAAGTGACTGGGATCATGCGTTTTTGTGTAAGGCGACTGGGGATGGGCTTTTTATGTAACTTCCATATTTAAGGGCTCACATTAAGATATCATAAAGAACTTAAGTACTCATGAAAAAATAAAAGGAATGTAAATTGCCAGACAATGGAAATCAGATACAATTTGATTAAACAACCAGCCCTGGTAGCCAAAATGACCTGGCCCAGCCATCGGCCCAAACTCGCCATGCCGGATTAAATTGGCTGGGCCACATGCAGTAGCCTGATTCAGCTGAGATTCAGCATGAATGACGCCTCAGAATGGGGCCAGCTCAACTGGCCAGATTTCTGCTGCTGTCACTGGGAAAACGAGCCAATGCTGGCTCATATTTGGCACCATGGAGCTGGAACACAGCCAAGTCAGCCGGCACTCAGCCATTATTAGGCCAAGTCCTATGGCTACCTGGGAGGCTTCAATTAACCATAAATTCAAAGTGATCATGACAAAATCAGCAAACTTTCTGTCGCTGCAATGTCATACGTTAGACGCATCGCTGTAGAATCATCTCTGGAGTCTGGTGCTGCTCTCCTCAGTTTAATGTCTGTCCGGTTAGCTTTAGCTAACACAACAGCAGATGCTAACATCAGACACCAAGCCACCTAACGATCCCAACAAACTCATACAGATATCAAAGCTTGACACAGACATTAAACCCATCAATATCTAATGCTAACAGTTAGTCCTATTACTGTGTGTGTGCAGGTGGACTCTCACCGACTGTTTGCCAGTGAGGAGCTCACAGTTCTGCAGCAAAAGTCTCATGATATCAAAATGAGAGCAAAGCTGGGGCAGGGAGATGCTGAGCAAAGCAATACACTGCATGCAGCCCTACAGTGAAATAAGACTTGAGCCATTTTGAATAGTTAAAGAATAGGCATGTTCACATGTGGAAGAAGGAGGGAGTGGTGATTACTTTATATGCTGAATTAATACTGATGTTCAAATCGAGTATTCATGCCTATCAGTAAAGGCAACATCAGGCTTGACTCAAACATTGCTTCCTTTTCTTAACTTCAGATCAGATTTCAGGTCAGATTTATCTATGGACTTATTTTACAAAGTCTGCAAAAGACACTACAGTTCAAGGCTGGATTACAAAGCTTCTGAGAGGAAATATGATCAAACTGGAGCCTCTGTTGGAACAGCATGACACTTAGCTTCTGAGCATCATTTCAGAGACATTTAACGTTGGTAACGTTATGTCGAGTATGACATCGTCGGCCCTGGAGTTAGTGTGCAGGACGTCAGATTTTTCTCATCAGTCCAGCGACTGGTAGTGTGACAGACTCAGATAACATTGGATTGGACACCACATTTATTTTTCAATTGCCCAATCAGACAAACTGCCTGAGGCATTCCCCTTGCGCACAGAGTCGAGCCCTGTATAACGCACTCATTAAATCAGATATAAACATGGAATTCAATTGTCCCCATTGTCACCAACACTTGATCCAGCTATCTGAGTCAGTACTAGCCAGATATATGATATCAGTGCAGGATCACAGAATCCCTATCAGAAACTACACAAAGTCTTTGCTAAATATAAAGCATGAAATAAAGAAAGAAAAAAAATGAACCTAAGATCTTCAGTTAAGTGAAAAAAAACAGTGACTATAGAACAGATGTCTTCCCCTGTCAACATAGCCACTGAAATTACTTCAATTAGATAAGTTATGGGCTGTAAAACACCAACATATGTTTTAATTTAAAGACTAGCTCAAACACTATGACAGTGTTGTCTACAAAACTTCACACAATGTGTGTGACCAAGCACTCAAATAATCAGAGTGAATCATTACTTTGCAAATCACTTTGATTGCATTCAACTTGATTTGCAATTTAGAAGGTGCTGACACACTGACAGAGTGTGCCGTGGGAGCTGCCACAAAAAGGTTGTGGGGACAAAAACAGGACCAACTAAAGGCTTTAATCAGAGTACTTTGTGTCAGACCATTCGGCCATTGTGAAAATGACAACAATTCAAGCACACACACATCATCCTATCACACAAAATATACATGGCACACGGAACATATCACATCAAACAGTCACACAGACACACCACAATAAAACATCACAGTCGACTGTCGCCCATCTTTAAAAATCAAAACCTGCACCATTGTTGACACATCTCAGATGTAGAACAAGCAGGTTTTGGTTAGATGTCTATACTTAAGGTTCCTTATCCCTGACTGATATTGGGGTACATTTATACTGACAAATATATGATTTACACTATAAAAATCACAGACAATAGCATCCTCAGGCATCATGTAAGCCTATTCTGTTTTTACAATAGTCTCTTACAGTTACTCTGCAGATAAATGCTGAATCCAGCTTTTTGTTCCCTGACACTCCAGGCATACAGGTAAGAACAAGAAAAAGTTTTAGTTATTGTATGTTACTCATGGCGCATTAAGACATGGTTTTGGGCCATGGAGAATGGTTGGAAGGTTTCATCAGAGCCTTTAGTGCAGCTGTGGTAATAACTGCTCATCATGTTCTCAGATGTGCTGCGCACATTAACAGGAGTAAACAGCCTTTGATGGGTGAGCCGCAGGGGTGTCACAGAAATGAACAGACGATTAGGTTGCTTACAGTCCCAAACAATGTCACACTTAACGGCATTGCAGAGAGAGACTCATGCAGAGAAAAGAAGAGAAACCAGGAGAAAGCGTGGGGTAAACTTGTGTACACAGACCGCAGAGGTTTAGAGACACTTGATGCTTTAGTATGAGCTGGCAGGGAATGAGTAAATGTGGGGCACTGGCATCCTCCAACACCAACTATACACTGTGCTGTTTTCATCACATGGTGTGTGTATAAACTCTGACAAACCATGAGCAGTGATGCTGACATGAGGAACAAACAGAAAGACTCTGTCTACATTGAGCCATCTTATTTTTAAAACACTATTTTCGTGTTGAACAACTTGTCAGCAGATGTGTTTCCGGGTCATTTTCATCAATACCTTTCCCCACAGTGAAACGCCTGACAAATAGAAAATGGCAAAATCCTTTCTCCTTCGTGATATTTTAAAACTGTCAAACAAGACTAAGTATCACAGCTAACATATGGTAAGTGGGACAGAAAACACAGTCCTTACTAGAGGAAAACATTGATCGAAGGGGGAACAGACCTACACGAGACCAATATAAACAAACTGTTATCAGCTTAAACACAGGTTATGACAACATCTGTGCTGTGTTAAACTATATTGACGAGAGAAAGAAACATTCACAGAGAGAGTTAGAGACGACTAAAGGTTGTCTTATTAATTTCACTGCATATATACACCCCAGCCCTTACTGGGCAGCTTACATAATTGGTATGCAGTACGGTTAGTGTTCCCCATACACCAAGCCCACATTTTATGATTAAATAACTCTGGAAATGTTTTTTGAAAATCTCAGTTTCTGGGTGAAAACATTGTTTGTGTGGACAGGGGGTTGAAAAGGAGAGAAAAAGATGAAAAACTGAACTGCCGTTTTGTGAACGTACTCATCTGCCACTCACCTCAACAAGTCCAGAAAATTACACCACTCCAGTCCAGTGACATCCAAGCTACACTGACAACCTACAGTAAGCTACAAGCAAAAGCAATTAAGCATGAAGTAAAAGGTAAGTGAAAACAAAATATGATTATTCAAATTCCCCAGTGTAAAATCTTGCATTGCTACTTCCTGTTTAAACTTTGGCCAATGGTAGTACCATAGTTGTGTACACACACATCCATTATAGACATTTTAATTATGTTCACTTATGGTTTCACTTCCAAGTGAATATTTTAAACAACTGGTTTCAGCTTGGGTGTGATGTAAAATGCGTCAGTCATATGATGAGCCCACATCGCATTTTGTTTTGTTTCACCGCCCGCAACTTCACTGTTTTCATTCAGTGTCACCATTCTCATAGTGTTGCTATTGGCCTCAGCAGGCAGCTGTTTTCAGTGAAAAAGCTCCAATAAAGTGAGTGTATGCTACCCGTCCAGTGCCCAGTGACAGACAAAGTTAGGTGAATAGAGTGAAGCATCGAGCAGCTTTTGGAAGAGCCAGCTGTTTCCCTTAGGAGTCAATGAATAACAACAAGGAGCTAGTAGAAAGGTGAATATTGAACCGATACCCATCAGATGGGCAGAAACACCAAATGAATGCTAACGTTTCTTTGTAACTGCTGGGTGTGTAAATAGGTCACTTAATTTGGGGGTGAACTGTCCCTCTAAGCATAAGAATTTCATAGGGTGATAATATGTTAATGTTACGTTAACAGCTTGTTAGGTTGACCTCAAGTGACCAAATCATGAATGATCTTTAATGTTTTAACTTCGTGTTGCGACTGACCAATGAATCCTTTTTCGAACACACTCATTTTGTCTTCTCTCTTATGTTTATATTCAAATGTCCAGTGCCCATTCCTATTATGATAAAAGCTTCTCTTCTTCGCAGCAGGGTCCAATATCACCATCCTCTCTACCATTTAAGGAAATCTTTTGGAGTCAGGCAGATAAATTTGCAGGTAGAGATTAAAGTAAAGTTGCTATAAACTGAAACTGTATATCATGATGCTTACAGGTTGCCACTTTAAAACTATAGGCTAGTGCAGAAAGAACAATGTGTATAGTGCTGCTGGTTAACAATGGTTGCGCTAGAAACAGACAACAAAATGGACATAGCAGGAGGAAGACCTTGGTGTTAAGATGAAACAACACACACCCAAGTATGGAAATCCATTTACAACAGGAAAATTCACTTACAATTTTCTCACAGCCAACACTCTTTCTACTTATGTATGTTGAATTTTCCTCACAATAATAACAACACAAAGATCACTGTTAGTGTTTTTTTAAGGGAAGAAATGTACTTTATCCGTATTAGAGTGTGTATGTAATGGTTTCATTGATAATCCACTGATGTCATATTTGATGAAACTGTCACTGTATCCAAACAAGAGCACATGAGACAGATAATCTGTGGAAAAAAAAAATCACATTCCTCCTCCTCTTCCTCCTCCTCCTCCTCCCCCACATAATGTTTTAAATGTTGTCATGAGGCACGGCTAAATTTAGGCTTTTATGGCTATTTTACAAGTCTAGGTGGTGCTTCTTATGGTTGGTGTTGGATTGTGGTGGCATGTGGCTGCAGATTGTTGTCGGGATGGGGAGGTAAGCTCACTAAGCTGTAAACTCTTTCCTGCCAACTTCTAGCTAGCTGCTAGCAAGCGAGGTCAAGGTTTTCAAATGTAAATGTCAGTAAACGTCCAGAAAGATGGAGAGGAAATGGGCACCAGCTGAACTTGCACCCTGCTAGCCATTTTCCAGGCATTGGAAAATAAACTGGACGATCTCTGTGCCTCAAGAGCTTCCATCGGGATTTCGGGAACTGTGATATCCTTTGTTTCACCGAAACTTGACAAAAGCCAACCAGGTGACTCTTTCTCTATAAGCCAATCGGACAGAGCCGAGGACCGTGACGTGATATGGAGAGGAGTAATGTGTTTTTATGGCAAATAAGGACTTTTGTAACGGTGGGAATGTGAAGTGCCGTCCCGGCTGGTAATGCTGTGAATTACTGCATGGTGGCTGCATTGTGGCAGTGCCATTTCTGGAAAAGCGACCATGTGGCTTTCTTATTGGGGTCCGGATGTGTGGACAGTTAAATCATTCCACAACCAGAAACCATGGATAACCAGAGCCATCTGGAAACATGGACAATTATAAAGCAGCAGACATCAATGTAAGATGACGCAAAAAGGACTACACTACAGTGCACAAATTTAAGGAGCTGATGGAATCACATTTCCCTGGAGTTGTACCTTATATAATTTCCATGTGACAAAGAAATGATTGATAATGGCATTTGCACAAATCCCCTGTAAGTGAAAGACAGCAACCAATCAGTGCTGAGGAGTCTGCAATGCAGCTGTCAATCATATCAATCAAAGCACTGGCCAAAGCAAACGTTCTCATTTTACAGATAAACAGTGCACTAAATTATGTTTCTGAAAACATCTGAAGTGAGAGATATGCAATGTAGTAACAGAATCCTGATGTAAAGACAGTTTCAGCAAATCTCACAAAAAAAGTTTTGTCGCACTTGTTGCTTTATAAAAGTTGCCAGCTATAGCTTTAATTTTGATAAATGCCACACTACTTTCAGAGGTAAAATAATTGCCAGTGATTCATCAGTATACCATCATCTCTCTGGTCCATCAGTTGAACCTCTGCTAATTGGGCAAAGTTAGTCTTATAAGTTTATATTTAAGTGGTTACTGCATAGCTTCAGAGCCTGCACACATAGCTGCCATAGCTGATGAAGCTGACATGCACCTCCTCAAAAATGTAACTATGCATCAGATCTAAGGTGGCTTTAGAATTAGCTCATACAAGAACTGTGACTGATCAACTTTGGCTGCTTGTGTTTTCTCCTGCAAAACAAAAATTGAGTACAAAAATTGCACATAGTTAGTTCAGGCAGGATGTGATGTCAAGCTCAGCTCACATCCCAGCTACATCAGATGATCTCAAACAGCCAATCAACTGATGGAGCAGCTGATTGATGGAAGGGAGTCAGCTGAGAGATCACATGATTGCTTTCTATGCAAGCAATTGGCGAATCTCATTAAGGGTGCCCTATTTAAACTGCTCTGGCTTGCCTACTGTGGCTGCTTCCTCTGCAAGCTGCTTTGCAACCCACCTCCACCCCAGCTCCTCCTTTTCATGTTGTGTCTGACTTATCAATGTTGTTTCTGTTTGTCACTGATGCTGCTCTATTCTGTTCCCGTAGGGTCTTTGCTGCTGCATTCCCTGCTTTAGGTTTTCCATGTAGGCGCATGGAAGGGCAGGGAGGTTTGCTCTCTCTGCCTCTAGACTCACAAGTCAGTCCTTAGACGCTTTGCTTAACTAAAGACTGATGACTTTCTCCCTGATTTTGTGTTTAGATGGGCGGATACAATAAACTCCCTACGTTGCAGAACCAATAGTAAATCTGCAGGGCGGTCCTTCGGTGGCTCGCTGAACTCTTGTGCTTGTAAACATAGTCCCACTAGAAACACGTGTAGCGGTACAAAATGGCTCAGCCACACTCGCAGAAAACGCTGTCAAAGTTAGTGGATGTTTGTCGCATTTGCGGCGACACATTCTCGCCAACTAAAAGAAACAAACATAATCTTTTACAAGGCCATGACTCATCCGTCCGGCCGGACTATAACTTGTTGTTCACAAATACTTCGGGTAGAAAACCAGCAGAGCTTTTAGCTACATATATATATATATATATACATACATATATATATCACATTTTTCACATCACTGTATCACCGTTTAGACTAATCTGATGTTTGTAAAGTCTATAAACACAATGATTGAACAAACATTACTCTTTCTTAGCCATTAGCAGTGTCTGTAATAGGTAATAACCATAGACTGTATAAAAATAATAACTCATAAAACGGTCCGTGAAAAAAATATTTTTTCCAGTGGATATCTTAGTTACAACATGATTGAGCAAGCAAAGCAGTTTTGTGTTGCTATGTGTGGTATTTATTCAGTTTTGGGAAATCACGATGTCTAGAAAGCATCAGTGGCTGCAGCTGACAGGGACAGCTAACAGCAGCAAAACTAACATCAGGACGTCATCTGTTAAAAGCCTCCCATTGTCGGATACGACATAAAACTACTCCAGTTAGCTCAATAATGTTGTAACTAAGACATCTGCTGGGAAAAATATTTTCTTCACGGATGAGCACACGTTTGATAAAACAGAGTTTAATCTCTCGGCATTCATTTTCAAGTTCTCTGTGTGTTTGTTTCCTTGCGGACGAGAAAAGGGAGAGCGCACATTTCCGAGAAGGCGTGTCCTTGTTCGCCGGTGTGTTAAACACACTTTAGAAAGGAGTGTCCCCAGACTATCAGAAGGCAGAGATCTCTGATTGTCTGGTGGCGAGGCTTTCCTTATTTGCACGTGGAAGGGCAGAGAGGTGTGCTCTTTCTGCCTTAGGCTTTCCAACTAGGTGTGTGGAAGAGGCTTTCTGTGTGGGAAAGGCAGAGAGGCCCCAGAACAGAGCCATACCACCAAATATAATACTGCAATGGAAATAAAGTTTTCTTTGACAAAAGTGGTCCTGACTGAACAAAGGATGTTGAAGAAATTAGTCATTTTCTATTCAGTAACACACAGCTATTAAAGACATGTCAACTTTAAACCTTCAGTTCACATCGACCCAACACTGCATAAATTGAAAGCAGTGCTATGAGTATCTACAGTGAGACTCCTTTAACTTTTTGTGTCTACTACAAATCAAGCTTTAGGGGAAGATTTTCAATATTTTCTACTACGCTAGATTCCATCAAAAGCCTGCTTGTTTGTATGAAGGTACACAAGCGTGAAAATTCATAAGATGAGGCATTATGTATCCCCTTGCAGGCAGTCGATCTGTGAATATTCACTTCTGTAGAATCGGAGGGGACCTGACATCGCTTTGTGTTTGTTAAACCAGAAATGGAGGATGGTTGGAGAGTTTTAGAAAAGGTTCAGTGCAGCTGTGGTTATAACTGCTCATCATTCCCCCAGAAGTGTTGAGCACATTAACAGGAGTAAACAGCCTTTGATGGGTAAGCTGCAGGGGTGTCAGTGAAATGAACAGGAGATTTGAATGCTTACAGTCCCTGACAATGTGACACTTAACCATATAACAGCGTAGCAGAGACACATGCCAAAAAAAGGACAAGTAAAGTGGAGGAGGCAGATAGAAAGGCCCAGTTGAATACACAGACCAGACAGGTTTACAAACACTTGGTGCTTCAATACAAGCTGGAAGAATGGAGGTGGGCATGTCCTCCCTCAGCTGTCAAATGCCTCCATCCAACCCAAAGCATCGTAAGTAGAACATACAAAGGTCTGTCAGAGATGTCAAGACAGGTATGCATTGTACACCCTGACATCACTCTTGGGTGTGGTTGAAGGTGCAGCAGAGCACATGTCTGACCACACTCATCAGTCATGCTGGGTCTGCACCAAATCACAATTTCCACCACTCAACTACTGTGAAACTCACAAGACCAGCAATCTACACCCAAGCTACCACCAGGTTCAACAACAACAACTTAAGTCCCTGGAAACATCAAGAAAATGCCTTGACAGTTGACATCAGTGAGGTATTACCAAACTAATTAACCAATTACAAAAAAAATACTGCATGGGGGAAAAAAAGTGAAAATTAAATATTGTAAAAAATAATTACAAAATCAATTAATTAAAAAAAAGGTGTACTTATCAAACAGACACATCTGGCTGGAGTCACAGTTGGCGTGTCATTTTAGTGTCTGCAACGTGAGCCTTTCTCCTCATTGTAAATGCATTTAAGGGAGGATTGCACAAAAAAGGGAGAAAACAGGATTACATTTTCCACTAGATTTACTAAGGTTACACAATTTGCAACTGTGTATACAGTACAGGCCAAAAGTTTGGACACACCTTCTCATTCAATGCGTTTTCTTTATTTTCATGACTATTTACATTGTAGATTCTCACTGAAGGCATCAAAACTATGAATGAACACATGTGGAGTTATGTACTTAACAAAAAAGGTGAAATAACTGAAAACATGTTTTATATTCTAGTTTCTTCAAAATAGCCACCCTTTGCTCTGATTACTGCTTTGCACACTCTTGGCATTCTCTCCATGAGCTTCAAGAGGTAGTCACCTGAAATGGTTTCCACTTCACAGGTGTGCCTTATCAGGGTTAATTAGTGGAATTTCTTGCTTTATCAATGGGGTTGGGACCATCAGTTGTGTTGTGCAGAAGTCAGGTTAATACACAGCCGACAGCCCTATTGGACAACTGTTAAAATTCATATTATGGCAAGAACCAATCAGCTAACTAAAGAAAAACGAGTGGCCATCATCACTTTAAGAAATGAAGGTCAGTCAGTCCGGAAAATTGCAAAAACTTTAAATGTGTCCCCAAGTGGAGTCGCAAAACCATCAAGCGCTACAACGAAACTGGCACACATGAGGACCGACCAGGAAAGGAAGACCAAGAGTCACCTCTGCTTCTGAGGATAAGTTCATCCGAGTCACCAGCCTCAGAAATGGCAAGTTAACAGCAGCTCAGATCAGAGACCAGATGAATGGCACACAGAGTTCTAGCAGCAGACCCATCTCTAGAACAACTGTTAAGAGGAGACTGCGCGAATCAGGCCTTCATGGTCAAATAGCTGCTAGGAAACCACTGCTAAGGAGAGGCAACAAGCAGAAGAGATTTGTTTGGGCCAAGAAACACAAGGAATGGACATTAGACCAGTGGAAATCTGTGCTTTGGTCTGATGAGTCCAAATTTGAGATCTTTGGTTCCAACCGCGTGTCTTTGTGAGGCGCAGAAAAGGTGACGGATGGATTCCACATGCCTGGTTCCCACTGTGAAGCATGGAGGAGGAGGTGTGATGGTGTGGGGGTGTTTTGCTGGTGACACTGTTGGGGATTTATTCAAAATTGAAGGCACACTGAACCAGCATGGCTACCACAGCATCCTGCGACCCATCCAGCGACATGCCATCCCATCCCATCCCATCCGCTTTGCGTTTAGTTGGACGATCACTTATTTTTCAACAGGACAATGACCCCAAACACACCTCCAGGCTGTGTAAGGGCTATTTGACCAAGAAGGAGAGTGATAGAGTGCTGCGGCAGATGACCTGGCCTCCACAGTCACCGGACCTGAACCCAATGGAGATGGTTTGGGGTGAGCTGGACCGCAGAGTGAAGGCAAAGGGGCCAACAAGTGCTAAACACCTCTGGGAACTCCTTCAAGACTGTTGGAAAACCATTTCAGGTGACTACCTCTTGAAGCTCATGGAGAGAATGCCAAGAGTGTGCAAAGCAGTAATCAGAGCAAAGGGTGGCTATTTTGAAGAAACTAGAATATAAAACATGTTTTCAGTTATTTCACCTTTTTTTGTTAAGTACATAACTCCACATGTGTTCATTCATAGTTTTGATGCCTTCAGTGAGAATCTACAATGTAAATAGTCATGAAAATAAAGAAAACGCATTGAATGAGAAGGTGTGTCCAAACTTTTGGCCTGTACTGTATATACCTAATGTTTATTTGAAAAAAATAGAGCTTCCCCCGTAAGTAGAAGATTCAAATCATCAGTCGGAGAACCCTTACTCGACTGAGATTCTTCAAGTTGAGCTGTTGTTTTTTGTTTGTCAATCAGTGTGCAGCTTCTGCCCCCAGATGTAGCGGCAGAGTGAGCGCTGATTGCTTTTACATAGTTCTCCAGTGCAGGCAGCTACAGACCTAGACCCGGGGCAAGTCTGAGTGAGACAGAAACAGCTGACCAAAGGAAGAGAAGTTTTGCCCAGTGAGGCTTCAAGATAACTTTAGAGGGGATGAAGTTTCAGCTCACAGCAACTTAATACGATACTGTCACTGGCTTTTGTTTGATATTTAGTGTCAGCGAAACTGCTGTTGTACATTTCCAATCCATTACTAGCATAGTTAACAGCCCTCAAAGGGCTACCTTGGCTTGTTTACTATATTACATGAGCGTTGCTGTCACCCTAAACATCCTGCCGAATGCCATTCAAACTCTCAAACAAGACAAGATGTCAATATCTTGCTAAATGACACCACAAGCTAGTTTACATATCTGTGACATGATTATGTAACTGTTTTACATATAGTTAAAACATTTTTAAAAAATGAAAGTAAAAATTAAGGTCTATCTAAACTTAACTGACTCTAACTAGCTTTCTAATTGGCTATTATTATTTTCAAGCTGTAATCATCTCATTAATACACATCTAAAGCCCTGTTTACACCTGGTATTGACACGCGTCTTGGGTGATTTGAGATACACTGGATCTGTTGACGTATGTGGAGGTTGATGGATCCTATGCAATTTATATGGAGGGCAGGAGATCCAGCTGCTTGGATACAGCCGACCATTTGAGTTGACCGACCATTTGGCGAATATGAATTTACATAATCATGACTCAACCTCAACTTTATGCAAATGAGGTCCATCCAAGGTAATGCAAAACTCAGGTCAACCTGTCAAACTAGGCAGCGAGCATCGATCAAATATGAATCTAGATTCTGTTTCCACTAGTGTATTGTTTAACTATACAATGAGAAAGTTTGTGCCGTGATCGCCATCTTAAAAACAGTTAAGCAATACCGCCCAACAGCTGGTGCAAGCCGGACTATTTGAGGTTGAGGCACGTCTTTCCATGTGTTCAACGGATTTGGTGTATAACTACCATTAGTACAGGTGTGAAAGCACCCAGTGCATTCTTAATGCCTCTTGACATCTGATCCCTCAGACCACATTCAGAGGTGTTGTTGGCCACATATTGCCACATTCTTTCAGCACACTTACGTGTCTTGGGCCAAATTGAAGGACCACCACTCAGGTAAAACCCTTGCTTATCCGGCTCCCCACTGGATAAGAAAACTTTCTGTTGCTGCTGTGACACAAGTTAGACAAAGCACTGAGGTCCATCCCTGGAGCCATGTTCCCTCCCCGTGAATGGTCAGTTCAACATCTGGCCAGTTAGCATGAGCTAACACAGCAACAGCTGTTAAACGGTCCCAACAAATTCAGACCGACACTGAAACTGCTCGACTCTGTTGTTTAAGCCATTTATATACCATTATGGTTATTAATGGTAATGTTAGCCATGTAATATCAAGTTAGCACTGTCACTATGTGCGTGTGCGGGCGGAATCTCACCAACTGTCCCCAGTCTGGAGCTCACACTCCCACAGTAGTCTCCTCGCAGCAGGGAGGCAGAGGAACAATGGGTGTGCTAGCTGGTCTCATGATAAACAGAGGGATAGAGCAAAAGCAGAGCAAGGAGGTGCTGAGCGAATCAAGTCGCTGCATGCTGCTCTTCAATGAAATAAGATTTTACCTTTTTTAAATAGTGAAAAGAATATCAAATCAATATTTGGCTGTCGATGATGATATTGTGGCAGGCCACGGCAAATAAATCAGTGTATGGGAAACATGTCACAGACTCCCGCAGTATGTCCACTTGAGGCAAACGAATAAATATGTGCTGAAGTGTACATATTGCACAACATACCTCCTGCCGTGTCAATTCATCAACACATTTGGTCTTCGCAAAAGGAAATGATGTTTGAGTTTATCTGCATATAGAGTTGGCAAGTGAGATCCAATCAAAAGTGGTCACTTGAGACACGTGGGGGCGCATTCTAATGCCGGGCGTGAACAGACTTCGAGGTGTCCACCTGTGATCGAATCATCCAGGACACATGTTAATACCAGGTGTAAACAGGCTCTCTATCTACCACAATTTTTTTTTTATCTACCAAAACCATTTTATGAAGGCTGTTATATAGACATCATGAATAGAGATTATGCAGACCCCTGGAACAAACTCAGTCTTTGCAACTAAAGGAGTTCCCCTGCAGACAAACAACAGGGATAAGTGATTGAGGCATTCACTGACTCTCTTAAAGAGAGAAGAGTTAAGGTATGGAGTCGCTAGATTTGTCGCTAGGCATTTTTTTAAATTAAGTCTCTAACACTCCATAAATCAAGAGAGAATGTTGTTAAGTTGACAACACCAGTATAACCAGAATCATTAGGACTCATCCCCTGTGCAAACATTTTGTGCTAATCTTTAAAGTAGATGTTGAGATAGTCTACTGGAAAAATTAAAACTTTGACCTGCTGTTGCCACTAGAAGAAAAGTCAAGGAGGATCACCAACATCATTGGGATGAATCCTCTGGGCACCATGGATATTTGTACCAAATTTCAGCATCTAAAGAATATGTACCTTCAAGCAGAGCCTCAGAGTGTCTGTAATAGAGAAAGAACTAAGCAGTGTCTCTAGTCTTTAATCTATGTGTTTGTAGAGGAGACAAGTTTGAATCTATTTCTAAATTCTCCTTGTTGATGATGTTTACAATCTATTGCAATCTTTTGTTCTTCATGAATACAAAACAAACTTTTGACAGCCAATTTTTAGGCTTTTTGATGCTCAAAGGCCAAATTTTGGGTGGAGATTCATTTTAATATTTAGTTCCTCTGATAAATATAAGATGTTGGCTGTAAACAAAAAGTGCTGATGAGAAAGAAAAAAAATTAACTTCTATACATTTCATTAAACAGGGAGTTAGGCTCTCTATAGATAATTCTGTTCTTCTGATGTGTGCATCTATGATTGTGTATCCAAGTGTTGAATGGGCTTGGTAAATTAAGAGGGAGCAGGGAGTATATCTGAACAGCAACTGTTGTTTTCTTAACTTTGCTGTAGCATTGACATTGACTTAATGCATTTCACAAAGTTGTTAAAAAGCCTGACATTTTTCTGTGACTTTGCAAAAAATGCTTTCGCACTTTACTTCTGAGATGGTTTGATGTCATGACATCTGCTCAAAACAACTTGCTAGATTACCATTTTCCACTATGAAGCAGAACAATGGCCTAGTTTATGGATGGGTCTGTGAAGTATGCAATAGATCAGAGTGACAGTGCACAGAGTGAATGTTAAATTCACACAGATCATTACAGGTCAAATATGAAATTCTTCCCCATTTCCCAACGGTACAAGAACAGTACAAAATTTTACTCAGTCAATCTCATATAGTCCTGGAAGTCACTGCTTGTTCATCCCAAAGCCTTTAAGCTCAGGCTCCTGATCCTTGACTCCCCAACCAATATATGTATCTTCTAACTTCCACTTTTCAAACAATCTCTCACAGCTCCGTCAAACAAACCACTTTTACATAGCATTATTAGCTATTTTATTGGTGCATGAACAGAACACAGTGTTCTCCATATTATAAATGTTGTTTCTGAATGACAGCTGTACGATACCTGCAAACTCTGGCCAGCTTCTCAATTTTTGTTGCCATGCAACCCCATCCCTAGAAAAAATGTCCAAACCACGGATACGTTACATTTGCAAGCTATTATGTAGCAGATAGGCTGAAACTTCACGCTTCAGCAACACTGTGGTTAACAGGTGGTTACATTTAGACACAAAAACCACTTAGTTATGGTGAGGAGAAGATTGTGTTCTGGCTTAAAATATCCTGTTCAGGGGGCCACAATCTCTGCAGGAAAACAGCAATGTCTCGGTACAAAACAACCACTTTTCGGGCCTAAAAGCTGCTGGCACCACAGCAAAGATTCGCTAAATCACAACCGCAGGCTTTTCGCCTTGGTGACACGCCATCCCCCATCCACTCCACCTCCTGATGAGAAATTCAGGGTCTATATTTTGTCACTTTGCAAACATTGATAAGATACATATCAAACATACATATGTAATGTGTTCTTGGTTCACATAACCGTACAATGCCAACATTTTCTTCTGGCGACTGAGCTGTCGCCATGTTAGCAGGGAAACAACCCAAAGACTCAACTGACTGTCGATGGCAAATGCCTGTCAACACCTTGTTACATTCAAAAATAAATTATATTTTGTGAGCGATAACCCAGTAACCTGTTCAACAATGATCAGTCAACAATGCAGCTCCACAGGAAATTAATCAACCTTGAGTGACCACAGGCTGACATATGTAACCAACAACCTGTGTGGAATAAACAACATTTTTAATCAAGTAGTCTCATGTAAAAACAAAAGTACAGTAATGTTTGGGTGCCCTTGAGCTCACCTGTGCCCCATACAGGCTGAGCCCTTTGCAATTGCATGGGTTCGATTCCAACCTGCGGCCCTATGCTGAGTATAATTCCCATTTTCTCTCCCACATGTGGACCTGCACTTTTATAGCTCCTTTCTAGTCTTCCAACCACTCAAAGCGCTTTTTACACTACTAGTCACCCATTCACACACTAGTGGCTGAGGCTGCCATACAAGGTGCCACGTGCTACTGAGTTTTTAACACACTCACACGCCAGCAGGAGCAATTTGGGGTTCAGCATCTTGCCCAAGGATACTTCGACATGTGGACTGGAGGAGCCAGGGATAGAACACCTGAGCCTCTGATCAGTGGACGACCCGCATTACCTTCTGAGTCCTATCTATCTTCAGCTATACTGCCATTAAAGCCAGAAATACTATATTCACTCTGTTGCGAATGTTTTTTTCAGCTGCTTGTAACTACTAAACAATGTGACTTGAAAGCAGCATAAAACAATCAAGGTTTTGCAGCTCAGTAACAGTATGTATGAATGCATGAAGCTTTATCCAACTCAAGGAGGCATAATTAATAGAGCTGAAAATATGCAATTAAAATCCATATTATAAAAGGGAGGAAAAATGAAAGTGAATAAAGCTGACAATACCCGAAACACACAAACACATGGGGTGCAGATGCATTAATACGTGTCAGGATAAAGAGCAGCAATAATAAAAATATTACAGTCAGCAGGGCTAACTGTAACAGTTTGAGAAAAAGACAATTACCAACTGCCTCTCACTTAATCTACTGTCTCCTAACAGATGTCCTGTTTGACTCATACATTGTTCACCAGGGCTGTGGAGATAACGTTATCTACTTAACCACTTGCGAGAGGATCCCAAAGTTTCTCTTCAGATAGACATTTTCTGTGGCATGTTTAAAGTGTGTAGTTTATTTAAAAAATAAAATAAAACTTGCTTTAAAATAAAACTATAGGCTTTTTGTTTGTCCCTGGAAGTCATCAGACATTCACTGTCCCCCCATCTCTCTCTGTCACCACCACCAACTGAAACATATGACACCATGTCAGCCTCACAAAGGCTAATGACAGTAAGTGGCTGAATCAGTGAGGCTGATGCAGAAACCAGGCTTCATGCAAATTCTGGCACCGGTTCCAGAGTGATGTTGCGCACGAGGGCAGCGTGACCTTCCTGTCACCCATTTGGGGCAACTTTTACGCCCCGAAAAAAACTATCGGAGTCATGATTTCACCAAATCGCCCCATCAAACCGGAGGAGAAGAAGCTCACGCAGACCTGTTTACACCGCTCGATAAAAATAAACTGGTGTCTCATCTTATGTGCCTGCGAAAACAGTCACAGTGCAGTATAAAGGCTGTGATGACAAAATATCTTTTGGCATGTATGCGCACCTTCACAACCATCACTCCGTCTGTAGCTATTCACCATGCCCGTCCGCTCCGCTCCGCGCTGCTGTCACTTTACCACGACTTTCAACTCGGCGACAGACTGAGGAGTTCGGCTCGTAAATGACATCTTATCTATTTACAACAGCCGCCAAGAATTATGGCAAAGTATATCAGAAGCGACACAAAGTCCGAGCATAAATTAAGCAACCTTGTGTTCGCAAAGCTTGAGAAGGGTTAGTTTCGCCTGTTAAAGGGCTTAGTACACCGCTTTTTACATACGCGACGCCCTCCCCTTTACTTCCTAATTCCATTATTCGTCAATATTACAGAGCATTTTCCAGGGACATGGCTTTATCTTACCTCGTAAAGGTCTCCTGAAGCCATTCTGGGGTGCGGACTCCGGCGGCGCGGCGGTCTTGCCTGCCTTGTTGGCTTTTTTTGGACCCTACTCTCTCGGTGTTTCGGCGAAAGCCCCGATAGACGGGAATTAGCGAGCAGCCGTGTTATTCTGAGCAATCCGCAGTAGCAGATCAGCAGACAGTGTCAATCGAGCCCGGCGCTGTGCGATGGATCGCTCCACACTTAAAACAAACAACCATCGGGGCGGTGCTGTTTACCCAGACCCAAGTGGAGGACTGGAAATTAGTCCCCAGCTAAGAATGCGCAGCCCTGATGGTCTGCACGCGCCCTGCTCCTCGGAGCTCTGTTGCAATCCAACTACTCAACGGGAGATGATATGCTAGATGTCTTGTGTTCAGAGACACCGGCTGAGACACTTCCCTCTCTGTGACCCTGCTCTACCTGTCCACCTTCATTTAGACTCATTAGGAAACATCCAGAACAAATTCACTGGAACTATTTATAATGAGTGATGACTTAGTGGAAGCTGCTTAAGTGTGCTTATTGATGTTCATGCGTGTTACCTTTCATTGACCTGTGTCACCACACAACTGCTATCATTTGGACAATATTTATACACACATGATTAAAATGCAGGCCTGTTATCATTAACATAAACAATGTGCTGGCATGCAGAAATATACAATAAAAAAAAGAAATATATATATCTTTTTCCACTTTACAATCACCCTGTTGCAACTAATAAAATGACCAGATCCAACAAGGACACAACTGGGCTGCTCATCAGCATGGGCAGACTGTGAAACTTTGGGTCCCTGGGCACAGATATGCAAAGGACCCCACCACCTCTCCTATATATGGAGCAATACACAGACTTTGTCGAGTTTTTGCGACTCTTTGAAGTCATTATGCATCTTTTTATGGTTTGTGTCTGTGGGTATTTTGGTCACTCTTAAAAACAATTTACTTCAACTTAAAGAAATTAAGGTAACAATTTGCATGCATCTTTTTAAGTAGTTCCAACTATGGCATTATCGAGTCAATCCAACGAGTCTTTTATAACCTGACAAAATCAATTCATTTAGCACAACCATTATGATTTGCTTTGACCTTGAAAAACTTAATTAAGTTGAACCAACTTAATATTTATCCAAACGATGTGGTGATGTTTTGTGGTCAAAGTATTTTTTAGATTTTCTAACTTTCTAACTCTAACTTTCTAACTTCTAATTTTTATTCCATCCAACTCAAAAATGTAAAAGTTGTTTTTGACCAAGTTCTTGAAATAATAAACCAAATAAAATGACCTGATCCAACAAGGTCACAGTTGGGCTGCTCATCAACATGGGCACATTGTGAAACCTTGAGCCCCCAGGCACAGATATGCAAAGGACCCCACCACCTCTCCTACAGAGAAGCAATACATGCTCTTTGTAGTCATTATGCATCTTTCTGTGGTGTTGTGTCTGCTAACAGTATTTTGTGCACTCTAGAAAACAAACTACTTGTTCAACTTAAAGAAATTAAGGTAACAATTTGCGTGCATCTTTTTAAGTTGTTCCAGCTGTGGCACTATTGAGTCAATCCCATGAGTCTTTTGTCTGACAAAGTCAATTAATTTAGCACCACCACCATGATTTGCTTTGACCTTGAAAAACTTAATTAAGTTGAACCGACTTATTTATTCTAATTCCATCCAACTCAAAAATGTCTTCATATTGACCAACTTCTTAAAATAATAGAACATCAACATCATTTTTTATGCCGAGAAACCTATTTCGTGTCTTTTTTGTCATTTTGCATGTCCTTGTGTTTTTGTGTGTGCGTGTGTGTTTATAGTTGTTTGGGACTCTTTGTGGTAATTTTGTGTGTTTTTTTGGTTATTATATATAGATACCTTATTACTATTGAATGTTAAAACACAACAAAATTTTGTTGTCATCAATCCACTCAATGTACAACAAGGGGAGACATTACAAAAAAGTTATACATACATTATATATAGGTCTACATTTGTATTATATGTCACTTTTTAGTCATTTTTTGTCTTCTTTGAGGTACATGTCTTTTTTGGTCCTTTTGTGTCACCTTGTAGTCATTGTTTTGTCGCCTTGTGGTTGTTTTGGGTCTCTTTGTGGTCATTTTGAGTCTCCTCCTGGCTGGTATAAGGTTTAATTTGACATTTGACATTTTGCAAATAAAGGCCAGAGGCCCCCCTGACACTTTGGGCTCCTGGGCCTGGCCCTTTCAATGATCCATCCGTGCTCATCATCACAACATTATCAGTGTTGCAGTCCACAGCTTTAAGGTAGGCTTTATGGTGAAGATTCATGTGGTAAAACACCACGTCAATTAGCATGTCATAATGAATTATTGATTAGTTGTGACTGTGAAATGATGTGTGTCAAACTGAAATGTTGAGAAGTTCCGCATCAGTGAAGGTTAAGTACAGACTGATACTCAATGTAAATATAGCCTACTAATACTACTACTATACTACTAGCTTACTAATATTCATTATGAGCTGATTTATATCTCATTCATTGTAGGCCTATTTCACTCTCGTCGTATCTAGAATGTTCAGAGAAATACATTTTTTTATACACAATATAGACACAATTTAAAAAGATCAACGGCAGTGTGGAACGCCAACAATTATACTCATTTTTCATTAATTTTCTTTCTGTCATTCAGTTATTCCTTTTAAATTTTAAAAGTTGACCACACATGCCTCTGCACACATGATCAAAATCAACAAACAGTGAGGTATTCTGGTGTTCAACTCTGTGTCGCATATCTATATGAAAACAAATTTGGGGAAAGGAGCTAAGTGCAGATATTATGTGCAACTGTTCTCCAAGCCACACTAGATTTAGAGCATTACTGTTCCTGTGTGTGTGCTCCAATGTAAAAATATCTCACCGTGCTGCTTAAATAGGAAGACATATCATCATTGATAAAACAAATACCGAAGAAAACAAGCACATCATTTCTGCTGAAAACGCTGAACGGGCCCCGCTGATATCACAGCAGAGGTGTAAACTGGCACCTTTATTTTGCCCTTCATTTAATATTAATGTGAATTGTGCTTGGTAGGAAGAGAGATACTGCACAGAATGACTTTTAGCGTAATAACAGAGGTCAGGTTTTATTTTCAGGAAGTTCAAGGGCATTTCATGGGTCTAAACAAGTTGCTGGAGTTGTTGAACCTGAAGATATGCTTTAGAATATATTAACTTCACCAACAGGAATGTAGCAGTTTTGTCTGTGATGCTGGAAGTAACTGCTTCCTTTCCATGAATATCATGATGGAGCTTGCAAATTATTTTTTTATGATTTACTGATATTCCATCATATCATGGAGTATATGAACATTGTTTAGTTTAGTTTAAGCAGGGTGTCTACAGGTATCAGACACTTAAATTTAATGCTTTTTAAGACTCTTAACCAAATTTATGAGTGATTTTTGGACAGATCATCTTTTTATTATTCAAACATTGCAGGTCAGTATAAAGGTAAGTAAATGTAGTCCTGTGCAGAGGTAGGTGTTATGTAGGAATAGTAATTAGAGTCAGTTAGGTCAATCTATACTGTTCAAAAACATTAAGGGAACACTTAATGGTCACAGTTTAACACCAAGTCAGTTAAACTTCAGGGATATCAATCTGTCCGTTTAGGAAGCACAAGTGATTGTGAATCAGTTTCACCTGCTTTGGTGCAAATGAAAGTGACAACAGGTGCAATGGAGAGGCAAAAGCAAGACAACCCCCAAAAAGGGAATGGTTATACATGTGGTGGCCACAGACAGTTGCTCTCTCCTTATCCTTCCTGACTGATTCTTCTCTAGTTTTGTGTTCTGCTAGTGTCCTTGTCACTGCTGGTAGCATGAGGCGGTACCTGCAGCCCAAACAGGTTGCACAGGTATTCCAGCTCCTCCAGGATGGCACATCCATACGTGCAGTCGCAAGAAGGTTTGCTGTGTCTCCCAGCACAGTCTCAAGAGCATGGAGGAGACACTAGGAGACAGGCTGTTACACGAGGAGAGCTGGACAGGGCTGTAGAAGGACATCAACCCAGCAGCAGGACCAATATCTGCTCCTTTGTGATAGGAGGAACAGAAGGAGCACTGTCAGCACCCTACAAAATGACCTCCAGCAGGCTACTGGTGTGCATGTTTCTGACCTAACTGTCGGAAACAGCCTCCATGAGGGTGGCGTGAGGGCCTGACAGCTTCTAGTCGATGATTTTAGTTTCCATTGAACACTGTTAAGTCATTTTGTTCTCAACAAATTATACAGTGTGCATCAGTAAAGATTTCCAAGGTAAATAATTCATTCATTAAGATCTAATGTGTGATTTAAGTTTTCCCTTAACTGTTCTGAACAGTACATTTAGCCAACAGCTAAGTGCAAGTATAAAGTAAGAAGACTATATTTGACAAAAAAAAAATTGAAAGATGGATGAATTATTATAGGACCAATAAGATCATCAGTGATTGTCCTTACTCAAGACTCACTTGAGGTCACTGAAGCAAAGAGAGCAAGGACCAAACAAAAAACAGTTCTGTATTCTAGGACCATCCATTGCTCTGTGTTTTTAACAGACTCAGAAGCTCAGTTCAATCAGGAGAGACAGGAGAATGAAATAAAGATAATATTTGATACAGAATAAGAGTGTACATATTAACAAATCATTTGTGCTGATTAAGATTTAACAGAAGTCTTTGGCACCAGAGGGAGATAGATCCCTCCATAGAGTCCAGACACTGGTGGTGGTGGTGGTGGTGGTGGCTGATGACTCTGAGGCTGATGGCTGCTGAGGCATATGAGATTAATGAATCCGTAAAGACTGGGTGGTGATGGGGAGGTGGAGGGCGCTGATGGAAGCAAGAAAGAACTACGGCAGAGAAAGAGTCATATTTAAACTGAGGAGCAGTAAGATGATAGGCTGACAGAGAAGGTGTGTTGCTGTGCCATTGGCTGCTTGTAAATCAGCTGATGACTCAATTGACAGACCCAGACAATGACACCTAGAGACAGTGAGTGAGCATATGTGCAAGGAGAGAATGGCAGGGTGAGAAAGAAACTTGCACCTGAGCATGAAAAGTATTGTCCTTGAGACTGAACTTTGCTAGAGCTTCATTTAGTGAACAACTCAGGATGCCTCGGTGTTCTTCTCAACAACTCAGGAGGCCTCTGTTCCAGCATTTTTAAAGAACACTTTTGGATGTGGTGTTTAAATGCAGCACCTCTCAGCTGTTGATTATGTTTCCAATGGCTTCTTATGGTGTGATTTATTCACTGTATTGTACATTTGTATTTGTAAGCCTTTCTTAGGACCTGCAGACACCCTGTAAAGGTTAGAGCAGGGTTAGGTTCAGTTTAGGGAAGATGTTGGAGGTTAGACATGTAGTTGAAATGGTTAACATTAGGGAATGCATAATGTCACTTGAGGTCCTAACAAGTAGCCCACACAAGGTCAAAGGTATGTGTGTCTTTGTGTGACAACGTAAAAAGGTTTCCTGGGATCCTGTGGCACCATTTATTGTGGCGAGTGAGGTATCTGTTATAGTGCACTCCATGTGACACTCTCCATATGATTTTTTTCTTTGTAAGCTATTGTAGATTTTCCCTTGTGTTTTATTAAGCTGAGGAGGGAAATGTACTTGAATAGGAGGAAAAAGAAACATAGCACTTTCCTTACAGGAGTCACAATGATGAGGGGGGAATGAGGGGGGAAAAAACTGTTGCAGAAGGCAAGATTGTGCCATTTCAGGGCATTTTAAACCATGCTGTTGTGTTTCACACATCTTTGATAAATGAAAAGCAGTTTAAGCATAAGCAGTACAGACGGGCCGAGGAAATGGCAAAACAGGAAGTGTTGTCTGGATAGGCTTCAATTAGCTGTGTATCAGGAGACAGCTATAGACTTTCTGCATTTGGAAAAAATACGCTGTGTATCATAAAAGAAGACAATGGATTTAAGATTTTCTGAACATGTTTCACAGTGTTGCATTTTATCACACATAATGTTACAAGTCAACACTTATATCTGCTCGTGGCAGCACTGCACTATATTTGAATAAATCATGCAGGTACGGTACATCTGTGAGAAAAGGGGAAATGAACACTTTCTTTTCCTATATTCACAGATATGTTATTTCCTCTGTCATTAGCATTGAGTCAGTTGCTATTTTCTGTCATGTCAGGTGTAATTGTAATTGTCTGTCATTCTTAATAATAAATAATTCTATTCCCAGCTGACCTCTTCAGTGATGGTACAGTGTTAAAGGGAAATTAAGAATTAAGCTTATAAAATCAGTAGAATATCCTAGTTATCATAACAGTATAACAAGTACTTAAACTTTGAATATTTACCTTGCAATGAATGACACATCTGTTACAAACTGAGGAATATTTGTTGTTTTTGGCTTTTGCTTTTAAATTTTCAGTATTCATTAATAAATGAGCTAAATGTTTATAGCCGTTGTGTAATGCCCATTCATGCTAATGTTACAACCCAGTGCTCAGATGTTGTGTTTAGTGCATTAAAGAAGCTGTGTGTCCTCTGTGTGTACTCTGATGCAAACTGAAAATCTTCATGAATAAGTGATGACATGAAATGCAATTCATTATTTACATTATGTTTATATTTTATTGTCTGTAGAGTTCCCTGGAGGTTCTTACAAATCAAATGATACTTCATGATAAACAAACAAAAGAACACTTGTTTGATAATCATAATTTTTAAATGAGCTAAACTTGCAACCATTTAGCTATGGTCATATTAAAGGTACCCTGTAAAGTGTTTGACCACTAATACAACTACAGAGCAATGCTTTTATTAGCAGGTTCCCCTGTTGTGTTTTTATCTTGCAGACAAGTAATAAAACACTTGGTTAAGCTCAGGGAGAAATCATAGTCATCGTTAAAAAAAACTGTTGTTGACTGTTATACATTCACTCATTTATATGTCTAAATTTGCAAACTGGCAAATGTGGCAAATAGTAAGTATAGTTTATATATCCAACAGAACTTTCAAAATTTTGGACCAATTATGGACCAAATCAACCCAGTCTCACTCCTAAGTCGTCGAAAACTGGTGCTTGGTCATTGACTTCCAGCAAAAGACATGAAAAAAAAACGTCCTTTCACAACAGCATGATGGCTGGTCATCATTACTGTTAAATGGTGCCTGGCAGCATCAGGGGGAAACACGGTAGGACAATAATGAAAGTTAAGATGGTGGAAGTCCAAGTAGGACAGGCGAGCAGGAGGGGTGGTGGATGGGTCAAACAACCATGGACTTTACTCAGGAGGCCAGTGTTTGCTCCCCATTAGATTGTAAAGTCAAAGTCGCTGATGTAGTGTGTTTAATTTGAAAGTGACTGTATGCAAACTGTACATTTCCTGTGAAAACGAAAATGTATTTTGAAAACAGACAGTGCATGTGACGGGCTGAATTTGACATGGTGTCCCAGAACGTCAATAACCAACGCACCAGGATACCATGCATGTAAAATCTCGACTTGGAAACTCCATGACCAAACATCTACATATGACAAGGTTGGAGTGAGAATGTGTTGACCAAATAACCTCATGGTTAAGAAGCTCGTACTCAGCCACACAACACTATCGTGCTCATGCACAGAACAGGGGAAAAGTCATGGATGTATAACGAAATAAGAAAAGTAAATCCAGCACATGACTGGAGTGTTGTATAGGTTTGGGTGTTGTTCAGTTATCAACAATCCTTCTCCAGAATCACTGACTGCACCTTAAAGTCAACAAGGTTTCAGCTGCATACCTCATTTCTTCATAACTATGTGTTGAGAGAGAAACATCACTAGTGCATATAAGAGCTAATATTGCTGTACTAACACCCTCCCTCTAAACAACTCCCACAAGTCTGACAACCACCACTGGCTTCATACAGTCCTTATACACTTGTGCTTTACACTGCTGCAGCTGCTTGTCTCTCACATGTTCTCTTTTTCAGTTTTTCTTGCTAGTTGGCATTAAGGACATCTGGACTCCTGTGGTTTACCTCCCATGTTGCCAACCATTCTTTACAGGTGGTGTAAGAAATACTCTGTGTTTTCTGTGCACACTGTTAATGTACCTAAAACTCATTATTGGGTGTGTCTGCTCAGCTGTTTGCATGTAGTGTTGATTTAATCATCGGCAGCCTACAATCATGTAAGGCCAATCACAGTGAGAACGTTATACTGCACATTTCTACTCAGAAACATAACTGAACCAGCTCCTTCACATGTATATCAACTACCCAGCAGTGGAAGCTTAAACATACCTCAGTCCCCATGAACTACTACTGTATACTGGTGTTTAAGCCTACACCTTTTACAAAGACTGGCCATGTAGCATGAGCTAATGCAGTGGAATTAGTATAATGACCTTTACTGTGGTTTAAACAAGGTTCATCCTCTAGAGTTATATCCTGTAGGACAGAAGATATCTTGCAGTGTTGCATAGCTTTCATACTGCTGTCAGTTAAAACCATATTGGAAGTTCATCCTATCAATCATCCTGACAAACTCCAGTACGGCCATAAGCAAGACAAGTTGACAGAAGCTGACTAATGCTGCATTTATGAGAATCACTGATCAACGGCCAATTAAACTCCCCTTTTCTTTCAGCATGACAACTCTGTCAATTTGCATTTGAATTTGAATTCCACTCAGTTGTCCAGCCACTATCTATCTGCACTTACTAATAAGTCCGTTAGTCCGTACATTTTAGTCCTGTGTTGTCTGATCAATGAAAACAAAAATACATATCTCTTATAGATTTTCTAATCAATTATCTATTTTAGTTCGTCATTGTCCTCTCCTTATCATGGAAAAAACGTTGTTGACGAACATCTTGTCAATGAAAACAAACAAAAAGAAAACATTCATTTATGCCATGTCATAGTTTTTATTATCAATGATCTTTTTTTAGCTCATCAAAGTCTCATTGATGTCATAGAAAAAAGGTTGCTGATGAACATTTTTGTCATAGTTTTAGTGAACGAAATTAACTTAGCATGTCTGATAGCCCACCACTAACATTTCAGTCCTGTCTCGTCTTGTCAACAAAAACAAAGCATCAATTCAATCAAAGAGTTTATTATCAATTATCTATTTTTAGCTTGTCAACCTCATGCCTTTGTCATGGAAATAAAGGTAATTGATAATGATTTTTTTGTTGTAGTTTTTGCTAACGAAATTGCCACTGTATGTCTGATAGCCCACCACTAACATCTTAGTCCCATCTCATCTCGTCAACAAAAACAAAACATACATTTCATGTGTTTATTTTCAATGGTCTATTTTTAGCTCATCAACATCTCATCTTCATCATGGAATGAAAGTTTATTAAAGAACATTTTTCGTCGTAGTGTCATTAGCCAAATATTAGCCACACCTTCGGTATGAGGTCAATGAATTATACCCCTTGACCTTTCATCCGAAAAAAGGAACATGGTTTCAGTGTGAAGTGTGTGAGTGTAAGAATGCAGGTAAGTCAGAGTAATCAGGTGGACACCCTCCACCCCCCCTTTTGTCTACAACATCACTAGCTACCATCATCAGCTAACAGCATGCTAGCTAACAACAATAACCAGCTAGCACAATGTCATTATCACAGATGCGTAACAATAAGTGGACGCCAAGATGGTGCATATTTAGTCCAGTGGAATCGCTTGCCTGGCACATACACCAAAAAAAATTTCTAGCTTCCGGATTGACTTTTGTGGTATGCAGGCCACTGAGCATGGGTGGTAGTGTTTGTCCTGCTGGCTCCATTTACAAGTTTCCTTGTCTCGTAGACTTGACATTGTGATGCCAGATTTTTAAATTGGTTTTCTCAGCTCAAGGAAAGGTTTACAAATGTAAATCCTCCATGGATCAAAAATACATAATAGGAAGAGTCGTACTTGACCTTGTCTGCAGTTCGAAGTGTCCTGTCAACAACTTTACAGATGCAACTTTTACAAAGTTACAGAGAAAATGCCTGATGGGCTGCAAGTGGCCACTGGGAAAAATTTGAAGCAAGACTGAGCAATGCTTCTAGGGATCTGGTCGATATACAGTAACCAGCTACTCAACCTAACAAGCACCAACCAGTGATCCTGAGCTACCATGCTAAGCTTACTAGAATGCTAACAGCATGCTAAGCTGCTAAACCCACTCTTGAGCCACCTCATCCTGGTAAGCAGCACACCATAAAGTGTACTAAATTTATCAAGAGTCGAGATTTCTTACATGTACAATACAGACGAGGAAAAAGCTGGTCAGCTGCTGGCAAGTGAATGCAACCTTTTACTCTGTTCACTGCCTTTACAGTTCTATTAATTATTTATTGGTTAACTCTACCATGAGCAAGGTCTTGAAAGAGACAGACCTGCAATTTAAAGCACACACATACACACACACTTTTTACCCCTTTAAGTAAATATAACTATAAATTTCAAGTTGTTGTGGCATTGCTTACTGTGACAAGGGAGTCCAAGGACAATGATAACTGCTGATGACAATAAAGCTTTTCAGTGTAAAACCTGTGGAATGCTGTTGTAAGCCCATTTGGTAAGGTCGCTCCCACAGTTTATGCTTACAGCTTAACCGTGATCATATCTTACCTCAGTGCACATGTAAGAGACCTTGAGAGTGCAGCACCCATGTACCTCCCTGCAGAAAACATGTTCCTGCAGCCATGGACTTTGAAGCCAATTTTCATAGTGGCCAAACAGTTGTGCTGCAATTTATGGGGTCCGTCACACGTTGCCCTGTGGCGTTAAAAGACAAGCAACGTCTGTAAATGAGTGGATATACCTCAAAACCTCATTGACCCCCATGGCTCATTTCACCATCAGGATTTCAGTCCGATAACATCTGACAGTCTAGAGGAGCCACAAGATTAAATCACTTGCTAAAGTGCTAAATCGGAAGTTAGCTGTGTGGCTGACCGAAGCAGGTAGCTTGCCCACACTCGGTCATGTTCCGTAGCCATAAGTCTCAAATGCACCTGCTCTATGGGCCGCACAGTGTGGAAGGATCCCTGGATCATCCGGGTAATTTTATACATGGCAGTTAAACCATTTTGGCTTCATGCACCACTGAGCAATTCTCACAAGAATGAATGGGGTCCCTCAATCAAGGCAGTATCCAGGTCTCTTACGATATCCATGACTTGAAAACACTAAATCTTAGGCTCAGTGTGGGGGATTATATATTAAATTTTAATTGTCTTAGAAATCACTATATGGTGTTAAGATGTGTAACATTTCAACATGCTACAAAAATAGCAAAGTCTATATATGCTACTGGATCTTCATCTAGTCAGGCTGATCATATGGAGCCACAGCAGGAGCAGCCTGGACTCAGGCCAAAGTCAGAGTCAGTGCAACTGCATCAGCAACACTCAGACCTAACAGAAGCTGCAGCCATCTACCTTGGATGACGGCAACAACAAAGCCATCTCCCTCAGACAAATCCCCTCCATCATTCGCCACCAACTCTACCCCGGCGAGCTGTGTCCGTGTTACTACAAATTACACAATGACATCTCACTTGCTGCTGTGGAGCTAATAAAGGGCAGCTGAGGAGGATGGACTGGAGTCTGATGCAGGAAAGAAAAACAGACCTGAGGGGGATTTTATGAAATTCACCAAATCAGAATTACTTGTAGTGAACAAGGACAGATCAACAATTATAATAATAATAATATAACCTAGATAAAATAATAAATAACTGTTCACATAAATAATTTCATATTTTGTAGTTATTATAATTAAGAGTAGCCTATACTCCAAGCCACCAAAAAACTACACTTAATGATCTCCATTCATTCTAATGTATAAGGTGCTTATTGGAACATGAATGCAAAAGGTTCGTATGGTAATTCCTAATGAACAGATAACACAAAAGTGGCAGATAAAACAAGGCCCAAACAGTGTGATTTCGATGTCTTATATACAGCATGTTTAATAGTGGTTGGGGAAAATTGGATATATAACATATCCTGATATTTTGTGTGGCAGTATTGTATCGATTTTGGATGCTAAGTATTGATTTTTCCATATATAAATAATTAATATTGCAAACTTTTGGTAGCCTGCGAGAATAATAAAATCTGTTGTCTTGTCTCAGTCCACTTGATACATTTTGCCGCAATGAATATGACTGAAGTGAGATGAACAGACTGAGAACTTTATCTTATTACGTAAAACAGATATTGACAAAGTTTTCCTTCAGGGATTTGCAGTTAAAAAAAGCTGTTATAAATTGCAATATATGGCAACATATGTTACTGCAGAACTGCAGTATGGAATCAGTACATGTAGAGTTGTCTCTCTGTTCAGCTTAAAGCTAAACTGGCTACATTGCTTTGTATGTGCTCAAAGACTGTGGGTCAAACACTTTCAAACTGCGTACACTATAAGAATATTGTCTCTGGCTGGAAATTTTTTGTCCAACCCCTCTCAAACTTTATTTGAAAAATATAAGCTTTTGCCATCACACAGAAGATTTAGAGTCCCACAGGCTCAACTGAACAAGCTGAGGAACTCATTTTTTTCTCAGTCTGTCAAAGTATTAGATCAGAGTAAGGCTTCTAAGTAGCCTGGGTCAAACACTGAATGTAATATGTTGCACTATTCACTTTTCTCAATGTCTGTTGTGATTTGTTTGTCGTATGATTTCATTGTTTGGTTAAATGTTGTTCTGTATTTTTGTATTTATGTGTAGGGTAAGATGGAGAAGATGCCCCCCTTGGGAACAGAGTCAATTTACTGTAAAATTAAAAAAAGAAGTTAGAATTAAATTAAATTTGGATATGATTTTAGTATATGCAAGATGATAATGATGAGTAAACCAACATACTGCTGGGAGAGATAAATTGGTAGAATAGCAAGTTTTGTTGTAATAACATAAAAATGAAAATCCTTTAAAGAGATCTAGCCCCACTGTTGGGACAAGATGCCCCCTGCTTGGAACAAGAACCTCCCCCAGGCTCAAAACAAGCTATCTAACTAAATAAAACAAACTAAAATCCCAATCCTGACCAATTATTCGATTATCTGGAAGCCTTGTAGTCTTTCCTTCAGGCTAATTGTTTTTATTTTAGGATGTCTTCCCCCAGCAAGCTTGATAAAAACGCTGACTAATTTTAGATAGCTGGCAATGAAAATAGCTGCTGGCCAGCCAGCCAATATCACTAGCAAGTTGTTGAAACTACAATACTATACTAACACAATATGTAGATATGAACTATATTAAGTCACATATGACCATATACTAGATAATCTAAGTTAATAATATTTTGATGCAGGATGCCCCTGAGGTGTCTGCCCCCTTTCTGTGGGGGCCTCTTGCCCCAAAAGGTCTAACTTTACATTTTGCTCTAAAACAGGGGTTCCCAACCCAACTGGTCCAGCCACAGAGCCCAGATCTCTCCCTAGTCTTTTGTTCAAGGTCCACACAATTAGATACATTCAGCATTGTACTTGCGTTCGGCCATGTTTTCGAGCTAGTTTGCTGCCTCTGTCAAGTAGCTGTTCCTGTCTACAGCAGGAAACAGCACCTCAAATAAATAATAAAATAAATAAATAAAAGCTCTGCTAGAAATTCACTGTACCTAACAAAAAGTGTGTTTTTTACAAACCTGACACATGTGCGAGTCACTTTTCCATTCAGAATGGACCTGCGACCCACTTTTGAACCATGACCCACTGACTGGGAACCACTATTCTAATGGACAACCATCTTTTTTTCTTTCAAAATGAATTGAATGACTCTCCCCACAAATCCCCAACCATCACATATACATTAAAGCTTTTTATGTACAACCTTGTATAAATATATAGATCACTGTTTTCCAGTGACAAAAGATTTGATCTGTTTACCCTAAAACAGTTCTGGTGGCGTAAATCTCAAGAATGCAGCAGTTCAGATGAAATGTCACAATTCACTGTAGCATAACCATTCAGTACATGTGTTGAGAGAAGACTAAGTGCCATATATTGGTGAGGAGAGGAATTAAGGGAGTGGGGGCATCTTCCACCATCTTCCTCTATTCATGTTAAACAGTTGACATCCTGGGAAGCAAGACAAATTACAGAATTATTTTCAGACAATAAAGTGAAATCAAAACAAATCATGTTTAAAATTGCAATACATCGTGGGGCCTCAGAGATACCCACCCCTGAGCGTGCATTCTGAATCTTAGTAGGTACTGCAGCTGCCCTGTTGCATGCAGTATGCACACAATCAGTACATACTACTTTCTCACAACATTGCGCCCTGAACTTTGACCCTCTTGCTTTTATATCCGTTGCCCTGGTGATAAAACAAATGCCACTTACCGAGCTTGCCAGAGACAGAGTTCAACCCGAGAGCTCTGCTGTTGTTACTTTGCAATGATGAAGTTAAACCATAACTGCATAGCATGTAGAGTCTAACATATTTGCGACAGTGAAATTACATCTGCAGTTCTCTGTCACTGTTATTTTTATAGTTATGTCCTATAGTAATACTTATGAATATTTTGTTCACGTAATTAATATTCCCAATATTACATGTGTTTTGCAGCTCAGCTGATGTGACGTACAGAGGATTGTGGGTCAGAATAGCCTGAAGAGCATGCTGGCTTACATACTAAAAGATCATAACAGATGTAGTAGAACATTCTGGTTTTTCTGGCATACTGCATTTGACATACTATATACTGGGACATACTAAATCTTGTTCTGGCATACTATATAGCATGGTAGTATGGGTATTGGAACGCACAGTCATTTTTAATAGAACTTGGGCTGGTTCGAGATAAGCCAGGACTGTGCAGATTCGATCACTGGAGATCACTGCATAATGCATGCCAGTTAGATATGTGTCCGACTTCATCCCAACCTGCTCTGATGTCATGCAAAAGTGGACAACAATATTCTCGAGGTTTTAGAGCCATGAGCTGCAGTTGCTCTCCACAGACTGCAAGACCCAGGGCATGATGGGAAATGCCTGGCTTTCACCTGATCTAACAGCTGATTGGTTTAGATGTTGACTCAACAATATGATGTTTTAGATAAACTTTTCATTTTTTATTTATTTATTTATTTTTTTACTTTCAGAGATTTAGACGTTATTTGTCTGATTTGGTGGTTTATTCTGTTAACATATTATATGCTGTGTTACTGATGGGGATGTTTTGTAGTCAGACATGCATCATAAAATGTACAGAGTCTACTGTGTATTAATATTGGACTGTTTTCTGAGGTTAGCATCACAGAGACTTGTGGAAAGTGGGATGCTATGATTCTTAAAATAACATCTATACAGATGTGAAACCCTGACTATGTCTGACTGATCTTTGATGATAGCTGTTGTTTTGTATTTTCTTTTGTATTGCTCCTCTGAAAACATTAACCCTAATTGTCAAACACGATTTATTTAGCCTGTGTAGATGCTGTTTTACATGATGTAAAATGGGCGTTAAACTTTGAACATAAATTACAGATAGCCTCTAAATTTTAATTTTAATAGGTTAATCATCATAATTAAAACAACTGAAGACTGCAAACACACTGATATATGCGTCTGATAACATTTAAATTAACCAGAATCATATCTGACAGGATGTGAGTGTTTCTGTGACTTCCTGTACAAACTGCTGGAAACTGTCAGGTAACTATTCGACTTCATCTCGCCTTTTGTCACCGCCTCCTATGGCAAGCCGTTTTAACATTTAATCACTAAGTCCGACTATCCGGAATTACCATTATAGATATCTATGACGTCATTTTGACTAGTAGTAATGTCATTGTGACTAGTATGAATTTTAATTTAAGATATCTGTAACATCATTCTGACTAGTCAAAACTGAATTACAGATATCTGTAACGTCATTTTGACTAGTCAAAACTGAATTACAGATATCTGACTAGTCAAAACTGAATTACAGATATCTATGATGTCATTCTGACTAGTCAAAACTGAATTACAGATATCTGTAACGTCATTTTGACTAGTCAAAACTGAATTACAGATATCTGTAACGCCATTTTGACTAGTCAAAACTGAATTACAGATATCTATAATGTCATTCTGACTAGTCAAAACTGAATTACAGATATCTGACATCATTCTGACTAGTCAAAACTACAGTTACAGATATCTGTAATTCAGTTTTGACTAGTAAGATTCAAACTATTTTTGCCATTCATGTGTATGGGGTTTGTCATTATAGATATCTACAATTACATTATGACTATCTATAATTCCAGTTTGAGATATCTACAACGTCATTTTGACTAGTCATAATTCAGGTTTGACTATCTACAACATCTACAACATCATTCTGACTATCTGAAACTCAATTCAAGATATCTAGAAAGGACCATGTAGATATCTTCAATTGATGATAATTAAAGATATCTTGAACTTGAATTATGACTAGTCAAAATTAAATTGTAGATATCTCAAACTGGAATTACAGATATCCACAATTCAGTTGCAGATATCCGCAACCACATTGGAGATATCTGTAATGACAAACCCCATACACATGAATGGCAAAAATAGTTTGAATCTTACTAGTCAAAACTGAATTACAGATATCTGTAATTAAGTTTTGACTACGCAAAATCTAATTACAGATATCTTGAATAAGAGTTTTGACTAGGCAAAATTATGTTGCAGATATCAATAATGAATATCCAGTCTAGCGATTAAATGTTAAAATGGCTTGCCATACAGCTCATCTCCAACTAACCTGTTTTCACGGCAGCCATTTTGACTTGCTCCTCTTGAAAAAAGCACAGGTGTGAGTTAATTAATGAGGGCCCCACCCTTTTCAAGAGTCCGTTAGCCATGCAAGTGATAAGGCACGCCGACCACTGAAAATCAAAGACTGTAGTTATTATTAATGTCACTACCACATCTTGCCCTACCGTGATGGGCTACGACTAAATGCTGCATAAACACCGAATCCAGTTTCAGTTGGAAACAAGCTTCACTGGATGCAACACCTGTCAATCAACCTGACCTGTTGATGGACACCAGCTACATTCTTTTCGTCCAAAATCAAAAGAAGAATCAGATAATTGCAGCAATTACTCTGAAGAGGACGGTAAACCCACATACTTTGAGGACAACCCGGAGGATAAAAACTGTGCGGCCCTGAGTAACGTTAGCTTGCTAAAGCTAAAGTTGATGCTAGCTAACGTTAGCCTTGCTCGTGACAGCGGGCCAATGGAGTCAACTAGCATGAGCAACCAGCTAGCTAACCAGCAAGTTCACCCATGGCAGCGACCTTCTCAAGTTTGGATACATGGTTTGAAGACTGTTTTGGATTATCTCATGGCGGTGAAAACATCTGCGTGGAGGAGAAGGTGCAAAGAACAGCAAACAGCTGGTGTAAGGTAGGACTGCTGGCTTTGATAATGTTTATTGCTGGTTTAATGCGCAGTGGACACTAAGGTTTGCGCTCAATGCATCAGAAGCTATGTGTTGGTTCAGTGTGAGTTTGGAGGTGTCAATTGTTGTAATTCAGGTTTGATAAATGTGACTGAGACACATTTTTTCGGAGTGACTGGTGTGCATAGAGTTGGCAAATTAGTGTCTCCCCATCTACCGTATGTTCACCTGCAGCTGATTTGAGTTTTATACATGAAGCATTGGCACATGACCTCCTGATGTTTGGATGATAGTTGTCTAGATGCAGTGCAGTCATGTAATATTGCCACATTTAGGATGTCTGATATCACAGGTTTGGGAGTTTGTGTGTTGGTCCACAGGCCTCCATGTTCTTCATTTGTTGAAGTGGACATTAGAGGAGCTGGAGTGTGTGTCTCACGTGTGTGCATGTTGTTCACTAATCTGTAGTTGTGTTTGTGAAAGAAGAATTTTAACACATTTTCGTTGCTGCAAAATTTAATGATGCCGATTTCTTTCTGCTGTGTATGTGGTTAAGCTCTACAGTAATGTTTTGAAATCTGCTGTGTCATTGGTGTGCTTTTTTGAAAGAGTATGAGCTACTTTATCATTTTAATAACCTTGATGATGTTGTGAGTGCTAAAAAAACGTCCAATAGTGGCTTTTGAGTGTCATTTTCTGAATTATGGGTGTTTATTTTCTCAGATCTTCAAATGACTGAATCAGTGCAGCTGCAGCAGTACATCTTACATCTTCGCATTTATAAATTTTCTCTGCTCCTTGTTTTGCCGGACACTTTATTAATACTGAAACCACATATTTGTTGTTTTCTGACTTTATGTGAATGTATATACACATATAATAGAATCAGAATCAGAACTAAATGGGAAATAAAGAGCTTTAAATCGCTGAGACCTTAATTGCCCCTAAAACCAGGGTAAGGGCCGTATTTTGTATATGCATACGTCTGGCAAAGCTGCAGGTCAGCAAAAACTAAGTGTGTAATTATCCTAACTCAAAGGAGATGCTGGTATTAATAATATACTATGTTGTAGCCTGTTTTCCTTCTTGCAAGACCCAATCTCACTCACTTCTGTCGCTGATGCAGCAAAAATAGCCTTCATCAACAAACACATCCCAACAGACTACACAAACATCCTCTCCAGACAGAGATAGCACCCTTTTACCCATCACAAAATGCACCCTCAAAGCACATCATCGCCTGAAATGATTACGGGCGGGATCTATTTTTAATTTCTTTATTATATGAGCTTACATTATGTTTATTTACGTCATTATAAATCATGTCAGATTTAAATCCATTGAATAAGGGGGAAAAGCCTTTATTTGACATTTGACAGTCATGCGCACCTTAAAACAGAGAAACTAAATCAATCTCACCCCTAATTCTGGTTTACTTGTCATAACACAGTTTGTCCTCTAGATTGTGCCCCAAGCTTACATTGACTGATTGCCTCAGTCGTGGTTCAGGTTAAAAAACTGAAGAACCAAATGTCAGAAAAGCTATGCAGTCAGTTTTGTGGCTTCTTGTCTCCGTTGGATACATCAAAACATGGTGAATATGCAGTTTACCTGAAGGTGAGTCAATGTGAGATGTGGATTAAAAAACAAAGTCTCTCAGTTGTTAGTTTGATAATTCTCATGTGTAAACTTGCTGGATGCTGCTGGTCAGATTAAGCAGTGATGCTAGGTTTAAATTGACAGTGTCTTGTTGGCTTGGTTTCAGCTACAGTATTTATGTTGAATTTTACTGCATGTCTCTTTGAACCTGTCTCTGTGTGGCGTCTACTGACTCAGTCAACAACACAGATAGGGCTGAATGAACTTGGAATTCCCCCAGTGTTGCATGTCACCCATTCTTGAGAATTGGGACGAATTACGTCCTACCAAAAAAAAAAGCTTTAAAATTACAAGTTATCAACACACTAATTGTGTTTCTGCAGTGAAATATTATTGAAATGATTTATTTATATGAAATAATATGATTTATAAATATTTTTTTCACAACTTTGACAACAAAAGATAAATTAAAAGCCTTCAACATCTAAAACTAACAGTGCATATTGGTAACATTGGTGTAAAAATCTACTGCTATAATCATCTTTGTTTTTAAACATATTTATTAATGAAAATGTTAGCCCTTAAAGATGTGTCCCTAGTTTCTTGTCAACTCTTGTCAGATTTCTACAAAACATGATTTAATCTGGCATAATTTAATCGGGTTAAAATGAGTATTTTTATAAGCAGTAAGAGAACTCTTAACAACTTTAAAAATAAAATGGCTACTCACTATGGACATAAGACATCAACTCTGTCAGTTGTTACCTCTGACATCCATTATGTATGCTTTTTTCCCCCCAGCTTAATTGAAGGGTAAAAATCAAAACCCAAAAAAGTGAGATTTGTCCCAGTTCTCAAGAATGGATGGTGTATCTCCTCAGTCTCAGCCAAGTTTGTGTAGATGATCAGTCATGTGTAATTGTTTGCTTATCTATGATGTGTATCTAATACATGTATACGTCTTACTATAATCATGATCTTTCAAATGTCAGCTTTGCCGGTAGTGTTCTTCTATGTTCTTCCCTGGCTGCTTCACCCGTGCCAAATTCACTGAAACACTGGGAACAACTCTTAAATTGTTCATATTAAGCGTAGAATACCATTTGAATCCTATCAAAAGAAATATGAATATAAAAACCTTTTTAGATTAGCTTATATTATTTACCTATTAACTTGGCACTGATGATGGTAACACAGCTTTTGTTTTTGTTTTTTGTCATTAGCAACCACAATGCAGATATTTCAGACAATAAGTTCGTTATTTGAGAGACATTTGTTTTTATTTTTTTGTAGTAATAATTAGGGATGCATGATAATATCGACATGTCATTGGTTATGGCAGATATTGGCTTTATTATTGGAATTGGCCACAGGGCTCGACAGTGCGAGTGTTTCACTCGCATTTGCGACTAAAAATAGGTGTGTGCAAACTGTAAAAAATATTTAGGGGCACATGTGCGCATAAAAAAACAGCCGAAGCAGCCTATATTTTTGTCAATAAAAAAATGCCTGCTCCGTTCTCCCCGCAGTTAGGGACCGTTCTCCACGGCCAGGTTGTCGGCTGGGTGGAAATAAGTCAAAGTGTGGCGGAGACGAGGGACCGGGAAAAGCGGCGGACCTCCGGTGAAGCCTGCTCCGTTCTCCCCGCAGTTAGGGACCGTTCGCCACGGTGCCGCTGCTGGGCAGGATGGAAATAAAGCCCTTTTCACACAGAGCGCGCAAAGCACAGACCTCCGCTGACGAACCCATTCATTGTGTATGTGCTACCGCGGCGCAAGAGCGCACTGCTCTGCCGCAGAGCTGATGCCGCGGCCAGCCTGCGCTCGAATTGAAATTTTTTAAATTTCACCGCAACGCGCTGTGGCGACACCTCGGCGCGTCCAGTAGCAGAGAAGAGCCTGAAGTAGACCCGGAAGCGGTCACCATGGAGCTGTAGCTCCTGAACGAGCCTGTACTCCCTCAAATCCTGTCTTGCGCGCCTTGCTCTCTGCTTGCTCTGCGCCCTACCCCGCGGTGGGCGCCGTGAAAATCGTGCTCTGTGTGAAAGAGGCTTAAGTCCTGCAGAGTTTCAGAGGACCTGGAGAATGTTTTAGGGTAGTAATAACATTATATAAGATAATCATATTGCAAAGATAATATATATTTGTGTGCTCCTTACTTTTTCAACTTAGGAGCACATGTGCTCCTTGGGAAAAAGTTAGCGTCAAGCCCTGGGCCAACATGCTTTTTCTTATTTTGCACATTAAGTGAATATTGCATACATTGGTAAGCATTTGTTTTCATGTCGCCATCTGCTGGTGGGCCATCACAATAACGGAATACATGTATAATGTGATGTAATGTTAATTCCACTACAGAACGAGACTTAATAGTCATTAAAATACATAGATATCGTTATCTGTTATCAGCCAAATGAGTTGTTATATATCGACATATCGGATATCGACATAAAATCCAATAGCGTGCATCCCTAGTAATAATGATGTTATAAAAAGAGGTTGCCTGTATACCTAGTTAAGCCTGCAACACAGTATCATGGCTTGATCATTTTTTCTGATGCTACCCCGATTAACATGGATATCTACAACACATACAGGGTGGCTTCTTTAGACTTTACGCCTGTTGGTATGACTGTAAATGTTGAGACCGTACCTGCACTGCACCTGAAGGTAACAGTGTTCACAGTGGAAAGCTTAACTGGTCAGGCTTTTAGAAAAATATAATAAAATATGTTCAATAAACTTTGAAGCTACTTTTGAACAATACAGACTTTTTCACACTTGACACCATAAACGTTACAGATGTATCCTTTTGTATTTCCTGCAGTAACTGACAGGAAGCAAACAGGAACCAAAGCTGTAACCCTAGCAACCAAATAGCAATGAAGAAGTCTATCAAAGTTACTCGGGATGTAAAAGTGTAAAATGTTCATTCAGGTGATCTAGTCTGGCCTTGACATAGTGAAATATATTGTGGCAGGAGAGGTCTAACAAAATGTCTGAAGGTGTAAGAAAACTGCATGACAATAAAATAAGGCACTGATCAAATGTTTCACAACATCTAAATTATGCTTGTCAAAACTTGTCCCCCTATTGGTACTTGTTTTACTTTTAGTTCATGACATTCTGTCTGACTCTGCAAGCCTGTTTTGTATCTGGTATTGACATGCATCTTGGGTGATTTGATCACAAGTGCACTGTACTAAATACAAGTGTAAATGACCACCAAGACACACTGTGATCCGATCACTCAAACCACTTGTGGAGGTAGCCTGGGACGCATTTGACCACATATCTTTTGTAGAGTCAAAGCTAATGCATCCCTGCCAAGCAAGTAACAGGAAATAAAGTATGTCATCAGTGCGGAACGTGGTGGTACCTTGGATACCTTGCCCATTTTATGATGAGTTGGAAGAAGTGTGGCGTGACTCCCTACATATTGCCTTATGGAAGGAGTTGAGTTTAATTCTGCTTACAATCATATCTCCTCATATTTCGAGTTACATTGACACAACTGCTAACATGACCAGCAAGCATGCGCAGCTGGGAGAAGGTTTCCTTGAGAGCTCTCTACCAGAAAGGGATCTCTTGGTTAAGGTTAGGAAAAAAATTGTGGTTTGGGTTAAAATGAATAGATTTTTGTCAAAAAGGGCATTGTTGGAGAAAGCCTGCAAGGAAAACTTCTCCCATGTGCCAAGATTGCTATAGTGAGCAGCTAGCGAGAGAGAGGTCAGCTGGAGATGCATGGTAGACACAGGTGTAAGTAGCGATGTGTCTCGGCTGTTCACTTGTGTTTGGATCACTGAAACAAATGTTAGTGCCACGTGTAAGTCTCTGTGATCTCTGAGCCGTTGTATTTGTGTTGTATTTATTTTCACAAGAGATAGATTGGTTGAATTAATAGCACTGGTAATTATAGTCCTATAGCATGATTTAGTATCCTTTTCAGTGTGATTTAGATAATTCTGATGGATTTAACTTTAATTTTCATGATTGTCAGGTTGGCTAAAAGAAGTCATTGCCAGTTGTCACAGTCATGAATCAAAATGTAAAGGTGAGACTTAATTCAGTAACAAACATACAGTACAGGCCAAAAGTTTGGACACACCTTCTCATTCAATGCGTTTTCTTTATTTTCATGACTATTTACATTGTAGATTCTCACTGAAGGCATCAAAACTATGATTGAACACATGTGGAGTCATGTACTTAACAAAAAAAGGTGAAATAACTGAAAACATGTTTTATATTCTAGTTTCTTCAAAATAGCCACCCTTTGCTCTGATTACTGCTTTGCACACTCTTGGCATTCTCTCCATGAGCTTCAAGAGGTAGTCACCTGAAATGGTTTCCACTTCACAGGTGTGCCTTATCAGGGTTAATTAGTGGAACTTCTTGCTTTATCAATGGGGTTGGGACCATCAGTTGTGTTGTGCAGAAGTCAGGTTAATACACAGCCGACAGCCCTATTGGACAACTGTTAAAATTCATATTATGGCAAGAACCAATCAGCTAACTAAAGAAACCAGTGGCCATCATTACTTTAAGAAATGAAGGTCAGTCAGTCCGGAAAATTGCAAAAACTTTAAATGTGTCCCCAAGTGGAGTCGCAAAACCATCAAGCGCTACAAACGAAACTGGCACACATGAGGACCGGACCCAGGAAAGGAAGACCAAGAGTCACCTCTGCTTCTGAGGATAAGTTCATCCGAGTCACCAGCCTCAGAAATGGCAAGTTAACAGCAGCTCAGATCAGAGACCAGATGAATGGCACACAGAGTTCTAGCAGCAGACCCATCTCTAGAACAACTGTTAAGAGGAGACTGCGCGAATCAGGCCTTCATGGTCAAATAGCTGCTAGGAAACCACTGCTAAGGAGAGGCAACAAGCAGAAGAGATTTGTTTGGGCCAAGAAACACAAGGAATGGGACATTAGACCAGTGGAAATCTGTGCTTTGGTCTGATGAGTCCAAATTTGAGATCTTTGGTTCCAACCGCCGTGTCTTTGTGAGACGCAGAAAAGGTGAACGGATGGATTCTACATGCCTGGTTCCCACTGTGAAGCATGGAGGAGGAGGTGTGATGGTGTGGGGGAGTTTTGCTGGTGACACTGTTGGGGATTTATTCAAAATTGAAGGCACACTGAACCAGCATGGCTACCACAGCATCCTGCAGCGACATGCCCTCCCATCCGCTTTGCGTTTAGTTGGATGATCATTTCTTTTTCAACAGGACAATGACCCCAAACACACCTCCAGGCTGTGTAAGGGCTATTTGACCAAGAAGGAGAGTGATGGAGTGCTGTGGCAGATGACCTGGCCTCCACAGTCACCGGACCTGAACCCAATGGAGATGGTTTGGGGTGAGCTGGACCGCAGAGTGAAGGCAAAGGGGCCAACAAGTGCTAAACACCTCTGGGAACTCCTTCAAGACTGTTGGAAAACCATTTCAGGTGACTACCTCTTGAAGCTCATGGAGAGAATGCCAAGAGTGTGCAAAGCAGTAATCAGAGCAAAGGTGGCTATTTTGAAGAAACTAGAATATAAAACATGTTTTCAGTTATTTCACCTTTTTTTGTTAAGTACATAACTCCACATGTGTTCATTCATAGTTTTGATGCCTTCAGTGAGAATCTACAATGTAAATAGTCATGAAAATAAAGAAAACGCATTGAATGAGAAGGTGTGTCCAAACTTTTGGCCTGTACTGTATATCATGGACATTGTCCAACATTTACCATAACTGTTGGGAGTTTTATACAAAATAATTAGATTTGAAAGTTTTTGGACCTCAGTACATTTGCAGTGTGTAGTTTGCAGTTTTCCATGTGATGCCATCTGCAGGGCAATTTGGTCCAATGCAGTATGACTTAGTAAGATGAACAAGATGTTAAAATCAAGTTATCATGACATCTCATTGAGAGAGAGAGAGAGACGACTTTTGCCAGAAGCTTTTTCACATGCTTGCTACAAATTATAGGTACTTTGCAGCATTCACTACAAAATAAGGCACCATAACGAATTATTTAGAAAATCAAATATCACCAGAAAAATATTATAAAATCAGTTTGACTAAAGGTGAGGAGGTAAAAACTATTTATTACAGGGAAAAGGCCTTTAGTTAACTGTAGGAACTAATAGGCCAAAAAGGATTTTGCTGTGTTGCTCACTAGGTGGCAGCGTTGTCTTACTATAAAGTGAAGCTACAAGTCTCCCAGCAGTTATTTGAAAGAAGCTCTAGTTACCCTCAAAATGTTAAATCTTGCTCTTGTTTCTTCAGTTTGGAAGAGGAAGTGCATTTGAACTTGTCACTTACATCCAGTTCTAGTCTTTACGTACAACAGTGACTCATTAGGAAATGCCCATGATGAGTCAACTTTCCACAAATATTGAAACTTAAATCGCTTGTACCATACGAGATTAGTGTAAGAGGATAATGAAGGATCATTAACAAATAGATTAACTGAGCAGCTGTATCACACGTCCGTGTTAAGCAGGATGAATCACCCTCTCTTGACGCTGTCGTACGTCAAACGACATTTTCAGTGGGACATTTTGTTCCACTGTAACCTGGTGAATGATCAGAGGTGTCATGTCATTTCAAACCACATTACACTTTACCTGCCTTCGTATCCTGTGTCACGGAGCCTTCTAGAGAAGAACTACTCAGATAGAGAAAATGAATGAGTGTTTGAGGAGTCATGTAATTCTTTACTAAGATTTTAAACTGTATACAAGAACGTTGATAACCTATTTCCTTAAAGAAAACAGTGTTGTATTTATTATGTACGTAGCTATAAACTGACCCACATTTTTGATGGAAGTCTTTGAGCATATACATCATCACTTTGCATTTAATTCTTTAAAGATGAAGTAAAATCTTTCAACAAATCTTAAACTACGTAATTGAAGCTGCTTTTGATAAATTTAAAAAGTCCTATGATACCTTGGTGGTCCTTTCTGAGAAATCAGACTGTTCAAGTTCGTAAAAATTCATTTTCATATAAATTAGGCAGTAAAAGTGATTAAATTGTCTTGAATTTTAGTTTGGAAGGTCTTAATTGGCACAATCTTTTTATCTAATTTTATTTTAATGAACTTTGAATTTATTTTTGTCCACGTATCTGATGTTACGAATCTTTAAACCTACCATTGAACCTGTACTTCAGTTCAATTCAGTTTTATTTATAAAGCCGAATATCACAAATCACAATTTGCCTCAGAGGGCTCTACAGCATATGACATCCCTCTGTCCTTGGACTCTTATAGAGGATACCTTACCTGTTGACAAAATGCAGATTAACCTAGCTCACTCTGACAACCATATTCCAACATAAAATCTAATCTCGGTTTGGGACTACATGTATACTGCTCACCTTTATACCTACCTGCAATGCTTGAATAAGAAAAAGATGATTGATTTGGTTAAAAATGATCTTGGAAAAAGTCTTATAAAATAAATAAATAATTCAATATAAGTGTGTGATACCTGTAGACACCCTGGAAACTCTTTGGGCCTTCAGGCAGGTCAGAGGCCAGTGGAGCTACAGGAGTTCTTACTTATAGACAACTTTTTCCTTGCTCAACTTCACATTCCATACTCAAAGCATCCTGACGTTGTGTGTTGTCATCACCACAGTTTTTTTTTTTTTTTTTTTACAATACAAAGGGTTATTACAAACATACCTTAAACCTACTACAGATTGTCTTGATTGGCCTAAATCATTGGGACTACTTTGTTTTTATTATCTGTAAAAATCATTGAATTGAGTATGATTACCCAAATTAAGATATAACCGATAACACATTGCTCTGCATCCTTGGACGAGGGAAGAGAAATTTATACCAAAGGTCCAATAGAGGGCAGACAAGTGTTACAAATTTCCTCTCTTCACTCGGGTCATCCACTCACACAGACACAGACTACATTGTTTTCATGATGTGAATTCAGCTTTGCATATCCAATAATTGTGTGTATGTTTAGCTTTAAGAACACTGTGTGGATATTTGAATTCATACTGTAATTGTTATTAATTGGTATGCTGCAGTCTTAAGAGTCTAATTATGGCCACTGTGTCTCCTAAAACATGACCCAAACTGGAATAGATAATGTTGTGACTGTCCAATAAACACAATGATCCTAAATCCAATTAGTCACCATTCTACTGTGCGAGAGTTCAACTCTGCCACATCCAGCTCACCTTTTCAGGTCCCCGTACTCCAGAACAGTAAGGATTAATTATTCAGCTACAATTAGCGTGATGTCAATAGTAATTGCCACCAGTGCAATGCTCCTCTGACATTGAGGCGGCCTGTTGCGAGACCCAGATTACGCTTCTCTCATGTTAAAATTTCCTCATTTCAATCAAGTTACTGTATGTGTTCAAGCTTCTGTGTGCAAACACACTCAGACACACGCACACACTTACACATCCCCACACCCACCCAGGGGCAGGCATGCATGACTGCACTCCAATAACCAACACTAATGCACACATACACAAAATACACGCACATGTACGTTCAGTTAAATTTCATCAAAGTGACTGTAAAACATAGATAAGTGTTGCTCATTTTTCATTTAACATTTGTAATGTTTATTAATAGACACAAATTTACTACTAGACTGAGGGGAGTGCGTGGTAATTGCCCAAAGTCCTTTCCATTACAAACAGCAGATTGAGGAGGTTTATGCACAAACTAAAATATGCGACTGCTGTTGAAATTACATGCCAAAAAACTCTCAAATAACGGTTATATATTTAACCAGAAATAAATGCACTGCAGGGTTGCAGTTGGCACACTTTACATATACCACTGACTTGTTCAGATCAGAAAAATGTATCTGCATTTAGTTTTTTAAATGCATTTAATATTTAGATATCTCTATTATTAGTGTCTGTAAGGAAATCGTCACCTTAACTGAAACTTGGTGTTTCTGAGTTTCAGTGTTAGCAGTTCAGGACAAATCTCACTTTCACTTGTCTTGCAGTCTGTCGAGGGCTTTTTGGAAAAGTGTTGATATTGTTATTGTTGTATTTTTTTGGCTTTGGCGGTTAATTTTCTTCCTCAGTATTTGCCATTATACATGCAAAATAAACCGAACTAAACTGCAAGAATAAACCTTGGTGACTGCCATATCTGTTCAGGAATCCCAAACTACAAATGTCAGACTTTAATATGCTTCGAAACATGCATCTCTACACATTGAAAGTGAACTCTGACCTTGGAGTTATTAAATAGGCTATGGTTGTGTGTATAACTGATGAATGCTATTGATATTATGAACAGTATTGAGACACTTAAAAATATATTTCTTGCGTCTTTCACTCTTTTTTTAAGTGCATGGGTACACGGAGTTCGACTTGTTTTTATTAATTCAGGATGTGATTAAAGTTTTGGCTAAGAGACCTCTTTCTCACGAATTTCAGCTCTCTGTTGCCTCTCGTTTTTCCATCACTTGAATGTGTCCGTTTCTATATTATGCTCTGAAGTTAGTGTAATCTCTGAGTAGAAATCTAGTTAAACTATCTTGTTGAGGAAAAAAAAAAAATTCAACGTCTAAATATCAAAAGATGTACAGATACAAAGAGAAGAAAGTGGCCAAAAGAATAATAGTGGTTTGTAAGTGGTAAGCGTTAAAGAAAAAGAAAAAATAAATAAATAAATGTGAATGATGTGTTCTTAAAAGCTGTATTTTTGAACATATTGTTATTGTGATGATATTGCAGGGTTCCCTATTATTGCTTTTGAAAAATATTGACACAATGAGATTTTTTTCCAGATTATTATTTGGTGTTTTTGTCTATTATAGGACACTCTCCACCAGCAGAGCTTAATGTCAAGATTTTTGATACATAATCATCAGTAATGTGGAGGACTAAGTGGGTAAAGGCAAAAAATAGAACAGCTAGAACAGTCTGAGGTCAGATAATTACACCACTTCACTGTATTGCAGCCTTTCAAACCAGGAGAAGACACTTACGATATTACAGTATCCAAAATCTAAGACAATATTTTGCCTCCTCTCATAATCTCAATATAATATCAATATATTGCCCAGTCCTGTGTTCTTACAATAAAATACATACACACAGTACAGTAGACAGAGATGTCTTCTGCCGTGGTGCTTTATACTGTCTTACCCTCTTTTCCCATTGTCCCTCTGTGTGACTTTATTTCACCACTCCCACATGTTTAATCTATTAGACTGGGTGATATAGGAACTACTGCCTTGTTTCCATTGATTTCAAAGAGAATTTCGTTTTGAGTTAGAGGATTATGAATCTCATTACAAATTTCACACATGCTTGGTTAGTCAAAATATTGAACTTCTGTTATCACAGTCAAGTTTGTGCAGCCAGACAGAAAAAGTGATATCCCAGGCTGAGCAGAGCAGGTCTAGAAAAGTAACTCCTACTTTATAAATGAGGCGTAATAATGTTGATTATGCTCATTTGATAATATATTAACTTAAGTGTAAATTGCTTCAGGTCTCTGTCCAACTAAGACTATATGCATAGTGTGTGTTGGAAGATTTGTGGGCTGAGATCATGGTGTTTGTGCCTACATGTAGTCTGAACTGGGTGTTGAAATGTCTCTCTATGTGGCCAGGAGTATTGATGGCGGTGATAAAGACGTGTAATAATGTCATAAAGCCGGAGAAGACAAGGAGCTGTAAGTGAAGATTGGCTGAAGAGTGTAACCTGTAATCAGTCAGCAGGGTGAAAAATGACAGGGCCAATGTGTGTGGACAGAAATGGGGAATAAAACATGGGGCTCATGAAGGCTGAACAGACCAGAACAGGAAGAGGGTGGGGGAGTAGAGGTGACCTGCTCTTAGAGGGGACAGGCCTGTCGCATTTCCTGATTACAACCAATAGGTCTCAATTTCACATGACAACACCAACTACTCATTTGGGGCAGTGTCTGTATTATAGAGCTTGGAGGAGAGGTGGGAGGTGGGGTTAATGTCCCATTGGGTTTGTAATACCTTCCTAAAAGTGTAACCTCTATGATGAAGAGTATTTTTTGTGCCAGCACTTTTCCCTACCTGCTGTACAACTCTGAATCCATTCCGTCTCCTCTGTCTTTCAGCTCATTGCAAGCTAGTTGTGATGCAGTTTGGATTCAGTTAATTTAAATTGTTTCTATTTTTAAGTCTTTTCTATTGTAAATTACAACTTAATTATTCTATAATTTTGAGATTAATGAGTGGTGACTAAATTAAGTCGAGTTCACTTGCTGGCATTAGCACAAATTTTCACTCATTTTGACTGACAGAGCTTTTGATGCAGTGTGACAACATGGTCTGTGCTTTAGGGGGGGGAACAATTGAGTTTATCAGCAAGGCAAAAGGTCTGCAAATCGGTCTAGCTGGTGCTAATGGACTATGAAGGTGGGCCTGATGAAAAGAAATTAACTACAATAGGTTGTCTGTCTACCAGGTGTAGGATATAAGCTACTGACAGTTAAACCACACTTGAACATAATGTGTCACAGGTGCTTTCCAGCACAGGAAATGACTTGATGATGCAACCACCTTTGGCTATTGCAGCCTTAAAAGAAATAAAATCAAAAACATATCACCTATGCCTGGCCTGCTTTTTGCAGATCTCTAAGACAAAGTCAGAGCAAAGTCATAGTGGGAGAGATGTGAGGTGGAAGGGACAGGTATGTGCTAGCGTTTTTATAAATAAGTGGAAGTTTGTGATCAGAATTTGTCCACTGATTTGGTCCACTTATCAATGCAGTTTCAGCTAGGGCTGTGATGGTAACACTGCCATATCACGGTATGTGACACTGCTGAGGTGATGAAGTCATCACCACATTTTTATGCCTTTGTGCCAATGATAGCTATGGCCAGAGGCATTATGTTTTTGGGTTGTCCATCCGTTTGTTCGTCACACTTCTGTGAACATGATATTGCAATAACACATTGAGGAAATTTCTTCAAATTTGAGCCCATCTGGACTCAAGATTTTAGAATTTAGTGGTAAGATGTCAGTATTCAAGATCGTTGTCACCTTGTCTAATTTTTGTGAACACGACAACTCAAGAAAATTTCTTCAAATTTGAAACAAATGTTCATTTTGACTCAAGGATGAACTGATTAGATTTTGGTGGTCAAAGGTCCACTCAAGAATTTATATGCTTATAATGGCAGAATTTTACACAAATGTGTGATAGGATAATTGATAAAGTGATCACATTTTATATCCACAAAGTCAAAGGTCAACTTCATTGTGACAAAACTGTGAAACTGTGGTGATTGGATAGATTTTCTGAGCTACCTGGCTGAAGATGTGTGTGTGAAGCATTGTCGGCTGTCATTGCTGCTCATGAGTCTGGACTGACATGAATGGAAACTATTACTACAACTTGACTGGTTTGTGGAAGCATACGATATTTTTATATACATATATATTTTTTTAAACTTTGAGCCAATATGATAAATTTATTGAAAAAAAAGTGCTTCTTCTTTGGCAGCCTGTCTGTCTGCAGTCATCACTCGGTTACTGCCTCAATTTTCTTTCTTTCGTACTTTCCTAAATCATAATCCAGTCCAGTCTGAATGTTACACACACGTTTAGACTCAGTGTGACTTACACTTTCTGAGGATATTGTCCATCGTGGATAAACATCTGTAGATCTGCTCAGAAGCCACAGGAAAAAGATGTTCCTTTAACTTCAAAACCTGCCTGAGAGTCATTACATTTTTAAGTTTGCTTCAGTATAAAAGTAATCCAGTGGTAGCTGTCTGTACATCCATGGGTGAGTATGTGGTGTTCGTTATACCTCTGCAGATTAAACCAAATTAGCGATATGGCGATGAAGGGCTAACCTTAATTTAAATGAACTGATTTTTTAAAATTGCACTGATTTATTTTCAAGGTTCTTCATGCCACCAATCTCAATCTGAGACACCGCACGTTATAAGTTGCAGTACAACTGATATCCTCAAGTAGGGCTCTTTAAATGTTAAACAACTTTCCTGATAAGCAAAGGTGAGGAAATTTTTATATTCATCAGTATCGGCTTTTACTCGCCTTGTTGACTGCCATCGGCAAATAAGATGATGCTCACCGATGGCAGTGTCTGATGTCTTTGTTTTGCATTATATCAGTTTTGTGCAGGCTAAAAAGCAGGGCTCAAAGGCTAGTGGCCAACAACTTAAATTAATGAGCAGGTACTGGAAGAATACAATGACTTCTTGAATTCTTTGACAAATGGGCTCTGTGATCTCACTGTTACCTGATGAGATGGCTAGTAGCAGCTGGCGACAAGTCGTTTTGGGAACAATAGAAAAGGTGTTTGGGACAAACGCAGATTTTCCCTTGGACGCCTTCGGGACAAAAGGAGGCAGTAAACCCACCATTGATGCATCAGGCAACGCACCCTATTGTTTCCTTGATGGTGCTACATTGTGAACAATGAATCTGTGTTAAAATCATCAGGAGTTAGCGTTCATTCCAAGCAGCAGATGGCCGCAAGTAACAGCTGACATGGGGTTGCATTGAGTTACATTATGATGTGTTTAAGCTCTATTCGGTAAAAATGAGTATAAAACAAAGATAAATTATAACATTCTCATGATGTGTTCAATGTAATCTAGTACAATGTAGTTTAAAGTAAGAAATCTAAAAAATACAATATAAAATAGATAATAGAGAGGGGGTTATGATAAATTATTATGTAAAATGTTTAAAAAAAAAAAAAAAAAAAAAAGATTAAAGGGCCAGTGTGTAATATGGAGACTACAAACAGAGCACGGTAGCTTCTTTGCAAAATGGCAACAGCTTCAGCAGCCTCCAAAGAGCGGCCGATTCTCTCGCCACCGGGGTTGACTGCAACCGCGTGGCAGTACTTTGGATTTTATGAGAGAGGAAACAAGACGACTGACAAGACCTACACGATTTGCAAGATTTGCAAAGCAAAAATAAAGTACCTCAGCAACACCACAAACATGAGGCAGCACCTTGTACGCTTTCATCCCGAAACAGAAGGTTCCTCCGGTCGTGCCCACCACACAGAGGACCATCCTGGAGACTGTCTCCAAACTTCCCAAGAACTCGGAGAAGGCGAAGAGCATTACAAAAGCAATAGCTACTTTCATTGCGACGGATTTACGCCCGTATTCAGCCCAGCGTAGCACACTCAGCACATTGACTAGCTGGTATTCTTGCACAAAAATGTGTGTGTCCCAGATTGTGGCACTGACGATGAAGAGTCTGATGAAGATGAGTAGCACAATGTGGACATTTGCCTCTCTCACACAACAGGAGGATGTAGGGGGTCAAGAGGGAGGGGAGGGAATATGGGAGGACAGTTAACTTTAAGATGAGTGTGAGTGCCACTCTGCTCTACTGTGTTTGTGTTGTGTTTACCTCACTGTACTGAAGCTCCAGACTGAATAAGTTCAGTTGAATAATGCACTTTGTTCAGAAGAATGCAATTTGTTACCTTGGAATATGGCAGCTTTTTGTTAAATTATCCTATCTATATTCCAGACTGAATAAGTTGAATTATTTAATTTTGAGGAATGCACTTTTGTTCTGTATGGCAGCTTTTTTTGTAAAGTTATCCTATTCATATTCCAGACTGAATAACTTTCCATTTTCCATTAAATAAATTTGATGGAAGTACATATCTTGTTTACTTGAATTAATGACCTCATTAAATCCAGGGCTTGACTGTTTTCAGTGTTTTCCGCCAATAGAGGGGACTCTTGTGCAAGTGGAGCTTTCCCTGGTCAAAGTTAAGTAGGTCAAAGTGCAAATGTTTACATAACACTTACAAAATAAAATATTTTGTGTCTTTGAAAAATACAAGTCAGATGTTCAAAAAACCTTGTTATTTACTTATTGAGTGTAGTTTTAGAGCAACTGAGTTAATTGATAGGCTATTTATTTAAAAATGTAGCCACAGATGAAGACAAAATCAATCTTGTATGGAAGAAAGCATTAAAAAGTGCAATAATTGAAGAATCGTGGCACCAATAAGCGAATCGAATCGACAAGCACCATAATCGAAGAATCGAAGCGCCCATAATCGAAATCGAATCGAATCGTGAGGTACCCTTGTTGGAACACCCCTAATATAAATATATATACAGTACAGGCCAAAAGTTTGGACACACCTTCTCATTCAATACGTTTTCTTTATTTTCATGACTATTTACATTGTAGATTCTCACTGAAGGCATCAAAACTATGAATGAACACATGTGGAGTTATGTACTTAACAAAAAAAGGTGAAATAACTGAAAACATGTTTTATATTCTAGTTTCTTCAAAATAGCCACCCTTTGCTCTGATTACTGCTTTGCACACTCTTGGCATTCTCTCCATGAGCTTCAAGAGGTAGTCACCTGAAATGGTCTCCACTTCACAGGTGTGCCTTATCAGGGAATTTCTTGCTTTATCAATGGGGTTGGGACCATCAGTTGTGTTGTGCAGAAGTCAGGTTAATACACAGCCGACAGCCCTATTGGACAACTGTTAAAATTCATATTATGGCAAGAACCAATCAGCTAACTAAAGAAAAACGAGTGGCCATCATTACTTAAAGAAATGAAGGTCAGTCAGTCCGGAAAATTGCAAAAACTTTAAATGTGTCCCCAAGTGGAGTCGCAAAAACCATCAAGCGCTACAACGAAACTGGCACACATGAGGACGGACCCAGGAAAGGAAGACCAAGAGTCACCTCTGCTTCTGAGGATAAGTTCATCCGAGTCACCAGCCTCAGAAATCGCAAGTTAACAGCAGCTCAGATCAGAAACCAGATGAATGGCACACAGAGTTCTAGCAGCAGACCCATCTCTAGAACAACTGTTAAGAGGAGACTGCGCGAATCAGGCCTTCATGGTCAAATAGCTGCTAGGAAACCACTGCTAAGGAGAGGCAACAAGAGATTTGTTTGGGCCAAGAAACACAAGGAATGGACATTAGACCAGTGGAAATCTGTGCTTTGGTCTGATGAGTCCAAATTTGAGATCTTTGGTTCCAACCGCCGTGTCTTTGTGAGACGCAGAAAAGGTGAACGGATGGATTCCACATGCCTGGTTCCCACTGTGAAGCATGGAGGAGGAGGTGTGATGGTGTGGGGGTGTTTTGCTGGTGACACTGTTGGGGATTTATTCAAAATTGAAGGCACACTGAACCAGCATGGCTACCACAGCATCCTGCAGCGACATGCCATCCCATCCGCTTTGCGTTTAGTTGGATGATCATTTCTTTTTCAACAGGACAATGACCCCAAACACACCTCCAGGCTGTGTAAGGGCTATTTGACCAAGAAGGAGAGTGATGGAGTGCTGCGGCAGATGACCTGGCCTCCACAGTCACCGGACCTGAACCCAATGGAGATGGTTTGGGGTGAGCTGGACCGCAGAGTGAAGGCAAAGGGGCCAACAAGTGCTAAACACCTCTGGGAACTCCTTCAAGACTGTTGGAAAACCATTTCAGGTGACTGCCTCTTGAAGCTCATGGAGAGAATGCCAAGAGTGTGCAAAGCAGTAATCAGAGCAAAGGGTGGCTATTTTGAAGAAAGTAGAATATAAAACATGTTTTCAGTTATTTCACCTTTTTTTGTTAAGTACATAACTCCACATGTGTTCATTCATAGTTTTGATGCCTTCAGTGAGAATCTACAATGTAAATAGTCATGAAAATAAAGAAAATGCATTGAATAAGAAGGTGTGTCCAAACTTTTGGCCTGTACTGTATATATGTATATGTGTATATGTGTCCCCCACTCGGAATGGTAAACGAATATGTGTGTATGAAGTGTGTGTGTGTGTTATGCTAGATGAGTCAGAGTTTGGGACGGAGTCTTTTACCCCCTGGAGTGTTACCGGAGTTTTTGGAGTGCTCAAATAAACTGGCCTTTTCCCCGAACGCTCCTCTGGTCTCCTGCTCGTGAGGGATTCATTACAATATCGTAACATGGTTTAGATTTCTAATTAAACATTCACATTCACATTTGACCACTGATGTCACTGTTTTCAACCCATTTTACACACTGGCCCTTTCAGGTTATATTGAAGGTTGTTTCATAAATTTGTATGAATTCATTTGTGCTCATTCAAAGTTAGCGTAAAGAAGGGCTTAATTACTTTAAAACAGTTTGAGTTATTTTTTTTTCTAGTGTAGATTTCTTTGTTTCCCTGGCACAAAAGAGGGAATAAGTAACCACAAAAACAAAATAAACAACAGTATAAAAACATTGATATTGGCCCAGAATTTCAAAATTGATGCACCTCTAATCACTTCGTAAATTACATCCTTTGGAAACCATTATCCAACTTTTGTCATCACTCTTTTTAATTTATGTACTTTGCACTAGTTGTTCTATTGTTATTTTGTTATTCTGATTTGTAGTCTCGTTATTAAGACTACACATTTACTACTTTTGCATTGTGCACTGTGTAGCTGCCACCTGTTTGGTTAGATAAATTTTATTACTTAGCTAAGTATTATCTCAAGGAGTCAATTTGTGCTTGTTTTCTTGGGAAAATGCTCCTGATTTAAATTCAGAATTTGGAAGTTGGATTATTAGTGGACTTTACATGCAATTTTACTGAGACCACTCTTTCTGCACTTGTTCCCTTCACCCCCTCACCACCCACCCCTCAAGTTTTATGCAGATAAGACTGAAGGTTTTCCTCTGCCAGAGCTGGGCGGGTGCCCAGTATGCAGGAGTTTATCTGGCACACATGTCCCTCCCTCCATATTTCACTTCTGGTTCTACTCTCTCTTTCTGATAGCTTTATCACTGCGGAGGGGTCAGATGCTGACACCAGCATAAGGGCCGCTTAAATCGCTCTAAACAACATCTATCAAGGACCCTATAAAATAAGCTTCATGGCACGCACAATACCCCGGCCTCGTGCTTGGAAATGCTCGTCTATCATACGGCTGCTTGACTCTAGGAGGCCTTTTTTTGATGATATGTACAGGATTCAGAAGAGGAAGGCTCTGATTTGGCCTTAATCAGTCTTTATGAGTAATTTCAGATTACAGACTGCAGGGAAGATCTATCACTCATCATGAGGCAGGTAGGCTGGTTTGGAGGTGATGAATGGCACTAGCCTACAGTTCTATTTATTGATCAGGAAGAAGCTTGATATCAGTAAAAACCCTATGGATAGCTAAAAAAATGTCATGGAAAGCCAGTAACGGCCGTTCTCTAGTTTCAGAGGCATGGCAGGGGGAAGGCAGAAGGACTAGGTTCAAAAGGGAGGAAATTCGGACACTAATTGACTTTGATTATTGTCCTAATATTATGACATGCTGACAGGTTGCTTGTATGGCTCAGAAAACTGAAACAAATGAAATGCAGGTGCTTGAACAGAGAGAAGACACAGTTATGGCCTTTAAATCAAAACAATCCTGCAGGCGTTTCAGCGGCCACTAGATTAATAGCTGGATGCCAACAGATTGCAGCAAATTGTTAGCTCTCTGTGGTCAGAAAAAAAGAGAAGAAAAATGAACACATAATAAAAAGAAAAAGCTCTCTGTGATGTGACTAATTTTCATGTTTTGACAGTCTCCATGTGTTAAACAAATGTTCTTATTGCAGCAAATTTATCTGAGCTGTTTTGACTGGCTTAAATAATTAAACATTTTAGATACTATAACAGCTGCTTGTTTCTGTTTTCTGCTTCTGTGAAGAGGGTATTAAGGTTTGTATATTCCCCTGGAAGCCGTGACAATTCTCTGGAAGAGCCTATCACTTCAAAAGATTAAGCACAGGCATTAGCAGGATTCAGGTGCTACTCATCACATACGTATATTGTATATATCATACTAATTATCAAATACCACTCAAGAGTGAAAATCACTGTAATGTGATGCATAGTCATATCTACATATTTTGATTGTGATTTAAAATGCTGATGTTAAACGTCCTCATTAGGGAGGTCCCGGTTGAATTTATTTGCCCCAGACTCGAGCAATTTAAGATTGAGTATTTGCCTCCTGATACCGAGTCCCCATCCAGTGCTTCTCATTTCCCACATAATACAGCTGCACAATGCACACTTCAATTACTTTAAATTTGAAAACAATATGATGTTTCACAATGTTTTTCTATTGATTTACTATACAAAACAAGTAGCCTAAATAAGTATAAAATAACAAACCCTCTTTTTAATCCACTTGGCCTTGTTGCTGTGTTAAAAGAATTTCTCTATCCCTTTAAGGTGGTATGCTAATCTTCAGTGTTTGTTGCTTTAGTGCAGCCCTGCCTGAGTTAGCCTATCTGAATGAACTGTATTCCACTGAATGTGTATTTTCATCATCTAAATATCTTTTGTGTGGATTAGGTGACACTAATAATTATTTGTATTGGGTCTTTGGCTGTAAAGCTGTTTTCTCATGCTGTGCAGTAACTGTCCTGACAACCACCTACTTGCAAGGGTGTTCCCCAAAAGCAGAGCACTTTTAAAAGTGCCTGCTGCCACTACAGTGCACGGCTGCCATGTCAGGCAGGTGCTTTGTTGACCACTGGTAGAAGTGCAAGCTAGCTTGTAGCTGCATACTGTAACAAGACAATGGAAGTCAGTGTTTCCCACAGGACAGTAATCTATTCGTGGTGGTGTGGTCCTGGGAGGGGGGGGGGGGGGTATTAAAAATATTTTTCAATACTCATCTGTGTGAAGAAGTGAACATCCAACGTCAGAATTAATTACTAACGAGCAGAACCACACGGCCGGACTCCACCGGCTGCAAACCTACGTCACGTCAGCGTAGCGTCGCGGCGTATTCATTTGGGCTCCACTGACTGCATACGGAAGCGACACGTAGAGACGCCAGCGGGGTTGTTTACTGTTTGCCGAGCCGAGAGGCTGCATGTAGGCTGCATGAAATGTTAAAGCATTTTCCACCTAAATTATTACATATATTTGAGTTATCTACAAGTTTACTGTACTGTTTGTCATCTACTCGCTTTCAAATGTCCACCACGGACATTTACACAATGTCACGGATAAACATGGGTAAATGCATGGAAAAAAATCATCACATATCACCTCTGATAATGGTTTATTCATTTAAAAACACATTGTGCTCGTTTAGCACACTATTTCATATAGTTTTTATCTGCTGGAGAGTCGCGTAGGGCAGCATAGCACGACAAAAATAGAAGAGCCGCGTAAAATAGAGAGTTGTCATGCCGCTCCCGTTGCCGGTGGAGCCGCTGTAATTGATTAACAGGGTGGCGAGCTGCTACGGGACTCGCGCTGCAGTTAACACTACTAACAGCGTGAGTTAATGTCTCTGCACATGTTGAGCTTCCAGCTATGTTAATACAGACACAGGCTAATAAAACAGCTAATATAACATGATGAGTTAGAGTTGTTCGGACCACTTTTGGACTTGTTTGCCCACATATTTGTACCGAGAGGTCTTTGGATCCGTTCTGCTACTACGTCTGCTTCTTCTTCTTCTGGTGGACCAGGTGCGTTAAGTGCATCTTTACGATGCATACCGCCACCTATTGCACCGGAATTGTAACGACAAGCTACATTCACAGACACTGAGTCCCATTATAATGTGTTTATGAGCGAGGTCGAACAGGTAGCGCCAAAAGCAAAAAAATCTATATGTGGCGGAGATAATTTATTCGTGGCGCACCGCCACAGATAAATGAATGTATGGGAAACACTGGAAGTCATGGTAAAAATGACTGGAAGCAGTGAGTTAACACGCGGGGGTGTGAAAACCCGTTTACAGTGGTGACGCAAGTGTGGTTGTTGTAAGCTCTCTGCTGCTGTCTGTCTGTCCTCCCAGCAGGCCGGTGGAACATCATTCGCCATAGATGGCAGCAAAATTCAGGAGACTCTCATACTGAGTGGAAATGAAACGAGTGCTCATGACTTCAGTAAATATCAAACAGTCTCATACTGCATTTTGTTGTTGTTTATGGTGGTTTTTTGCAGTTTGCGGGACAAGACAGAATGCAGAGAACTTGAGAGATGATGACGGCTATATTTTGTGTTGCTGTGCCTAAAGCCAGCTGACGTAAACCAAAGGATTGGATAGGGCATATGGAGCTCAATAGAGCCAGTACCGAGGAGGAAAAAAAAAAAAAAAAAAAAGCCTTGATCAGCCCCAATACAGATCTCTGAGATCCAATTTGGACATCCCTAATCCTGATAGGTGTGACTGTAAATTAATGAAGACACATAATGCTTTTAACTAATGAGAGCATTTAATGAAAATATGTCTGATGTTAACGTATCCTATATCACTGTACATTGCACAGATGTAACAGTTCATGTTTTATTTAGTGAGCAGGTTGACAAAAGAAGGGCATCAACAACATATAAGCACAAGTGTAAATGTGCCTTCTTTATAAGTTTGTTATAAGTAGTGCTAAATGGCTAAATGTACTTACAGAAATACCTGTTTATGATTTCAATCTTGAACAGAATAGTTGAGTGAGAAACTTGTCCTGAGAACGAAGTAAGAAATCTAATGGGATTAAAGTTCAAGGTAAATATTTTAACTACCACATTTCAAAAGCAACAACTGTGGCAGCTCAGCCTCATGCTTCGCTTTGCTGCCTCGACTTGTCTGAGGTTATAGGGATAAGGCAAGAGTCCCTGAAAGCAAATCTTAAGTAGAGGAGCAAAATGTGTCTGGTGGAGCCAAAAAAGAGAACAATCAATGACCCAGAAAAGAGAAATTATTGTCCAAGCCCATCACTTAATTTCTTTAAAAGCCTATTGAGAAGTCAGAACCGCTCAATGTGCATCCACTAAAGTTAACACTCTCGGTATGCCATACAATTTAATTATTAGGACATGATTCATTCAGTGAGTGGTCACCCATTCGATGGGACCATTTATGGGCCAGCGTATTCTTTACAGCTCAAGAATCCTCCTTTTGGTCAGTAATCACTGAACTGTACAAATGTAATTTAGATACTTGATTGAGGAAGAGATTTTGCTAATTAAGAGTTTTTGTAGACTGCATAATCATTTTGGCTGGCTATTCATCAGGAACAATGTGATGATTAGCCCTCATGGCAGGCTAAGTGCTACTTATCTACTGGAAAGAAAAGTAAAGTCTCTCATCTAAAAGCATCCTTTAGCATATACAATAACTAATCAGGGTTAGTAAGCCCAGTGATTGTTTTTCTGGCAAACCTTATAATGAAATCGTATTAAAAAATAACTTGCACACAGTACATATAAACATACAACTCTTTCAAACACCTGGGGCCAGATATATTTACATGGTTGAGAGTGAGTGACACATTGCTATACTTTAATGATGTCTGTGAGGCTGGGGTGGGGACTTGCACTAATATTATGGTGAATCCGTAGACCTTCTCATCTAAGGAGGTGGTACATGTTCAGCCCACTGGCCTCCAGTTCATCATAGTCGAGAACTACATAGCAAGTGAGATGTGAACTGGAAGTGTTAGTATGTGGTGTCGAGGTGCAGTAGTTTTGAGCCTGCCGCTACAGATGGGCAGTGAATCTGCTGTCTGGACTTAGGTGGGGAGTTCATTCCACCTCTGAGTGATGGGGCAGCCAATTTTCCAGAGGCAGAAGAACGTAATGGTTGGGCCACCATGTAGGATTTGACCACAGCTTGGAGTTATAAGAGTGGTTCCTTTTCACTGCCTTGTAGACCAGCAACACAGTCTTAAACTGGATATGAGTTACAACTGTGAGCCAGTGTAGGGAATGGTGAAGAGGAATGGTGTGGGAGAACTTCAGGAGGTTGAACACCAGGCGGACAGAGGCGTTCTGGACTCGCTGCAGAGGTCTGGTGGCAGATGCCGGGTGGGAGTTGCAGTAGTCCAGGTGTGAGATGACAAGCACCTGTATGAGCACCTGGGCCTATAAAGCCCCATTACACAATGAAACCTGTATGAAATACAATAATAACATATTGTAACTGTTGTCCTTTGGTTAAGAAAAGAGGACAGATAGGGGGCAAGGTTGAGGCTGGCATTTTAACAGGAACACCCATAGGGTACAGTCCATATGCAACTCTCAAAGCACAGATATGTATGTATTAGGGCTGAGTATTTGCATCCTGTTGGAAGTATAGGCTAGTTATTATAGAAGTAGAGTTGCAACATGTTCCTATCATTATTATGTTTTTTCCCTCCCTGTATTGACAAAGGTTCATGTTAATGGTGTAGATAATTAGAACAAACCAGAGTTTGCAGTTGAATTAAGTATTATATAATTTCAGGCATTGTAACTGACATTAGCTGCTTTAAACCATAGACTGTAAAGAGATAAACCATATGAAGATGGATAACATGACCGCTCCCTAAAAGTGAAGCCAAAACATCTTGACTGCCCCCTGCTGGCTGGCTGCAGTATAGGTAATAAACCCTGCCCCCTCCGTGTTAGTGAATGGGACCTGTGTCAAACTAAATGATAAAAGTACACGTCAGTTTTTTTTCCCAGATATGGTGTGAGTCATTTCAGGTAGTTGTTGTCACGCTGATGTATGCTCAAGTGTGTTTTTTTTTTTTTTTTTTTTGCTGTAAAATGTGATGTTTATGTCACGATTCACAGCTGTGTGTGCCAATCAGTGCGCTTGGAATCAACGTCACTGCTCAGTTGGACGGGTGTATGGGTGGGAGCTCAACACTGCCTGAGATTGCTACTACAGAGTCTGGCTCCAAATGCAAAATGGCAGTGGCCATATCTGGGCTATTTTGGCTTCATTTTTTTAAAGTTGGAGGAAGTGGAGACACTTTGGCCATCTTTATATACAGTCTATGCGCCAGTCTAACAATAACACAGAAGGGTATTCAGAGCTGATGGTATTTCAAACGTTTGACCAAACTTTGTGTCTTTCTATTTCTACTTTGCATGGAGCATTGGAACAAAAACAATTTCCCCCCGGGGATTAATAAAGTATTCTGAATCTGAATCTGAATCTATGCTTGTGAAAATTATTGTAGGTTTTACTTCAGAGATACTTAGTTTTTTCATGGAGTGTTGTGCATAAAGTGTTTACTTTAGGGGCAGGAATCTCTAGGCACCTCACGATTCGATTTGATCATCATTCAGAGGGCAACGATTTGCTGAAAAAAACACTTATCGATGCATCTGGATGCATCAAAATTTTTGATTTCTATACATGATTTATTTTTCTCACTGTGTGATTACTCTGTACTTTTAAAACATAGCATTCTGTATTTGTAGTGATCCATAGTCAAATAAATTTACTTTACCTCCATACCCGAGCTTTTAAACCAGGTAGTGCAAATCGGATTGTATCCATCTGCGGTTGCCCATGCGAACCCACTGTGGCATATTTATGCCAGTGTATTGTCCAGGCTTTTATTTTAAAAAGCTAACTGCATTAATTAATGAATGAATTCATTTGAAAGCACCTCACAGTCTTCTGCCCATGTGTCAATCACAAAATTAGGGTGAAGTGGCGTGTTCCGTGGCTCTGCTGTGTTGTTATGGATGTCTCCAACAGTGGAGAGCAGCCTCTCCGCTGCACATTAGCTCCAGGAAAAGCCAAGACACTGAGCTGACTGGGTGCAGGGTTTTTGAGGTAAAACTGACTGAGCAGACAGTTATTTTCTGGTTGGTTTAAGTTGTTTAATGCTGCAGTGTGTGTTGGTCAGCCTGTCTTGTTTGTGGAGGTGCTGATCGCCGGTCTCTGGGTGAGGGGGTATAAAGTATTTTCAATATATTTCACTTTTGCCTTGCAAATATAACTATTTAGATATTACATTAAAACATGTTTCAGCCTGCTGCCCTGTGTAAAGATGAATTTAAAGTAAACTCTAGCATGTCTGCACTGCGGACTGTCCGGATGGTACACTGACCTCGCCATTGAGTTCTGCCTCTTTAGTTTTGTCAAGATCGTGTTTATTAATAAACATTTAAATAATCGACTAGTGACACTTTGAAAATCGATACGAAATTCTCCCTGTCTGCATCACAATACATGTATGAAAATATTATTTCCCCCAGCCCTAGTTAACTTACAAAAGGACCTTGGTTTAAAAAGGTCACTACCAGACATTAATATTACAACTAGCTAGTTTGCCATTTCATGGTCACTGCAACATGTTTAAAATGTGCAAACCAAGCAGTGCACCAGACCTTTTCCTCTCTAAGTGATTCAGTGTAGATTAAACTTATAAATATCTGCAAGGCAGGTTAGTGAAGGAGAGCCCAGAACCACCGCCCTGAATCCTTTGTAACCAGAACTCTGATCCCCTTTCATAGGTAAATATTTAAAGAATCAACAGAGTTCAGGACTCCATGGTGAGGTGATGTTATTTGGGACATAGCAGACTGTTTTTCACTATCTCAGTTTGTGTTTTCATTTCACGGCAGTTCCTTAACTTTAGATAAGCCCAACGCAAATTTCTGCGAAAATGGCGAGGCCACTTTCACTTGTTCCACATGGGGCTGTCGACAGGCCATTCTTATTTATTTCTGAGTAAAGGCAGGCCTTGACTAAACTGGGAGGATTTTCTCTGGTGATTGCTTTCACATGTAAGCTATAATGAACAACTGGAACTGGACATTAAAAACATTTTTGCACCACATAAAAACTTTAAAAATCCCCTCTTTAGGACTATTCTAATCTTTGCAAGAATTAGCTGTTAATTCTAGTACTCATGATTTATTTTCAGGCTAAATTCTTCATATAATTGGGTTGCAGTATTGCCTTACTCTACCTATTTTACCTTTAACGCCATTCATTACAATGTAGATTGTGTTAAAATGGATGAATGAAAATAAACCCAAACAGTACAGGTGTCCTGTTTCTACAAAGGATGTCCCTTGATTTATTTGTACCATTCTAATTGCCAAAAATATCCAGAGATACTACTTCAATTAAGCAATATCACACGAGAGGGAGTGATGGCACAGCCGACTCTGACTTCTGATCTGACAGTATGTTGCTTTTCTCCAAGTCATTGAGCTCCGCTGATGAAACACTGACAAACCTGGATGTGTGCTCATATGGATTCAGCTTCTCCTCTCCCTCATCTTCCTCTGATGACCATTCATAGTTCAATTCAAAACTTATTTTAGGAAATAAATCCATATTTTTGGCTGTTTGACAGTGGATGAATTAATTAGCCTACAACGCAACTGCTGACCTAACTGACACTAACTGTCAGTTTTGATTTGATTGTTGATTGCAGTCAGCTGTAAGGCGGAGTGATACATACACAGTGAAATAACCGTGATGTTGTACTCCAGTATCGTCACGGTTTTACTGTCTCTCGACCAATCAGATTGCAGGGCCGGAACTAACTGTTGTATAATCACGAATATGCACGCCTACATTTTCTCTTGATCACATTTGTAAAATAGGATCATCAGTTGTTCATTTTCACCATCTCATAAAGACTGGAATCAAATAATATTTCAACATGTTTCTGTCTCAACATTGAAAACAACTAAAACTGATTGTTTTCAGTATTGGTCCATCTGCTGATTATTTTCATTGCTCATTGCTTGCTTTGTTCAACCAATAGTCTAAAACCCACAGATATTCAGTTTACTATCATACATGACAATGAAAAGCAGCAGATCTTGATGATTGAGAAGCTGGAACTTCAGCATGTTCTACCATATTGTGCTTATATGGTTACTTATAGGGATACTGTGCAGGATATTTCTACAAAACAATACATAGATTCGCACAAATTAGGGATGGGCATGAGTACCCGATACTGGATGTGGATGTCAGCATTCGTTCAGCGTATAAAGTAATCGCCACCCAACCTCCCACATGTGAACATGACTTTTATATTCATATTTTTTTGCTATTTAAAATGTGTAAAAAAATGTTTTTGTAGGGCTGCGTGCTGCATATTGCATCACTCAGTTTGCACAGTGACAGGGCTAAGTGTTAGCATTACATGGCTAACATTACTTTATTAATGGGTGTAGCAACTGAGTTAAGCTATTTTGATGTTGGTGTGTGTTTGGTGGGATTGTTAAACGACTTAGTGTCTAGGGTAGGGTTGGGTACCGAAACTCGGTACTTTTTGTACTTGGTACCGATTCACGTCGGTACTACCGAGTACAGATTCACTTAAAATGAAACGGTGCCAAATTTCAGTACCTGAGGTGGAGCTGGAATGAGAGCGCATGACTCGCACCTCAGACTCAGCAACAATGGCGACAAAAACAGTGTGCAGACAAAAGTTAACTTGCAGCACTGTTCCTAAATGTTCTCAATAAAATGTTGAAACTGAGAAGTTTAGACTATGGGCCCGAACGACGCATAGTGCGTCCAAAATTACACCCGTTCCTCTCTGTGGATTTTCTCCGCGACCATGTGTCATAGCGAGCAGCCATGTATATCAGCGGAAACAGCAGAATTGTAGCTTTCCGACAAGGCCAAGCACTTGTCGGTAATCCAATGTTTTCACACCGAAAAATTACAATAAAATGATGTATAACAGAGCTTTCATACAGCTTTGTACACACAATATATAACTGAAACTGAAAAACAAATATTATCTTGGAGGACATCATTGCACTTGGTTGACTATTTTTCTATTATCTTAGCTGTAAATATTGCATGTTTCTTTCAGATAAAACACATTGTTGACTTGTGAATGAGTCAATGGAATTTCTTGCAATAATGAAAAAATACTGGCAATCATGTCCGCCTGGCACAAACCACATGTTTTGGACAACTGTGAAGTGACAGAATGTCCCACCATCATGGTTCTTATATTGCCAGATTCCAGAGAGTCTCCCCTCTTCAGATATGGTAGAATATGTCTTTTTCCAACTTGCTATGGTGAGATACATGTAAAAATGGACATGAAATGATGGCAAATCTGGTTAGCCCAGATTGTCCTGAAAAAAACAAGATATAGCATGTGTATGTAGCCTTTATAATGACTGTGATATGAGCTTGAAAGTAAAGGCAGTAAAAATACCCCAAAAAGGCCTAGGGCCCATGGGGTTAAAAAGTACCGAAATAAAGTACCGTTTGGTACCGGTACCAAATTCCAGATACCGGTACCGGAACCGTATCGGTTCAATTATGAACGGTACCCAACCCTAGTCTAGGGATGGGTCACGATTTTTTCGAATAGTCGATTTTTTCAAATGCAACTATTACTATTCGCTGTCTTATTCCCCCCCCCCCCTTTATTTGACATGCAATTCAGCTCCTAACCGCATAAGGGCAGTATAGGATTGCTACAGCGGTGTGAGATGGGCTGATGCTCTTTGATGCTCTTCTACAAACAGGAGAAACATGCAGAGACTACTACTCCGCGAGGAATGTCCGCAGTCATTCGGGCTTTCATAGTCGAGCGCACTTCCGCATTGTAGTTTCCTGTAAAAATCCCCGTGAAAAATCCCCGCGATGTGAGAAATACATGCCGAGCAGTCACTGGTGTGCGGAGCTTTGCACACACAGGGCTTGCGGACGTCTGCTTTGAGTCCGCGCGGACCTCTGTGGAGTCCGTTCTGCGTATGTGCCGCCCGAGTATGTTCGGGCATTTAATGATGAATGGATCTCTGTGCGGGTGGGGGGGTGGGGGGGGGGGTTATTCGAAAAATTGTCGAATAGTTGCCACGATTTTCAAATAGTGTTTTTGCTTGTGCTGCCCATCCCTATTAGTGTCGGATGTTGGCTGCTGCTAATATGTTAGCTAAATGGGCAGACATTGAACTGACCAGAAGGAGAACAGAGTCTGGAGACGGTCCTTTAGCCTATGTAATGGTAGCAGAAAGTTTGCTGATTTTTCTTATGTTAGCTTTGAATTTATGGTTTTATATGCTAATTGAAACCTGGTTATTAAATAAATGAATCTCAAATTGCACTTTTTGTGTGTGAAAGGAATTCAAGGCCCATCCGATACAGACACCCGCCCAAATATACAAGGGTTGGGTTCAGTAATTGAAGCAAATCAAGTGTGGCCTAATAATTGAATTTTCACAATAATAACATTTAAGTTATGTTTCACAAAAAGGGAGTTTTTGTTTGGCAATCTAAGTCGCAAAAAAATTCAGCTCATTGAGTATATAGTTGTATACTGTAGCTTTCGAAGCAGTTTTTACCTTCCAAAATATCTTTTCAATGGTAGCGAAGATAATATTAAAGGTTGGTTCATAAATTTGTATGATTGAATTTGTGCTCATTCAGAGATGTGCAATAAAGGACTGAATAACTTCAAAACAAAAAAACAGAACAGTTATTTTTTGGAATAATGAAAATTTCCTAGTTTCCATAAAGGGGGGAATAAATGTCATCAAAGACAACAACAACAAACAACGGCAACTGCTATTGGTGAAGTTGTTATTTGAAACATTGTTATTGGTAATAGCCCAGAACTTCACAATTGGTGGATCCCTAGTTATTTTTCTATTTTGTTGTGAAAGAAATTGAGCAGCTGCCTATTGTACATATTGTAACTTGTACCTTAGAAGGGAAGCCCACAGAATTTACAACACCAGTTGGAAAATCGCAGAAAAGGGAGAGATGGAGTGAAGACTAGAGTAAAGGAGAGTGTGTCTTGGCACCAGACCTCTGATTCTATTTACGGCTTTTAACAGAAATCTGATTAACGGAGGCATTTTAAGCAGAGTGACCTGGAGGAGGAGTGAGGAATGGGGGAAAGGAACAGACGCTTTCATTAAATCAGCAATCGATGCCAGCACTCCTCAGAGACCAGCGCACGGGAATAAAGGAATAAAATAAAATGAAATAAAGGAGCCATTTCCCATGTTTATCTAGTATGTTTGGGTCTGAAGTGCACTGTGGATGCCACATCACTTTACTGTGGCGAGTTTTTCTATCGCTTACTCTGATCTTATCTGCCTACACTGTCTCTGTAGTTGTTTATACTGTAGTGGTGACAAGATCATGCTATAAATTACAAGATAACAGTCTATTTTTCGATTATAAGCAGAACTCATTTTAGGGATGAACAAAGCTGATGATCTGGGTTGTCGAACAGCCAGCTAACTGCTAAAAAGACATAATGCTATAGCTCAGTGATCAAAACAAGCCATTTATGAGTGGAAATTATGAAACACTTGAGAATTTCCTCTGAAATGGACCTGAGGCGATGGCCTGAGGGGCTGCTGAGAGGGCTGTCTCTCCCCAGCAGATAGAGCCATTCAGCCCTGCATTATAGCCCCATTAGACATGGCTATCGCACTGAATGGTTTGCCTACCACTGACGCCGTTTCTTATTACGGCTGTACAAAAGCAAGGAGACGTATCAGTTTCCAGGATTAGAGCTCATTATTTGATGCCTCAAAAAACAAACACGTACAGTAGAGCTAGTATTGCAAGGTACATCTATTTTTAAGGGCACTTGCTGATCATTAAAGGTTAGTGAGGGGTTAGTGGTTTAGATTGAGCCTACCAGCACAATGGACAGATGCACTTGTGTATTGTGAAGTTGCACAGTGTAATTCACCTGCTTCAGCACTTTAGTGTAGACGAGTGGAGGAGGAAGAGTGGTAATGATAACAATGCTGATTAAACAATACACGTGTGGGTCCAAAATTACCAAACCTCTGAGGCTGCAGCTCTGAGGAGTCTGTATAATGCATCATAATGAGACAATTTTGTCTGTTTCAAAATGTCCCTTAATGCTGGTTTCTAACTCTACCCCCGTATTCTCTGTTTAGTACGATACAGTGGTAATGGTTGAGAAGGGACGCACTTACTTGTACACACCGCGATCATTCATTTACTTTAACATATCATGCGTTATTACTTCTGTTTTAATACCACTTTGGAAAAGGGGAGATATTCTGCAGACTGTAGGGAGCACAGTACCTTTATCCCTGTGACTAACGCCAGTGTAACACAGACAGATTGCCCCCTGGAGAGGGTAAGTCTGGTGGAAATAATCTGTCTCCCACTTTGTGTGTGTGTGTGTGTTGGAAAATCTGTCACAAGGGAGCAACGTCAGTGATACACAGAAGCAGCAGGAATCACTCTTTCAGCTCCGACAGGGATTTAGCTGTAGGCTCCTCACATGATGAATGGAGCGTAGAAATCACCTCAGCATTGCAAGGATGAGGCATGGAGCTGGACACGGAGGAGCAGGGGAACCACCGGTGGTCATCGTTGACCAAACAATGACGTGCTTTAGATGGTATTTGTGATTTTTGATGGTCCATTTGATCTTCAGTAAAACCCAGGGACTTTCCCAATAGTGATTGGATAATGGTGTGGTCGCCAGGTCATTCTGAAGTGTTTGGTCAGGCCTTCAATGACATAGATGTTCTCCACAACGGAAATGGCCTTACCAAACAGCAACAGCCAAGCATAGCTTTTAAAGTCTGTGTGCTTCAACATAATCCAAAGTGCAATGAAAGTAACTGGCAACTCTCAAGTGGTTCCCAACCCTATATATTAATCTATCCTCTCGACCAGCTGGAGAAGTAATTTTTGGCTTACTTCAGCTCGTCCCGTTTCATGCATCTGATTTGCTTTGTGTGGGCTGATAGCACGGCTGTGAATGAATGGTTGAATGGAGAGGAGGCAGGGTGAGGAGTGACAAGTCGAGTGGCTGCTACACTGATAAATAGCCTTGGTTTTATTTAGCTTCATCTGTTTAAGAGAGGCTCAGCACTCTCTTCCTTTCAGCTTAAGAGTCCCAGGGAGATTCTTATCCCTGGGCAGGTGGGCTTGGTACACGGCTCTCCTTTTTGGGTAAGCAACTCTCCTTTAGCCACACGCCTAATGATCCTAGCCAGCATCTGGCGCAGGTGGCCTCAGCGATTCTTTATACTGGAGGAGGAATTGACAGCAAGACACAGCTTCCTTTCTCTCCCTTTCTTTTTAGTCCTTTTTTATTGTTGGTTTATGTGCCTTTTTTGTTTCCTTCACTGCTATCCATCTCATCCAAGCCGCCAGAAAGTGTGCCGGGCTTTGAAGCCAATTTTCATAGTGGCCATACAGCAGAATTCCCAAGTCTGTCACATGATGCTATGGGATAAAGTGTATTTCAGGCCAAGTAGCCTGAAATACACTTTATCCCATAGACTTACATTGTGAAAGAGACTGTAAATCAGTGGATACATTTTTTTTGAGCGGCACAACACCTGTGAAATGACTTGTTTCACTATAAGAGTTTGATCCATTTGGTCCGATACCATTTGAAAAGAAGAGCTGCATTATTAAATCATTTCATTCCCATTCAAATCAGCAGAGCACTAAACCAAAAGAGCTGGCTCGATTGGCGAAGTCTCTAGTGCGCTTGCTCTATGGGCCCCATGATGTGGAAGCGGCAGTTGAACTTTTTTGGCTTCATGAGCCACTAAGCAAAACATCATCCAGCCTCCATTGCTGTATCCAGTTATCTTTATACCTAAACCCTATATTTCCATCCCACTGTTTGTAGTTAGCTGATCTTGAACACCACTTTTAAACACATGGTCGAGCTTTGCCAGTCACATTATGTGATTTTTAGAGTTAAGACAGAGGAGATATTTACGTCATGCATCCCTTTTACAATACAAGTGCTGTTCCTCTTGTTTGGATGGGTCTGCAGGTGCAGCGCTGGCCGGTGCTGAGACCTCCATAAACTCTGGTGGAGCATTAAAGCAGCAGATGTGCTCCTAAGGGAGAGGGAGGCAGCTCGGAGCCATGCCAGGGAACAGGTTGAGAAGAATGCACATATAAAAAGAGGTGCTTGGGTATCAGTAGCATACCATTGTGGTGCAGTCTTCAAATAGTCACAAATTACCCCCCTCCTCTCCTCAGGGAAGGACAGAGTTGGATAGATTAGGATCCCACAAAGTAGTTAGCTGTCTTTGGTGAAACAAGAAGAGCCTAAACAGAGCAATAATGTTTGTTAGTGTCTAAAACAAAATTCACTCACACTACTTCAGAGATCATAGACCATTCAATCATGTGTCCAAATGCCTGTTGAATCACACACAGTGTTTTGCAGAGTCCATTAATTTGGTCCCCTATTGCCTGTCAGGAAAGAGGCTTCAGGATTCCTGAGAGAGTTGTTGTTGCTCACAGTTTACACTGAGCTGTGTGAGATAATAGTAATAGCATCTGTAAATTGGGTTTATAGGATACTCCCACAGCACCTGATACCCTATATATTTGGCCAATTAGCACAAATACAATGTGCAACAACAGCGGTACAAGGAAAAAGTCTCAGTGATGCCTTCATCATATCTACTTAGCCCATAACTAACCCAAATGTCACCAGTTATCATCCCTTTTCCCACTGTTGTCACTGTAGAACAGCTCATCATTCCCACCAGCAGACAGTCAGGCGTCGTGTGATAGCAGCACATCTGCCATGTGTCCTTAGCTGGGAAAGAATCACTCCAGCTGTTATCTTTGTATGGCTCCTAATCTCGCCTCATGTTTTCTGAGAGTTAAATAAAGAACAGTCCATTAATGCGTGCTGTGTCAATGTTTTGTTGAAATCTTCCAGAAATGTATTTTTTCCTTTTTATTTGATTGTGGTGCTTTCAAGATAGAAATAATCCCCTCTGGAAATGTCATTTAGTCATTTATGATGACGTGTTGGCACTCTGCTTAAAAGTTTATTGTTCAAATAATATGAAAAATAAAAACTTAAACATGTTGGGGACATCGCCATGGATACTAAGCAGTGTACTGCTGGGGACAGAGGCAGCAGCAAAACATATTTTAGCCACTCCCAAAAAAAGCTAGATCAGTTTAAGTGTATGCTGTCTTAATAATATTTTCACTGCATTACCTTGCCATCAGACAGCCCTTTCCAGTGAGAATTAAAGCCGTTATATCACTCTCTTCCACACCACCAGACTCCTTTGACAAAACCAGCGATTTTACCTTGCACAACTCGGGAGCAGCTGGTCTACCGCTGCCTCAGCCAGTTAGTTTGTTTGTTTGTGTTATTGTTTGACCTTGGTGTATGAGAACTAACCCTTTAAATCACCAACATCATCCAGTAACACAAATACACTAAATGAGTGAGACAGCAGTAGAACAGCAGCTCCTGTGTTCTGCATGGTAAAATCACTGTTTATGACAAAGCAGTCTGGTGGCTTTGAAGAGAGCATAGATAACACCCTCAGCTCCCCTTTTGGGCTGTGTGATAAGGTAAAGTGTGTAAGTGCCAGTGTGTAATATTTGGCATGGTTTATTGTCAATCTGAATCTGAATATTCTACCCATTAATATGTTTATACAAGTGTATAATCACTATAAAATAAAATTTGTTTGGTTTTTGTAGCCTTATAATTATGCTTTATACATATATATATATATATATATATATATATATATATATATATATATATATATATAAATAAATAATATATATATAAATATATAAATAATATATATATAATATATATAAATAATATATATATAATATATAATATATATATATATGTATACAGTACAGGCCAAAAGTTTGGACACACCTTCTCATTCAATGCGTTTTCTTTATTTTCATGACTATTTACATTGTAGCTTCTCACTGAAGGCATCAAAACTATGAATGAACACATGTGGAGTTATGTACTTAACAAAAAAAGGTGAAATAACTGAAAACATGTTTTATATTCTAGTTTCTTCAAAATAGCCACCCTTTGCTCTGATTACTGCTTTGCACACTCTTGGCATTCTCTCCATGAGCTTCAAGAGGTAGTCACCTGAAATGGTTTCCACTTCACAGGTGTGCCTTATCAGGGTTAATTAGTGGAATTTCTTGCTTTATCAATGGGGTTGGGACCATCAGTTGTGTTGTGCAGAAGTCAGGTTAATACACAGCCGACAGCCCTATTGGACAACTGTTAAAATTCATATTATGGCAAGAACCAATCAGCTAACTAAAGAAAAGCGAGTGGCCATCATTACTTTAAGAAATGAAGGTCAGTCAGTCCGGAAAATTGCAAAAACTTTAAATGTGTCCCCAAGTGGAGTCGCAAAAACCATCAAGCGCTACAACGAAACTGGCACACATGAGGACGGACCCAGGAAAGGAAGACCAAGAGTCACCTCTGCTTCTGAGGATAAGTTCATCCGAGTCACCAGCCTCAGAAATGGCAAGTTAACAGCAGCTCAGATCAGAGACCAGATGAATGCCACACAGAGTTCTAGCAGCAGACCCATCTCTAGAACAACTGTTAAGAGGAGACTGCGCGAATCAGGTCTTCATGGTCAAATAGCTGCTAGGAAACCACTGCTAAGGAGAGGCAACAAGCAGAAGAGATTTGTTTGGGCCAAGAAACACAAGGAATGGACATTAGACCAGTGGAAATCTGTGCTTTGGTCTGATGAGTCCAAATTTGAGATCTTTGGTTCCAACCGCCGTGTCTTTGTGAGACGCAGAAAAGGTGAACGGATGGATTCCACATACCTGGTTCCCACTGTGAAGCATGGAGGAGGAGGTGTGATGGTGTGGGGGTGTTTTGCTGGTGACACTGTTGGGGATTTATTCAAAATTGAAGGCACACTGAACCAGCATGGCTACCACAGCATCCTGCAGCGACATGCCATCCCATCCGGTTTGCGTTTAGTTGGACGATCATTTATTTTTCAACAGGACAATGACCCCAAACACACCTCCAGGCTGTGTAAGGGCTATTTGACCAAGAAGGAGAGTGATGGAGTGCTGCGGCCGATGACCTGGCCTCCACAGTCACCGGACCTGAACCCAATAGAGATGGTTTGGGGTGAGCTGGACCGCAGAGTGAAGGCAAAGGGGCCAACAAGTGCTAAACACCTCTGGGAACTCCTTCAAGACTGTCGGAAAATCATTTCAGGTGACTACCTCTTGAAGCTCATGGAGAGAATGTCAAGAGTGTGCAAAGCAGTAATCAGAGCAAAGGGTTGCTATTTTGAAGAAACTAGAATATAAAACATGTTCTCAGTTATTTCACCTTTTTTTGTTAAGTACATAACTCCACATGTGTTCATTCATAGTTTTGATGCCTTCAGTGAGAATCTACAATGTAAATAATCATGAAAATAAAGAAAACGCATTGAATGAGAAGGTGTGTCCAAACTTTTGGCCTGTACTGTATATATATATATATATATATATATATATATATATATATATATATATATATATATATATATATAAATGTGTATATATATATATATATATATATATATATATATATATATAAATATATATACACATAAATATATATATATATATATATATGTGTATTTATATTTATATATATATATATATATATAAATAAATATATATATAAATAAATAAATAAAAATATATATATATATATATATATATATATATATATATATATGATATACACAGGAGCTGCTGTTCTACTGCTGTCTCACTCATTTAGTGTATTTGTGTTACTGGGTGATGTTGGTGATTTAAAGGGTTAGTTCTCATACACCAAGGTCAAACAATAACACAAACAAACTAACTGGCTGAGGCAGCGGTAGACCAGCTGCTCCCGAGTTGTGCAAGGTAAAATCGCTGGTTTTGTCAAAGGAGTCTGGTGGTGTGGAAGAGAGTGATAGAATGGCTTTAATTCTCACTGGAAAGGGCTGTCTGGCTCAAACAGGTATGGCTCTGGGTCTGTGTCCGCTACAAGAAACTCTTCAAAATCGCGTTCAAAGTCGTCCATTGCAGCTACTATAGTCCGGATATATTGCTAGGCTAAATAAACAGCTGAGCTCTGTTTACCGGCTACGCTGTCAGTCAGTGTGCGGGCTGGAGATTGGTGGAGCAGAGGGGGGAGGGGGTCCCCACTCGGAATGGTAAATGAGTATGTGTGTATGAAGTGTGTCTGTTATGCTAGAAGAGTCAGAGTTTGGGACGGAGTCTTTTACCCCCTGGAGTGTTACCGGAGTTTTTGGAGTGCTCAAATAAACTGGCCTTTTTCCCGAACGCTCCTCTGGTCTCCTGCTCGTGAGGGATTCATTACAATATCGTAACATGGTTTAGATTTCTAAATAAATATTCACCTCATCACTAGATAGACCTACTCCTGAAAAACTCGTGCGCAAGGCTTTTTGCCCCTACGAGACCACCGTCATTTACCTGATGGGAGGGGTGAGCGAGTGAGCCCTGCAATCTAGAATTTGACCACTGATGTCACTGTTTTCAACCCATTTTACACACTGGCCCTTTAAACTGATCTTGAATTTTTTTTTTTTCATGTCTCCGTGCTGGCAATGGCTGTAGCTAGAGGCATTATGTTCCCAGGTTGTCCGTCTGACTCACCGTCGATCCGTCCTATTCTTGTGAATATAATATCTCAAGAATTCCTTGAGGGAATTTCCTCCACTTTGGCACAAATGTTCCCTTGGACTCAATGATGAACTGATTAGATTTTGGTGGCCATAGGTTGAAAGGTCATGGTCACTTTGTCTGTCTCATGTGAACGCAGTGTCTCACAGACTTGATGAACTGATTAGATTTTGGTCCTCATAGGTCAAGGCCAATATGACCTTGCATCTGCCTCATTCTCAAAAATGTACTGTCTCGCAAACGCCTTGAGTGAATATCTTTGAATTTGGCACAAACGTTCACTTGGACTAAACTGATTAGCTTTTGTTGGTCAAAGGTCAAGGTCACTGTGACCTTACATCTGTCTCATTTTGGTGAACGTGATATCTCAACAACATCTTGTCGGAATTTCTTCAAATTGGGTACAAACATTTGCTTTGACTCAACAATGACTAGATTTAGGTCGTCAAAGGTCAAGGTCGGAAGGACCTTCCATCCGTCTCATTCTTGTGAACATGATATCTTCAGAACACATGGAAGGGAATCTCCACAAATTTGACATACATGTCCACTACGACTGAAAAATAAACTGATTAGAATTTGGTGGTCAAAGGTCAAAGTCAGCGTGACTTTACAAAAACATGTTTTTGGCAATAACTCAAGGATGCTTATGCTAGTAATGACAACATTTCACACAAATGTGTCATTGGATATAATCATGACATGATAACATTTTATATCCAAAAGGTCAGAAGTCATCCTCACTGTGACATCATAATGCTCTGCAAAAACATTTTTCTGGCCATCACGCAACGTCATGTCTCAGGAACAGAAGGGGAGACATTTGGTCAGATACTGAATTGGTGACACTTAACTGTGTGTCCACCTTGTAACTGTGCAGATTGTTTAGCTCTTTGCTGCCAGAGAAAAGAAGTGTGTGACGCATCCATGTTTTCACAGACATGGATGTAAACTGTAAGAGAAACCTCACCGGTGCACAGAGGCATACAACCGTGTGGTGGTAATTCTAGTTGAGTTGAAATATGTTTTGCCACTGCCCCGTCCACAGCAGTACGTTGCTTAGCTTCCATGGTGTTACTCCTGCCTGCTTCTCCAAACAGGGGGAGTGCCAACTGCCATTTACTGTAGGTAATAGACTGACTGTGGATAAGGACCTCATACAACCCCACTTAAAAAAAATCAACCCTTCAAGAAAATCTTGAAGTGCAATACAATTTATATTACAATACATGTCTATACATTGTCAGAGGAAAAAAAATAGTGATTTTTTTTCCCCCCATATTGCCCAGCTCACACTCAACTAATCAAAGTCCTGGAGCAATATATTACTAAAAGTTCTCCAAGAATTTGGGGGCACTTTAGACTAAATTTTGAGTTCATGTTGCCATTTATGACTGTAATTTTTCCCAACCCTGTCCAATTTACCCCATATCTCTCCCTATGCTTAGTTTGATATGTGTAAAGAATGCAAATTAGCCACTTAGTAACCACATCAATTACCCACCTGGCCTCTTATCAGCCCCACTGTGTTGTTTGCAAAACACTCGTTACGGTCCTGTGGTGATGAAGGCGGACAGTCGTTGGTGGAGTCCGTGTTATGGTTCGCTCTGGAGCCAATTAGTACTCAATGCCTGCTGTCCTCTGAGACCAGTAAAACAGAGCAAGAGGCCGAGGCTTAAAACAATAATGTGCAACCAGGCCACACCTATATAATGTGTGTATGTAAGTATGTTATTAAATGAGGATCATGGTCAGCACTAGTAGCCTTTATCATACAGTCACACACACGCTTAACAATGTGTTTTTTTTTTTGTATGTATCACGCTATAGAGAAAAACAGTAACAGAAAACATACAGAGAGAGAAAGAATAAGGGAAGTTGCAGAACAGAAGCCATATTTCAATTTTATTTTTAGAGGCCGGTAATCTACTCGCTACCTCTCCCCTGTGTCCCTTGCTCTCGATAAGGTGACGTCAGCGAACGGGAGTCTTTTTCCGGCCCTCCTCTATTTCTAGAAGGAAGATTGGCCTGGTGTGATCCGGTTGTGCACTAAGATAGGCCTGAGTATAGGTCCTGTGTCTCAGAATGGCAAAGCAGAGGGATGCGAAGACTTAGCAAGGGGAGGAGGAAGAGGAGAAGTAGATGGGAGGTGAAACCGATCTGTCTCTCATTATGTCCTCTGTCTTTGTCAGATAACCCAGGAAACATCTCAGACTCAATGCAGCTTTTAGAAGCTTGATTTAGATCCACTCTGCTCCACAAGCTTGCTGGATGAAACAAAAGAATTATGGTATTGTTAGACACAGGAGCTTGTGTGCAAAGTATGCAAGTATCGCCGAGAGGGAGCCATGTGTCTGCACCTGTGCGTGCATGTCATACAATCTGCTGTGGTAGCTGTTTCTATCGTATGAAAGGAACATAGCTTTGGTGAGCCCTCAAGAGGTTTAATGCGACCTCTGGTGTCAACCTCTCATCCCATGACTTTTACTGTCCTGTGTGACCACCTTCATGCAACATGCACAAAAGGTAAATTTTTATAGTGTGGCTGCTGTTGTCAGTGTATGTGTAATAACAGAGTGATGGCTCTATCAAAACACTAACTCCACCTTTGGTGATATACGGCTGTAAGCGATAGCTTCATTAGCTTTTATAAACTTTGGGATAGGGCTGCAAATAACAATTATCAATTCATCTGCTGGTTACTTCTTGATTATTTGATGTATTATTTGGTCTACAACGAGTTTTCTTTGCAATATCTTAGAGAACAAGGTGACATAAAATTTCTTGTTTGTTTGACAGCAGTCCAAAACACATCAATATTCAATATACTGTAGTGTAAGATCATAAAATGCACCAAACACTCACATTGTTGAACCTTGAACTAGAGTTTTGATCAGGCCAAAATAAATTAGGCCCGACCCTATGTAAACCTGCATAGTTTCTGTCCAAGGCCAACCCGAGCCCGAACCACAGCAGTGAGCCCAATTAACATTAATTTGTACTTTAAAAAAATGTTTTTTTGATATTCAAACATTTAATCATAAGCTAAGAGCATCCTTGCACCACCTCTCTGTTTTTCTTCCTTTGTTTTTTTGAATAGTATGTTGTCAGCACTGCGTATAACAGGTTCAGCACAACAGACCGCGGTGTGTCTCCATTTTCAAGTGCACACTCTGGTCCCTAGCATTGTGATGTGCAGATGATAATCACTGCTCTCCGATGCATGTTAACCACATCTCTTACACTGCGGAAGAGGCAGAGACAAACACTGCCAACCTAGTTGCCTTGTAGCAAATAAACAAAACAAAACAAAACAAAACAAAAAAAAACCCCCAAAAAACAAAAAAACACTTGTTTATGAGAATCCGACCAAATTCAAGAAATGTTATGGAATTCTAGCCTGGTGGGCCCGAAGTCACTGAATCGGGTCAAGCTCGATTGGGCTTGGGTAAAGAATCATAGCTCTACCTTGAACCATCAGAGGTCTGGAATTTTTTAAAATGACTACAATGATTATTTATCAGAATATTTGAAAATTAATATCATTTTGAGTGACTGCTTGCCTAGTCTCTATACTGTAGGTCTGTAGGCAAACCCTGGAGACCTTGCCTCCGGAAGAAGAGCGGAAGAGCCCTAGTTTCTGGTTGTAGGCTGTTTGTAGTCCGCGCGATATTGACCAATCACGTTTGAGCTGGCTGCAGTTGTTGCCAGTTTAAACGGTCTATGTGGTGAACTAACGAGGTGGAACATAATTGGCGTCACTGCAAACTCTGAATCCATTGCAATGGTTCAGCATATTTACTTATATATATAAACGGAAGTCGGAAATGGAAATTCGCCTCCTCCGCCCAAATCAAACCGGAATGCCAAAAAATCGGGGGTCTGCCCCCAGAGGCTGTATCACCGTCTGCCGGAAGTCAGACGCCAAATACAGCCGATAGGTTCCGAGAATGCTACTTGACTAATCATTGCAGCTCTATTTTGCTATCATTAAACTCTGTACCAAAAATCACTACTAACTGCTACTAAGGGGGTCATAGCTATGCCACTGCAGAGAAGCATGAATCTGGGGAGGAGTGAGATAGGGCTTTATTTTGCACCTTCAGGTAAACATTTTCAGATAAGGGCTAGAAAGAGCTGCAAATGGTAACAGGAGCAGTAAAGTCAGAGGGGGAAGTTTGGTGCCATCAGAGATGAGGCCATCCTTGACTTAAGTGAGTATTCTGATTTGTCTTCCTGAGAAAAAGAGCATCCTGTGTCAGGGTAAAACAGAGCAGCTGAGAGGGATTAGTGGTTTGATCCTGATTGGCCAAACAAGGGCATGCAAATTTCAGTGCCTTGTTCCAAAGTGGGTGGGGAAGTAAGCGTGCAGAGCCCATGAGAGGGTCAAGCCTGTGCGACAAAGAAACTGTTCAAAACAACGATTTAAGATTTGTTTTGAAGTCGGTCATAATAAATAGTGCTACCAAGAAATGCCATACTACGGAAAACCATTGGTTGAGTACAGCCAAGATATTTCCCAGCCAGCAGTTTGATGGCTAATACACACAGCTTTGGCAAAGAAATATTTTTCTCTCACTCTTGGCTTGTTAAAAAAGTGAAAAATGTTGACCTGCTACTGTACATTTCCCCTTTCCTTTTCTACAACTTCGTTAGCTGCACCTGTACATTGGAAGTCACACTCCATTCAGCCTCCTTTTTTCTTTTCCGCTTATGCTTCAAATAAAACACTGTTTCAAAGACCACGCCATATGTGTATTTTCCACACTTTGGAATATGTAATATATTTAGTTTGGTGGTAATCACTCACACATTGGGACAACAGAGGCAAAGTACTGACTGAGAGAACGCAACGAGGAGAGTCGCTGATGTTTTAAAACATGTATGGATGATTAATTACCTGGAGCTGCTGGAGGAAAATACTGGTTTTAAAGAACACAGAGAGAGACAGCCACAAAACGAGTGTTTCCTCTCCTCCATTGGAATAATTGAAATTTGATTAAAAGGGAAACCAGAACCTTCTTTTGCCTGGTAAGCAGAATATCCACAGTGAAATGCAAAAGTATCCTTTCCCCCTTCAATATGGTAAAGTGTCCGTCAGAGTTTGTACAGGGTCATTTGCCAAAGGACAAGAAGGGAAGTCATTACTGCCTTCCCCTTTACCTGTAACCTCCAACAAATGCATATTACATTGAGTGAGGTGCAGTCAATCAATTGCGACCATACAATTACAATCTATCAACAAGGCTGTCAGGTTGAGCAGATCCCCAGGCTGGAGTTGGTAATGATGAGTTCAAACACCTGAAACAGGTCTTTCAAGTCCCTTGTACTTTTTGTGTGTAGGTGTGAGTGTGTGTGCGTGTGTGTGGTGGGAGAGGGAGAAAGGGAAACAGAAAGGAGGTGTGAGAGATAAAACGGGGAGGGAGAGAGAGCTAAAGTCCCTTTAGTTTGCCTTTTTTCCTCGCTACCCAATACATTGACAAAGGTCCTGTGCATTTCGGTAATGAAAGAAAGGTCTGAGCAGCTGCTGACCAGCCGATAAACCACAGCTTTCTGTAGTGTAAAATAAGTGGTGATCCATCCTCACACCTGTTCTTCCCTTTATGATTGTGTCCTCTTGTTTGAGAAATGCTGTGTAACAAATAACATACTGTACATAATTTACTGAAGATAGACAAAAGATGAGTCTCCTTCACCAGTGGGAATGCTGGCTGTTAACAAACTGGTCATCTGCCATTGCAGCTGACTAGTTACAAACTTCAGAAATGACACTTTTCAATGTATTATAAGGTAGAGTATAAGAATGTCAACAATATTTTTGAACTGACACACATGCTGGTCTAAAGGTCAGTGTTGCTACTTTCTTACTTTACTGCACTGTGCACCACCCAGTTGGTGCGCTAGCGATGCTGCAGCTGTTGTCACTTGTAATGCCATCCAGACCCAACAGTGTTGCTTTGGAAACACTGTGTCCACCCTCCAGTCTCCCCCACGTCATCCCGGTGAGTCAGTGACTCAATGTCCTTTAGCATGGTTAACCATGTGACACTATTAGCTCTGTTGGCACCGTTAGCAGTGACAGCACAGCTATTGGTGCTAACATAGTAAACAATGCTAAAGGGGTTTTGCAGCTCAAAAGGAAGCTGGTTGCTCACCAGGGCTATCTGGGGCGGAACCACATTTCCACAGCAGTGCTACTGGGATGGCGCGACGTTACCAGCGGCAATTGTGGAATGTGCAGTGTTGCTGGCTAGCCCCCGTCCGACCTAGGTGGTGCACAGTGCAGAGTGGCCAAGAAACTAGTGGGTATGTCTGCATGTCAATGCAGCTAGCAGTCTGTCTGTTAGCAAGGCCAACAGAAAATAAAATAAGGCAAGACATTTACATCACAAAACATTAAAGGTGAAGTGTGTAGGATTTAGGGGTGTATGTTGACATCTAGTGGTGAATTGCAGATTTCAACTGGCTACAATTCTGGCTAGAATTTCTTCAGTGTTCATTGTTCAGGAGGTTTTTACTGTGAGCTGAATTATCTGCAGCGGTCTCTTCTTTTCCAGAACAAATGGACCAGGTGATTTACACCTGTAAAAACACTGACTAAAGCAGTTTCATTTTACAAAGAAGTGTTTCTCTGACATTGCTTGGCATCTCGGACCCAGGCGGCTTGCCCGATACATGCTTTTATGTGCTCACCCTATCACTCTATTTTCTCTCCTAACTTAATGTGTGCTTACCCTTTTCAGACAATAAGAAGGTTTTAATCGTAAACTAAAACAAACAGAACCAGTGATTTAAACTGATAAAAACACTGATAAAACCATTTTCACATTACAAATCAGTGTAACTCCAATGCTGCTCATTGCAGATGGGCCTCAAACTATGGTAACCAATGTAAAAATGGGAATGGTGTTTGGTGTGCCTGTTCTGGGCACCGGTTAATGGGTGTCAGCCTATTGAAAGTAAAATAAAACAAAGCTGACATCAGTAGTAGAATACATTAGATGGGTTGCTTTTTCATTCTGTGCTTCTGTCTTATTTGTTTAAAGTTTTTTTGTGTCTGGCATTGATGTTTTTCCATCAGTCTCAAGATCTTTTTAGATGGACAGACATAAACCCTTTGAGGCAGAGCCCCTGCTCTGATATTTGCTGTGGATGTGGACTTACAGGATATGTGTTTCTGGGGTGGAGGTGGAATTTTCTGACTTTGGAATAACAACACCCCACCTTACACTGGCATGTCTTAAAGGGAATTCCAGTCCGTTTGTAAATCTTTATTTCCTGTCACAAACCCACAAGAACATATCAGACACTCCACTATGGACCCTACGTTTGAAAGTGGGCTCCATAAATTTCCAAATTAGTTTTTGCAGTGGCCCAAACTGCACAGGATAGAGATGCTAAATAAATAAATGTCTGGCCTGGGCGATTGGTGGAGGTGGGGCTTCAGGAAATGGTTTGCTTGGGGGTCTGAGTGCTTCCAGGTTGACATTCCTTGTGATGGATCAGTGTGTCTTGGAATGTCCCAAGTGGTGATCTGAGGTGTAGCTCTTGTTTCAGATGGATTAATAGGCAGGAGTGGGCCCAACTGTAACTATGCCCACATGGCCTTGATCATTGGAGCTCTGTGTACGCTGTATCAAATCACTGAACCCCACCTATGGATTAAAGACTGTGGGTAGACCACAGACTAGCTAATGATTTGTCTGTCCTTTCACTGAGGACTTGAAAAGACCTTTCAAATTGTATAAAGAGAATAATCAACAAGACTGTTTGCCCAATGCTTGTAAACATTACATTATTGACTACTTTTTCAATTTTTGCATCTTCCCTTGAAACCTTGCAGATGATCCAGCTCCCCAAGAGGTCATATGATTGCACAAGTGAACAGAAAATTGTGATCTTAGGATTGTCAGAACTTTTGAAAAATAGTAAGTCACGCTAAATAAAATAGGTGCTTTGAATAGGCAAATTTTTCTCTACTTTTCTTTTTCCCTTAAGCCACTGTCTTTGTGTCCTTTGTGGCTTTTGTGGTTACCTGTATTCCCTCTTACGTGTCCAGTTTGACGCCCTTGAGTATTTGTTTTTATCTTTAAATTCCTCTTCCTTTTGAATTCTCAATTTGGCTACAGTAGAAGTTGAAAAATAAAACAAAAATAAGTATGAGAAACTAATGTCATGAAAAGCAGCTTAATTCAAACTGGAACATCAATTTGTGTTGTGTTTTTTTTTTTTTTTTTTTTTACTACATAATTAATTATAGTAAAGCTGTCTACTTATGGGCTGAGGTTAAAATCTATACAGAAACAAACTGTGTCTAAAAATGTTAACTCTCTCAGGCTCTCAACAAGTATCACAAGTATTTTCCTGCAATGACACCTGCAGTGATTCCAAATTGATTCAGACCAGTCATTAGGGGTGGGGGGAAAAATCGATACAGCATAGTATTGCGATATTTTGCGTGGTGATATTGTATCGATACACGAATGGCAAGAATGGATCTTTTATTATACAGTATTAATTTTTTGCAAATACACATTTCCATACGTTTTTTACTAGAATAATAAAATCAATTACTTTTTTGGTCCACTAAATGGTGCTGATGTTTTTTTTTTTTCTTGGTGAGGTCAGCAAAAACAAAGATGGAAGCACCGGAGAAAGAAATCAGAAAAACGCTGTTGGTGTTTAAATCAAACGTCTGGACTTAATTTGGATTTTTTAACATGGAAGGAAAGAAGGACTTGGATATTACACATGCAGTCTGCAAGCAGTGTCACATGAGAATACTATGAACATGAGGACTCATCACCTCACACTTCACCATCCAGAGATAGCGTTAGCCGATGATGGCCAAGCTAACGCTTACCTCGCTCCGCTGAAAAATTAACCAACACTGGACACACTTGGCTTGACAAAATCAACCTTCCAACTCTGAGAGAGCTAAGCAGATAACAGTCCATTACCCACTTCATGTGAAAAGATGTGTCCATACGGTGTTGTTGAAAGCAAAGGCTTTTGTAACATGCTAAAAACACTCTGTCAGTGTATGACTGCTCCCCAGTGTTATTTTACTGACACAGCCATAACCAAGCTCTACTGAGAAGTGAAGCCAAAAGCTGAGGAATCTCTTAAGTACAACAGGAAGGGTGGCATTAACTTGTGATGTCTGGACTTCAAGGTTAGTGGATTCACATGTGACTAAAATGACACATTATCTAACAGAGGATTGGCAACTGCTGTCTCACGTTCTCCAAACTAGAGCATTACACGAAAGTCACACCGGAGCAAACATTGCAGAGCTCCTACAAAATGCAGCACAAGAAAAGTAACTTGTGGTTGTAACAGACAACGCTTCTAACATGGGTGTTGCCATGCAGTAAGCAGGATACCTGCATGTTAAGTGTTTCACTTGAGCTTTATTTGGCCTCACAGAGGGCATTGTATCTGCCAACAGTTCAGTTTCTCAGGTACATGTAGCATTTCTGACAGATTTTATGACAGTGTTGGTCAGTGTTTATGCTTTGCATCATATTTTGCTGCAATAAAAATGATTGAAGTCAGATGAAAAAACTAAAGACTTTATCTAATGAGGAAAAATTGATGTTGACAAAGTTTTGGGGAAATAATTTGCAGCTGGGGAGAAAAGGTAATAAATTGCAATAATATCATATCGCGATGTATTGTAATAACATCGTATCGTGAGTTCTCTGGCGATTCCCACCCCTACTGGACATTATCTTAAAGAGTGAAAGGAAGACTGAATATGTTATTGCAAAAACAGGTATAGACTTAATACATATGATGCTTATAGATGTAAACCGCCACAGGCAAAGTCATGTGCATATGGAGTGTGTGTGTATTTGAATATGTGAGCTTTTCTGCCTGTAATATCATGGGGACTGTTTTTAAAGACTTTATGAGCTGCTATATTAGCATACATATTTACTGTTGCAGACTGAAGGAGACGCTCTGCCATAAGAATCAGAAGGAAAAAAAACTTCCACATATCACCCAGCTTACAAGTTAATCCACATTTTATTATGGCTGCTGAGCCGGCGAGGGGTAGATTAAAAACAACATGTTTTTGAGCAGGTTCGTGAATCAACTATATTAAAGGGGAGATTAGTTTGCCTTAGAGATTAAGTGTGGACTCACCACAATATCATCTGCAGATTTGAATGTTTGCAGGGCGAGTGCAAGCTAATGTTTCTGCCTCCTAATACATTGTTTTATCTCTTCCCATACAAACCATGTATGTGGACCGATTAGCTGTTTTAGTAGCATGTATGGCTGATTGTCCAGGACTTCTTACACACTCTCAGATGGACCTTTTTCTGGATGAAAGAACTTTTCTTTTATTAGACAGGGAGCTGTCACACCTGGCTAACAAATGGTGACATGTCAAATGCAGATGGAGATCATCTTGTGGCATCAAGTTCAGAAACTCTTAAATTCTTCCCCAGTGGAGACAGCAGTAGATCTGGTTTAACGTCTCTATTTTGGAATTTACTTTATAAACTGGCAGTTGAGCCATCTGGCGGGTGCAGTGTGTAACTAAGCACTGTTTGCTGTTTAAACAGTCACTGTGTAGTACCTCTGCAATAACAGTCCACACACTTTCATTTCAGTGACTGCTGCTCTAGGAGCCCAGCCAAAATGATAACAATCCAAAGCAGGCCAGCGTGGGGATACACCTCCGTATCTGTGTGTTTTCTGCAGCCACTGTCCTCGAGAAAAGACAGACAGGCTCATTATCTTAGGAGAACTTTACAACTACGGTGTTGTCCCGTCCGTCAGGGAAAATTGATATAAAATTTTTGGCAGTTAGAAAAAGTCTGGACTGTTTCCCCTCGAGCATGTGCAGACCCAAACCCACACACACACACACACACTGGATCGTGCACAATTCCACCCCGCTCTCTCCCAAATCAACCCTAAACAAACCTGCTCTAACACCTCTCTGGGGGACTTGTCGGTTGGCAGCTTATGGACCACACACAGGCATATACACACACACTCACAGTGCACACACAAGCAAAGCCACACACTCTAATTTAATATCCATAACAACATAACCTTGAAGGATAAAATGCAGGACTCATTTAAATGCTAATTTGTTTGTTAACATAACATCAAGATTCCGCGCGGGACAGGTTACGGAACTAGGCTGTCACTTGATATGTATATTTTATTCTACTTTGTTATTTTTATTGGAACTTTGATTATGATAATACAAAACACTAAATAAAACATTAATATAAACAGGAAGGACTTGAGCAACATCTTTTATGTATTCAGGTGCTTATTACCAGGCAGGAAATAAGGACGGCGAGAAAGAAAGGGAAAGCTAAGGGGGTGGCGGATTCTGTGGATATGTCAATATTGAAACTGATGGGCCAAATCATATTTATTTGTTTGGTATCTCATATTCACACACTTTAACCTCCCAGTCTATGAACAAGCACACAGTTCCATCAACCTCTTTGGTGTATGAGCATGGAAAATGACGAGAATACAGAGCGAGCCGTGATGATGGCACTGTGTATTCCATCTGTTTAGTAGAAAAAGATTTTATGCAAGTATTTTGATGTAGTTTATTTGTAATCTTTTAATAATCATCAAGTAATCGTCATTTATTGCATTTAATTATTGACTGATTTATAGCAGGGGGTAACAGAAGGACAGGAAGCCAGCAGAAGGTAGTCCCTAGTACAGATCTGTTCAACTTCATATTCATAAGTAATACTGGGGATGTATTACTACACAGTCGTGATACTAGTATGGGCACAACTGATGCCTTTAATCTTATCAAAGACATTTGGGGCTGTTCTGCATTATGTTAACGTTTCCTGTGGGGTTTCTGACCACTAGTAGTTCTATAGGGGGCAATGTTTTCATGTGGAGATCCCTATTATGTTTTTATTTCACACATGAGGACTCACATGCATGCAGGTAATGCAGCACACATTTGTGCCTGTATTCAACCGTTCAACAGCCAGTGGTGGCAAAAAAGCAGGGAAGAGAGACTATCAGTGAGAAAACATGGGTGTAAACATTGCAGATTTAAAAATTTTTTACAAGGGAGACAATGCATTCAACATGCTTGTTAAGGCTCATTTATGTTCACCGTTAGATGTATACAGACACCGATGGAACCTTACTCTGTTGTTTGCGTTCATTTTGTCTGTATTTGCGCAAGGTTTATGAAAGCTTACAGACACCGGTAAAGTGGAGCAGTACCACAGGAAATCATGTAGGCAGTGTAGCTAATTTCAACTAAGACGCGACGAAGACATTTTAAAAATGGCATAATGGAACAGATCAATAATATAGTGAAAAGAATTCTACGTCCACATGTCGCGATGGGTTGTGGCCTCACAAAACACTGTTGTTGGTTGTCTACAACGCTGCCTCCATTAAAAGGCATATCGTTGCGACCTTCTCCACAGTTGTGATGTTTGTTGTTGTCAGAAAGTTTTGACTTTGCCCTCTAGTGGAGGTATCCATGTCAACATAAAAGACCCATGGAAATATGCAGGCTATGATAGATCTATTTTTGTATGTAAAGGGAATATAAACGACCCCTTAGGCCTCAGGAATATACATGAATTTGGGTGAGAAATGTCTTTAGTGCAAGTTAACTAAGAATCTTTTGGGGATTTGAGCTCACATTTCCATGTTTTTATGAGTCTGCAGAGGAAAAAGTAATGACCACTGGACCGTCTTTGGTGGTGATCAGCCGTCAAAACCAGGGAAAGTAGTAGTTTCATTGTTAATTTAACTGGTTAATTTAAAAAAACAAACAAACCCCATGTTTGCATGTTCTCCATGTGTCAGTGTGGGTTTTCTCTGGGTACTCTGGCTTCCTCCCACAGTCCAAAGACATGCAGGTTAATTGGTGACTCCAAATTGGTGGTAGGTGTGAATGTGAGCGTGAATGGTTGTCTGTCTCCATTAGGGCTGTCAAAATTGCTCAAAAATGATGTTCGAATATTCCTTTTAAAAATAAGGTTTTAATAATAAGGTTCGAACCATTCGAATTTTTTTTTTCCGCATTATGTCCACAAGAGGGCAAACTAATACAAGGAAACATACTTGTATATGTATTAATACAAGAAAACATAGCTACTTGTAGGTATTTTTATTTCAGCATAAACGTCATTGAAAACATTTACATACCTACACATTAAAACACATAAAACAATTATCTATAACATTACGTTATAAACAACCACGGACCTCTTGCTCGCCCCCCCCCCCTCTGACCCGTCAGGCCACACAGCCCGTGGAAGCGCTGCGAATAGCCTCGAAGCGCCAAGAAGCGAAGCCAGTTTCCTTTCGGTGCCCATGTTGTGCCGCGCCGTGCAGCTCCGTGGCCGGCTCGCGCCCTGCAGCGATCGTTTCGGTGTCTGGTCTATGTGTGCGCTGCGCTTCGCAGCACCTCCGCGGGTGGTGTGGCCTATGCAGTGTGTTCAGTGCAGCGGACCAGGCCAGCGCCCACTCACATAGAGGACAGCTGTGGTAGTGTTTTTTTTTCTCCACAATCGAATATCAATTTTCACATTCGAAGGTCCTTTTTTTTCAAATTTGAATTTAAATTTGAATTTAGAATATTCATTGACAGCCCTAGTCTCCATGTGTCAGCCCTGTGATAGTCTGGCGACCTGTCATGGGTGCACATCATCTCTCGCCCAATGTCACCTGAGATAGGCTCCAGCCCCCCCACGACCACAAACAGGATAAGCAGTGACAGATAATTAATGAATGAATGAATGAATACATCTTTCTGATGGTAAAATCTATTAATAGGATTCTCATAGACAGTGCTGACTTCCAGTTCTATCAAAAGTTCAGAGCTTTTTCAGAAGGCCAGTCACCTGCGTGTGTGTGTGTGTTTCATGACCACCAGTGCCCTCTGCAGTAGAAACAAATACAACCTCTTGACTCTGGTGTTGGAGGTTGAGATAGTAGAGTTGTTTTGTGAAAATTGGCCACATTATTGTTCACCTATGATTGTGGCCCATGTATGTGCAGGGCATGCTGAGGAAATGTCTTTCATACTCTGCAAGGGCAAAAAGAGATCTCTCTGTTTTGGAGACGATGAGAATAGATATTGCTTGCAGCAGGTATGGGTGGTGTCAGTTGGGACAAAATTGGTGTCGATAAAATGGCCAGTAAGGAACAAAACTATAATGAAAAAATACAGGTTGGAGTATTTTTTTTTTTTTTTTTTTTTTTTACAAAATTGCCCATCTACTTTATTGTCTCAAAATTAAGCCAGTGTATCACTGCCTTCTGTGGTTGTTGTCTCATAGTGAGTTACGGGGCATCTGACGCATTGGTGACAGAAATGATCGATTGGGGTATTGTGTGTGTGTTTGCCAATGAGAGTTTATCCAATCTGTGTCCACCCCTCAGTCTGTCTGTCTGTCTGTCTCTCCATCTGTCTGAACGTTTCAGGGACACAAAGCTCTCCAGTGTGCTCTCATCAGAGATGGACAGCCTTGGTCTGTGGCAGTATAAACTCCACTATAAACTCCACTCCAGCCTCCAGCAGCAACGATACGGCTGTTGTGAGTGAGGAATGTTAACAGGACGAACACTTAAGCGGGAGAGTGGTGGTGGCGGTGGTGGTGGGGAGGGAGTTGATCTGCCAGGGCTTGACTCCTCATTACCAGTCTCTGCCTTTAGAAATGGGATCTGTTTATTTGGCTGAGTCTCCCCTCGGGGCATTGAGCTGGCGGGGCAATACGGGCAAGTGTTCTGGCGAACGTGCGCCAGTGTGATTATTATATCACTTACCACAGCTCATCAAAGAGACATCACTTCTGAGAGCGTTTAACTAGCACACCCAGCCATGGAAAATGTTGAGGCTCGTTTGCTCTCTCTGTCGCTGGAAGGGAATACAGCAACAGTGCAGGCTTGTGTTTCTTGGCCTGAGGTTGTCATTTTGTGTTGTTTGGGTGTTTTAAATGTGTCTAAGTGAGCATGTGTGTGTCTGTTTTCATGCATGATTATTTTTGTGTGCATGTGTGTGGTCTGAGTAAGAAGTATTGACCCACCCTCATGCTCCTAAGTCTGTAGCTTTCATACCACACACATAAATGCACTCGTACTCCAAAGACATAGTGCGCTTTCTTTCTATTTTCATTTCAGACTGAATGGGCCCGCTTTGGGAGTGCTCACAGGCTGAGGGAGAGCTCTCTGTCTCTGATGATGTATATAAGTGGTTTGGACGAGCCTCCTCTTCATGTGAGCCCCTCTCCAACTTGACTTGCAATGCGTCAGTGTCGACTGTAATGCGCCGAACCATATGTTGGCTCATGGGTCTCTTACACAGAAGCAAAGACTGCCTTGTCACAGTGGCAGAACATTTTCATCATTGTACATTAGGAGGATCCCCCTGTGTCATCACATACAATGGGAGTATGGGGGGATTTTCACACAAGGTGATTTGTCCGTGTTCCTATATGTGGTGGCTGAGGTGTTAAGTTGTTGGCAAGTAAGACTATGAATCCTGTAATGACCTGAGAGGACAGTGATACAGTGAAGTTGTAGACAAGCTATCTGGCTCTATAACCCTTTTCAGACATGGAATATGCACCATGGCTGTTTTCATCTGTCTGTTAAAGTGTAAGTAATCCAGACATAGGTCTCTTTTATGTTAATAGTACATTTACGGAAAGAGCCATGTGCTTGCATGATATCTGGCATCTGGTGCATTGTCACAGTGGTAAGATGTGAAGTTAAGATGTTTCCTGAAATGGTGCATTAGTAATGGATTTTAAAAAATATTTTGCTGTTTGCTGAAACCTTAATGAATGGCCATCAAATGTTCACTTACACTTCTCACTAGGGGTGTTACGATTCTCGAGATCCACGTTTTGATTAGACTTTTGATTTTTAAGGTAACAATTCAATTCAATAAAACATTTTTTAATGCTGAAGGCTACGCTAAACTATTGAGTCTTGATTTATGAAGATCAATAGATCATTGGTCATTTACATTTTCAATACTTCTTTAAAAACATAGCCTACATGGTTTTCAAGTGTGATGTAAAGGCTTTATTTTTAGGGGGAGTGTACGGCATTAATGCTTATTTGAAATGTAACAATAACTCAATTGAACAAACTGTTAAAGACAAATACAGCGACCACAAGACGGCAGAAGGGTTGCTTGACATTCCTCACCAGCAAAAAGACATTTTCACTTTCACTTCACTAGTGTTGCCAACAATCCATAGTTTATCTGTCAATGATGCATTCATGGGAAGAGGAAGGATTTTCCAGGTCTGTTGTTCCTGTCATCTCTGACTTCCGTAGGAAATCGGGCTGGGCGATGTCAACCAACTTGGCATATGATGATGTCCACAATGAAATCTTCTGATGGATGATGAGAATGTTGTTGGGACAATGCTCACCAAGGTGTTTGTTTGACAGAGAGAGAGATGGAGAGAGGAGAAAAGAAAGTGAAAGGTGGACTATTGCAGGCAATGTTTCTTTGGACCTAAGTATGAATAACTTACTAGGAACACTGCCCAGCAGATGTAAGCTGATATTTATCAGTGACTGTGGCAGATCTTCACAATGACAGCAACATTCTTGGCATTCTCAAAGGGTACCACTTTGCCCATCTGGCAGCCTTCAGTTCATCCTGTAGATAAAAGAGAATTCTTACTTTCTAAGCACACATTAAATGTGTCTCCTCAACAATTTGAAATTGGCACATCCAAGGCAGACCTGCCAACCTGTACGCATTTTGCGTACCAGGCACGCATTTTGACATCAAAGTATGCTGGTACGATTTGATGCTCTAAAAGTACGCATATCACTCGATCGCGCATTTCGCCCGTTTCAGTGTATTTGTCTATGCAAGATGTTACTCAAGTTGATACCCGGTGAATATAGGCGCGTAGGCGGAACGAAAAAATTTCGGCCAATCAGATTGCTGCATATTGCCCCCCCGCCCTCCCATCCACGGCTGATTCAGTTCCATCCAGTTAGACAGTGCACTGTCGCCCTCACCGTCAAGATAGATGAACCCTCTACGCGCACACCTCTGGGTAGTCCTCAGTGATGACTAGGTCAATTCAAACAGCGCTGACAGGTAAAATGACGTAAGAAATGCAAAAATTGAGAGCTTTGAGAGCTTCTGTCTGTAAGCAGTTAACTTTAGCTTGTGTCTATTAGAGCTAGCTTCTATCTTAGCAGTTAGCTTCTGTCTGTAAACAGTTAACTACAGTCTCATAGCAGTTAGCTTCTGTCTGTTAGCAGTTAGCTCTTATTAGCTCCTCACCGTCAGCTCAGACCGGAGTTACCGTGTGTTTAGTCCGGTAGACGGTAGCACCTTCTCACGCCCGTTTAAGAAATCTCACTCCACCACCGAGTCCTTTTTTATTTATTTTTTTACGCCCTCTAGTGTGTTCACTCGTGTGTGTGTGTGTGTGTGTGTGTGTGCGGGCACGTGTGTGTGCGCGCCCAACGGGGCCAAACTCCGCCATGCGCGATACAGAGAGCAGGGGAGGATTGTAAACACACGACCATGTAGAGATAGAAATGACACGCTGTCTGTAAATAAGATAAATAACGTAAGGCTATTTAGTTTGTTTAATAAAAGGACAAGGTGTAGACCTGTTCTATAGGAAAGGTTACCTTAAATGACTTCTTTGTGATCTGGCGCTATATAGAAAATAAAATTAAATAAAATTAACTTGACCTTCAAGGGGGGGCAGGGTGAAGTGCCCCCCCCCCAATAAAATGGTAGGGCAAACACTGAAGTAAATAGTGTCAAAGTCGCCTGTTGTCGATACATTGCTGGTGAGAATTGTACCAAGGTAAGCAAATTGCAGACAAATTTACATTCAACTGTGTTATGAAACCATGTGCCCTGCCTGAATAACTATAACACACTTATGATAAAAAGACTTTTTGTTTGATGAGTCTGCTGAATTTCTATAAGAAAAAAACAAGGCAATAAGAAGAGAGTAGTTCTAATAGGTGTCGTACTACACAAGAACATGATGAGGAATGCTAATGTAATGCACTTGTCTATGATCTATTATCTATTTCTGTATGAAATTGCATGAAAATAGGATTTCGCCATGTGATGTTTCAAAATTTTCTCGGGGGAGACCCCCCCCGAATCCCACTTGAAATCTTTCTTTTTGTCACAACAGGACATATTACTGTATTTTTTAAGCAGATGATCAATACTACCATCAGATTGATGAAACTGACCTTGATCTGCGCCATAAAACAAATATTGGGTGTCTATGGACGTATGTGGGGCTTAGGCCTATCGATATGAATATGTAAACGTACGCTCGTTTCTTCTGTTTGCCACATGTGCATATTGACTTTTATGGTAAAAAAAACAAAAACAAAAACAAAAAAGTGCCGCCGTGTCCACATATGTTCATGACTACGCACGAGTGTCTGGTAAGGTGGTACTCATAACCTTTCTTCAAGGTTGGCAGGTCTGCCAAGGTTTTGTGTTTCATTAAACAAAATTTATTTTCTTGGTCCATAAGATAATTGAATGATAAATGTATTTCACTGCTCTTCATAAAACAAGATGCATGTTAAAATCCTATGAGTGAATATTTAGTGTTACAGGTTGTTGCTTTGTCCGATCCTGTGAGACTTCCACCTTGACTTTGCGTAAAAAAAGTGAATGAGACTTATTCAGACATGAAAATGACCTGACACATTGACATCACAAGTTGTATGTGTGAAAGGAGGTTATGAGTGTAGTTACAACATTAATACAGTGTGGTGTAAATATTGAGACTGTGGCATGGTCAGATTTTTCGGATTGGTTGCTCGTGTAAACATTCCTGAGTGGTGGGCAAAGATCAAGGCTGGAGTGAGGGCGTAAAATAGCAGGAATAGCGTGTCCTGCCAACGTTGTCAGGGCTGCAAGTCTGTATGCACAGTCACACCCAAAGTTACAGTAGGAATACCGTAGCAGACTCGCATTTACATGCATCTATGCGTTAGGCATACGTGCACACACTCATACATGTGTTTTCAATGAAGCAGACAGGCAGGACTATAATAGTAAGTGGCAGGACTGGGGTTAGGTTTCCCATAGGTCCTGCTGCACCATGGTGGGCAATGGGTTTAGAAGTGGGTCCAGCAGTGTGTATGTGTGTGTTTACACATGGGTATGCCAGAGTGAGAGTGTGTTTGAGATTGGGTTGTTTTCACAGTAATGCGGGTGGAAGGAGTGGGACCCACCCTGAGTCACGAACAGAGGGCTGATTGTGCAGCAGACAGAGTGGGCTGGATGGCCTGAGCCGACTCTGGGGAGAAGGTAGGACGAAATGTTTCCCCTAAAGCCGCACCATGACAGGTGGCAGAGAGACTGCTGTCACATTATATCCCTCCCTACCTCTCAAACCAAAACCGCCAAAGATAAAATCATAATGAAATAAACACAGATGTTGATATCTTTACTTCAATGTGGACCTGCTCGCTTCAATTACTGGTGCTATAAGGGATATCATGTTTGGACGTATAGTCATGAAAACTGAAGTATTTACCCCGGTCTCGTGGTTCTGTGATCTAAACTGCCATCTTTCATCGGCTATGCTCAAAATCACATCTCTCCCTCCTCACCTCTCAGGCCTGAAGTGTAATTTCCCAGCTCTAAATCCAGAAGTGCTACCGGGGGACACGTTGGGTAGATTACGAGGTTAAGGCTTCATTTTGTCCCTGAGCTGTGGAGAAAACGAAAAGCAACAAACTTGTGTGTGACCTGTGCTGGTTTGTGGTTCCAGGGAGAGCCCAGAGCAGCCCCCAAGGCCCTGAGGTGTCTGAACCACCTCCACTCACTTCTCTCACAGCCTCAAATTGTTATTGAGCTGGGGGCCTGGAGGGCTGGCTGGAAATATTGTTTAATGTTTTTGAACAGAGAAAGGCAAGATACAGTACAGCTGCACAGGGCCAAAAGCCACAACCCTGATCGTACAAGGTAACGGATGCAGTTCACACTGTGTGTGTGTGTGTGTGTGTGTGGCTGTGTGTGTGTGTGTGTGTGTCTGAACCGTACATGGGTCACAGAGCAAAACTGAAAAACTAAACATTGATCAACAATTATTTCCCTTAGCGTCTCCATTCAAAGGAACTCTTTTTCTATGTAACTGTGAAACAGAGTGCATTTGCTTTCAAGTCAGGTTAAGGGAACTTATTATTATAACTCTGGTTTCTATGAAAATGCCTTTTCACGGTTTGTGGTCAGTAAGCTGATCAAAGTTCTCCAGCGAATATCAGAAACGGATATGCTGACCACATCAGGAGAGAAGAACACAGAGTGGTGTTATAGTATATCTGCAGAGGCGATCTGTGAAAAATGTTGCTACTGGCGCCATGCAATCTCTGGTAAAAAAATCAAAAAGAAATTTTGAATACAGAGGATATTACAAGTAGGAGTAGAATCTTTTGAAATGTTTTTAAATTTAATTTCCTTTTTAAGATGACGTGTTTTTGTTATCAGATTTATATAGCACTTACAGCACCAACATCACAAAGTGCTTCACAAAGAAGCATACAACAATGAAACGGAAGATGACAAATAATGAGGAGACATAAGGAATTTAAGATTATGCACAAAGAGTCAAACAGGAGTGAAACGGTACCTGTATTCCTCCTGAACAGTTCGGCACAAGACATTCAGTTCGGTATGTGACAGGCTCAGTTGGTCACGCTGCGACCAGAATAGTTAAAATAGCTTATTTAAGGCTACAACTCACGCAAAACAGAATCACTAGAACACAAGTTTTCCCCAGAAAGTTTTGGCAGTTGTTGTCTGTCAGCTGTGGCATGCTAGTTTTCTTAGCCCAGTTAGAGTGCTTGTCTAGCTTGCAGATTACCGTACCACATATACATTCACCGGCCACTTTATTAGGTACACCTGTTCAACTGCTTGTTAACGCAGATAGTCAGCCAATCATGTGGCAGCAACTCAATGCATTTAGGCATGTAGACATGGTCAGGTGCCCTGCTGAAGTTCAAACTGAGCATCAGAATGGGGAAGAAATGTGATTTAAGTGACTTTGAACATGGCATGGTTGTCGGTGCCAGACGGGCTGGTCTGAGTATTTCAGAAACTGCTGATCTACTGGGATTTACACACACAATCATCGCTAGGGTTTACAGAGGATGGTCTGAGAAAGAGAAAATATCCAGTGAGCGGCAGTTCTCTGGGTGAAAATGTCTTGTTGATGCCAGGGGTCAGAGGAGAACGGCCAGACTGGTTCAAGATGATAGAAAGGCAACAGTAAGTTGTTGAACCTTGAAGCAGATGGGCTACAGCAGCAGAAGACCACACTGGGTGCCTCTCCTGTCTGCTAAGAACAGGAAACTGAGGCTACAGTTCACAAGGGCTCACCAAAATTGGACAATAGAAGATTGGAATACCTTTGCCTGGTCTGATGAGTCTGGATTTCTGCTGCGACATTGAGATGGCAGGGTCAGAATGTGGCGTAAACAACATGAAAGCATGGATCCATTCTGCCTTGTATCAACGGTTCAGGCTGCTGCTGGTGGTGGTGGTGGTGGTGTAATGGTGTGGGGGATATTTTCTTGGCACACTTTGGGCCCCTTAGTACCAACTGAGCATGGTTTAAACACCACAGCCTACCTGAGTATTGTTGCTGACTGTGTCCATCCCTTTATGACCACAGTGTACCCATCTTCTGATGGCTGCTTTCAGCAGGATAACGCACCATGTCACAAAGCTCAAATCATCTCAAACTGGTTTCTTGAACATGACAATGAGTTCTCTGTACTCCAATGGCCTCCACAGTCACCAGATCTCAGTCCAATAGAGCACCTTTGGGATGTGGTGGAACAGGAGAATCACATCATGACAAATCTGCAGCAACTGTGTGTGGTCAAAGTGCTGAAGTCCTGCTACAGTGTGCCTTCACATGTGCATTTTAGTCAGTCCGTTGTGCGTGCTCTGTGTAAATGAGCACAAGTTACAGTTTAGGAATTAGAGTCTTATGATGGAACATTACTGACATTTGTGTCATTGATTTTTTCCTTCACTATTGAATGTTTACATTTTTCAAATAAAAAAAAAAAAAGGTTATTCTCTGTATTTTTTTCTATCTCCTGCTGTACCAGAAACGCACCAAGCTGAGTTACTTACTGAACAGTACATGTTATGTTCAACGACACCCCTGGCAGGAAGATAACAAGCTATATTAACCTAGTGAAAGCTAAACATTGTATCGAAAAATGAAGTGCAAGACTTAATTTTGCAAAATCCTGAGCAATATTTCACAGTAGTGTAAATGAAATTATTAGAAAAAGCTGCAGGAGTTTGAACAATGACACATCACATTCACTTCTGCATAAGGAATTGTATTTTCTTTTGAAGTAAATGCCCCTTTGACAACCCCAGGCAGTCTGTTTAAATGCGTTACCTCTCTTTGTTTGTCTGATCAAGTGTAATCATATTTAACCTGCCACGGTCCTGTTTGCTAAAACTTCTTAGTACTACTTTCATCACTGCACAATTGGACACATCACAAAGGACAAATGAACCAAATGATTCAGATGAATCATGGATCATAAATGAGACCTAAAATGATTTCCACCTTTAACAGTGTTCTGTATAGAGTTAAAGAGAAAACTGTTACTGACAGCAGGACATTACGCACCAATTCCCCTGGTCTCCCCCTAGCCTTCCCCTGCATTCATAAATATCCCCTCGCCTGCTTTCCCTAATTACCTAGCATGAGCATGGCTGTTTCCACTTCCCTCTCACACATAATAGAAACTGCTTTTTAATATCCAGGCATCATAAAATGGCATGCTGACTTAACAGACATGAGGAGCAGAAGGAGCAATAACAGAAGGGGAGGCAGGGCTGAGGGGGAGCAGTTCAGAGTCGGGAAGGAGGGATGGGCAATGGATGTTTAGACCAGTCAGGATAGATCCTGAATTTACCTCCTTACTTCTGTCATTTCTTCAGTTTTACTTGTCTTCTGTAATTTGTCACTGCAGTCATTTCTTTTCTTTTTACTTTTCAGTACTTTGATGTCAGGAAACAGATGGAAAGACCAGTAATGTTAAGTTTTTCCTCCAGTGGAATAAAAAGAAGTTGGGGTAAGCAGCTATTGTTAACTAGAGTTGGTGTTCGATAGAATTTTATCAAATCAAATCTAGTATGAAATCCAGTTGCGCTGAAACATTTTTCTTTAAGTTTGGTCCCAGCCCTTACCATTAACCTCTTAGGTGTAGTATCAGTTTGCTCATGTATAGGACTTTTCTTATCATCAGTGGACCACTAAATAACTGCCAAGATCAACCCTCTCTAACCTTAGTCTCCATATTGTTACGAACTTTCCTTATTCTGAAATGTTATCAGCTCTCATCACTGGAAAACAGCCAGTAGATTTCAGATTAGTTGACTTTGTAGTCAGCTTAGCTTTTATAGCTTGTCATTACTCAGACATCTGAAGCATTTCAGCAGGACCATTAGTCAACCTGTAGCCAGCACCACCCACTGGGACAACAGAGACGAATGACCTGCCAGTTCCCGCTGCATTTTTCACCATCCTTAGAAAAGACAGAGATGGCTTTCAGGAGTGTGAGAAATCAAGTTACACCCCATGTCAGAGCCTTGTTTGGACTGAAGTGATATGAAGTCAGAATTTAAAAGAACACCTGCTAGTTACCCGCTCTGATATTGACATGTATTTTCATTGGGCCTGTCAGTTCTCAGGCTCTTGTTTGGCATAGAGGGCATAATTAGGACATTGTGATGGCTGTTGAATTTCACTTTTTTAAAGATAAAGTATAATAATTTTCACTCTTCCCGTTGGCTAGGCCTGGCCTCCTGTCTGCCTCTGTGGGCTCTCAATAATTTTTCACTGGGCAGTGTGTGATGGATAGGTTGTATTTATTCACTGCTGGGCGTCTGCTATGTGAATATGACTCATTTTGGGGCATTACGTATTCATGGCTTGGGATAGGCTGTATACAGGAAGTTATAATTAATGTGTCACAGTAGGAGGTGTTGGTAGACGGCAGGTTTGTTGGAGGGCGTTTTGGAGCATAATGTGATTTACAATACAAACAACTGGGAGGATGTTTGTCTGCTGTCCAAAAAATGAAAGGCAGTGCTTCCTTCTCAATCCAGACCCTGATTATGCTGCCAGTTTGATAATGTGCTGCAGAATATAATCCACACTGGAATGTTGATAGTGATTCTTTGTGCAAGTGGCAGTGAGTGCTGGAGTGTTGGGTATCTGTAATTTATCCTTTTACTGATCATTACAGGTGAAGGTTTATAGAATCAATTGTATCACTTGATTAAAGACAGGAGCAAATTCTGCCTGAAATTTTGCATTTGGACCAAACAGGCTTTATAAAACATCAGGCGTACTTTACGTTTGATTCAGTGGATAAACCAGAGGCAAACTTAAGCAGCCATAATGGGTTTGGATGCAAAAAAGGAGAAAACGTTGGCGGGACACAGACGGAATATTCGGTAACCCGAATATATTCGGCCCAATATTGCAAAAAAACACACATTCGGTATTCGATGGAATAAGTTAAAAGCAGGGCCAAATAATAGTGGCGTGTTTTGATAACGCAATCAAACAGTGTGCTGTGACGGGCGGAGTAAAATGTCGGCAGTGTGGCGATCCGCCCGTCACGGCCCTCGCATTTGCGACTAAAATAGTTTTGAGCGAGCAAAATAGGCTTAAATCATTCAGCACGCTGTGTGAGCAGCCTACATATTTCAACCACCAGCAGAAACGAAAGGCGAATCCCATCGGTTGTGGGTTGAACGGGGGTCACAGACACAGACAGTAATGTATTCCTGTCAAATACGGCGGCCATCGGCTTACCGGCGACGGAGAAGTCGGCTCCAATAATATCCTCTTCTTGGCGTCATGACTGCCCAGGAGTACCTGAATAGCCGAGCCAGCCGAACACAGGTATGTGATGTGTCAGAGGAGAAACGAGCCGTTCACGGTCCACAAACGTCACCGCACTTTAGGGACTGTTCTTTACTTATGAAGGGACTGTCAGGGGAGGAGGGTGGCTGGTTGATTCTTATTTTATTTATTTATTTTATTTGATCCCCCCTATGTTCATCACTCATTGATGCTGCTTTTGAAGTATGAATAAGTCAATAAGTAATTTATTCCATTGAAATATCATTGATGTATTATAGAAAAGAGATTTATCTTTTTATAAATGACAAAAGGCACATCTGCCTCATTTTTGCTGTGGTATCGTGATACTACTCAGAACGATGATATTTTCATTGGTATCATACAGTGGGTCCAATATTGGTACCCTGACAACACTAATCTGGAGGGGATTCATCTGCAAAAACGAATGGAAAAACTAAACAACAATATTCGGTACTCGGTATTCGGCCAAGCGTTTAATATTATTCAGGTTCGGCTTCGGCCACAAATTTTCATTTCGGTGCATCCCTACATTTTACATTCCTATACATACATTGTGCCATTAAAAGAGGATGTTTTTATACTGAGACATTGCTGCATTTCCAGCTGGGATAGTGCCCAAAAACTGTTTTTTTAGGCCAAAACATGATCATTTAGTAACCATAACCAAGTGTTCTTTGTGCCTAACCACATGATAACCACAGTGTTGTTGAAACATAAAGTTTCAACGTATCCAATACATAATTTACAAATGTAACGTAAACCAGGTTTGCAGAATTGTACAATGCCAAAATGTATTCTGGTGATTGGGTTGCATTTCTATTATAAAACTCTGCATGTGTTTCAGTTTAACAAACTGTCATGCAGATAGTCTAAGCCTTTTATTAAAGTAACAACAACAAAAATAGAAATAAATGGCTCCCTTTTTAGGGTCCTTTGAGTTGAAGCATGGCTGTTGCATGCATTGTCCCATTAGTCCTGTTATTTTTGCGCTCCTCATAAAGCCTCTAAGTCAACTCAGTCAAACTCCATTTTTTTTAATCATTTTGCCTCTGTCAGTACACAAGATAGCACTATTTGCAAATGATGTCCTGGTCGACTTGACACCCCCAGCCCACTCTCAGGATACAAATTGAACTCTCATAAATCCCATTTCTTAGAGTTTAAATATAAAACCAGCAGTTTGGAGACAAAAATGCCATTGGACAATTTGAAATACCTAGATGTACAGATACCAAAGGATGAAACAAGCCTAGTCTCTGAAAATTAAGATCCACTGCTCTTCAGCATTAGAAATGACCAGGTGGAGTCTGTTGCTTTTTTTGGTATTGATCCAACGTGCTTAGTTAAAATGAACATTCTGCCAAAGCTTTTTTATTTGTTTGAAACACCACCAGTGGAGAGTTAGAAAATTTGTAGGATGGCATGAGTGAATTTCAGGATTCCTGTGGAAGGAAAAGAAACCAAGAGTTAGATACCAGTCCCTCCAGGTTCCTAGGCATAAAGGAGGTCTGGCACTTCCTTACCTGACAACTTTTATCAAGCTGCTCAGATTAAACCCTTGGTAAATATATGCAACCCTGACAACTCAGCAATATGGATGTGCCAGAACTTGGTAAAGTACCCATTACAGGCTATTATTGGAGACGGTGAATTGTAACGCCACTTCTGGGAACAACCAAACCCATGGCTAGATCTCTCACTGAAATGTTGGTTTAAAGAAGCTGAGTCCTTTGGACCCAAGTATCCCTATTCATTGATCCTCTGAGTAGCTTTTGAACCAGGTTTTATTCCAAACAGGCTGGATGCAAATTTCAAAACATGGCAGGAGCTAGGTCTGAATATTTATTTGAATTTCTTTGAGAAAACCTCACTTAAAAGCTTCCAAAATTCGAGGGAACAATTTGGTTAGGTCAGCCAGGGTTTCTTACAGCTTAGACATTGCATTGATGAAATGTTTAGTAAAGATGATCTGGAGACATCAAAATCCTGAAAAGGTATAATTAAGAGTTTTTATTTAAGCATATAGTGCTGACCTAGGTCTCAGAATTATTTCTGAATTATAAAAGGGCCTTCAAGAGCTAAGTGCTAAGTGGGGTGAACACATCCTACATAAAAGAAGATTAGGAAAGTGAGGGGAATCTTTATAGCCAATAAAGGAGTGGGAAAACTTAAATGATAGGCATTGGAAATCAATCAACTCTTTGACATGGAGAGAGTTTAACTGGAAAAATATGGTCAGATACTTTTTAAGACGAACACTTAAACAGTCCAGGGTGAGGCAGGTAGCATGTTGGAGAGGCTGTGGGATGCAGAAAACAGATCATTATTGTGTTTTGGGAATGCATTGGGATTTACCACCAGTAGAAGAAAATCTGAGATAGCATGGAAAAAGTTCTAAAAATTTGAGATTGACTTTTGTTATAAGGTCTTGTACCTGGGTATGATGCCACAGCAGCTTCTTGGCAATCAGCTGGTCCACACACATTTTTTAATTAACCAATTAATAGCACATGGAAACATTTTAAATGGCTCATTTTGTCTTCACTTGACTAAAATGACTAAATAGTGATTAACCAATTCTTAAAATTGTATTATTTATATAACTATCCAGTATTTGTCAGTATCACTGATCTCTCCCCTGACTAATGGAGGATTTGTCAGTGCCAGGGACTGAGGCCAATACTGGAAAACAGCAACAGCGACAATGAAAAGCTAATTTTCTGTAATGGAGTTGTCATGAAAACATCAATCATACCTTGATTTAAAAAAAAAAAGGCATGGGGTTACCTGTGTTCACCATCCAGCCAGGGGGAATACAGATAAGCTCAAGTGCATACCACTTTATGGCAGATATTTTCAGTGTCAGTCAGGGTGTGTTTCCCGACACCTGCGTTTATGTTAGTGTCTGATGTGTCGGTGTGTGTGTTTGTAGTAGGCTTTGTTGGATTTGGCTCTTTGCCTCTATAATTCCTCCCTCCTGATGTGTGTGGTGCGTCCCACCTCTCCCGGCTCACAATGCTCCCTATCTCCACCTCTGTCTGGCTCTGGTGAGGGCCAAGGTCCTGAGTAATAGCCAACCTTAATCACATACAGTTTGTTAGTGTTTGTGGCTCTGACCATTTCCAGGTGCCTGACCTGATTTTCCTACAGGGTAGGTGGTCCTGTGGAGGTACGGGGCCGTTTATCACAGCGCAATAGTCCATTAGAGGGAAGGCCTGTGTGGATGTGTGTATATGTGCATTTGCTGGAATAATTTGTTTTGTAATACAAAGTGACAGACAAAGTGATGGTTGTCCTTTCTATCATTTTTATTCACTCACTCTCCTCGTCAGGGTTCTTTCCCTCTCTGTGCCAGTTTGTGTGAATATGACTGCTGCCCTGTATTTGTGGATGTCAGCAGATCTAGATCCCTCCACTGAGCCTTATAACCTTGTGGCAAGAGGCAGATTTAAGGCCAAGGCAAACATGGTAAAACCAGTGCGAGACCAGTACTAATGGTTAATGGCAACATGATTAACAGTTGGAGCACAAACTGGCACTCAAAAACACTTTATCAAACCATTTGGAAAACACGTCATGATACAGGAACATCCCAATATTGAATATTTTTATGCACACTGAAGTTGCAAATGGAGGACAAAGGTCATTTGGTCACCAGACTTCTTATTGTTCGGCTTCAGCTGAGACTTGAGGAATGTTCCAGAGACCCACTAAATAAACTCGCCGCTGCTTGAAGCCAAAACCCAGCACTCAGCTGTGGGCCAGGAGGAATTAGCCCTGATCCACAGTTTGGGAAACTTGTAGGCCTTCACAAGTCTTGACCCTGTATTCACGCTTTCTTTTGAGTGTTTGAAAATGGTAAAGGTACCCCACTTATCTCTCTCCCTCTTCTCTTCCTCCCTCTCTCCCCCCCGTGTCTCTATCCCTTTCCTCGCCAACATATTTTCACTGGCCTTAATCCTATTAGATGCATTTATGTAGTTTATTGTCTGACAGGATTAGATTTGGAGAGGAATAATAAGAAGAGGTTGAGATTCTGAATGGGGTCTCTGTCCCTCCTGTTGGCTTTAACCAGATTTGTTATTGTATTATCTTACATAATCATATCTGTTTCCATATCGTGCAGTAGTTTTGCTTAAGCTGCTAACGAGACATTGGTTTTACTGTAAGTCGGCTCTGGTACAGATGGTGGTTATTTGACATAGATTTTGGGGCTTAGTCGCCGTTTGTTTTTAGGATTTTGCAGAGGCCACGCCATATGTGAACGTCAGTTCGATAACTAGTAAAATACTGCGTTAGGGGTGGGCTAAAAGTATAAGCAGTCTGGGTCCTGTATTGGGAACACTGCTGGAGAAATACCTTCCCTTTGTGGTTCAAAGCCGTCTCTTGTTTACTCCTTTTATGAATGCATTCGCTTTGAACACCTACAGTGATATTGTGGAAGCTGTGATGCTGATCTTGTTTTTCTTTCTCCTCCTTACTTCAATTTATTTGATTGAATTGTGGAGCATAAACAAGCTGCAAAGATGTAATAAAACTTGTGCCTCATTACATAAGCCATGGTGTTAATTAAAAAGGGAAGATTATGACAATTGTCACATAATAAGCTATAGATAGTAGGGAATGAAGTGAGATGATTCCTTTTTACAGTCAGTTTACATTCACATCTCATTTACTTTCATGATAATATATAGATATACTTGTTTCTATTTTGATTTTAATCTCCGCAGTCATTACTTACAGTAATGAATTCCCATGCACCTACACTGTTACCTCTCTCACAACTCCAGCTATTCTGTAGTCAATGTGAAATATTAAGATGTGGAAAAAAGAAAACTTTTGATTTCAAGAACCATAAATTCTGAGGAATTTAGTGCCTCCTTCTTTCTTTCAAATGCAAAACAGCTTGTTATTTTTGGGAGATTTTTAAATGCATGCTGCCTGACGAAAACTAAAAGACTCAGCACTGCCCTTTTAGGTTATATATTTAAAGATCTCTGTAGTGTTTATGGTGTGTGAAATGCACTCTTGGAAAATGTCCAGTTTGCCTAGGCAGAGCGCATGTTTTAATTTAATTCCAACACATTTCAGAGGCTCCTCAAAACTCTGCCTCAAATGTAATGTGAAAGCCAGATGCTGCATTGAGCATGTGCTGTGTTGGTTTGAGTTATAGGCAAACACAGATAGACTCTGGTCCAACAGGCTCGGTTATTGCTCAAGTCAAACACAATCAAAGTGACTTTAAACAAAATATGTGCTGGACTGTAATGAGATGCTGAGTTGCTGAATGCTATACATGTTGTGATAATTATCTACAGTTATGTGGTTCACTTGCTTGTTTTAAGCTGCCAGGCTCTTTCAAGTCGCCTTTTTCACCCTTAAACCACATTTTCTTCTTTTTCTGTGCATTTAGTCTGTTTATTCCTTCGTGTGCTTGAAAATACATATGCGTTCACTCTCTGTCACCACACACACACATTGACACACACAAATACAAACACCTTGAAATGAAATGAATTAAAATAGGTATCTTGATGGCTGTTTCATAATCGACACTAAAATGTTGCCCTGCTTGCTACTGAAATAATTTCTTCAAAACTGATATTACATTTGGTCAGGAATATGTTGCGGTGTGTATGAGTTTGCCATCACATAACTCTGAACATAGAGGTCAGCTGTTCTATACCACTGATGCTCAGAGCATTTCATTGGGTGCGAGTGCATTGCATTCCTGTTTGATGCAAACCTTTGTTCCTCACATCACATTTTTTGCGACCTTGAAAGAATACTTGCAGTATTGACAGTGGATACATGATTGTGTACATATAAACATGACTTGGATTAACTAAATACAACCCTGTCAGTCAATTACTGTAAGTAAAACAAGTAAGAGCAACTGCCAAAGTCAGCTCAGCAGGATTGGCACAAGGCAGTATGCAAATACAAGAATTATCCTCCGTCATACAACGACAAAATGGACCTCTGACATCTTGCTGACGAGTACAATGATTCTGTATCTCTACAAACATGAATATAACTGAAAATGGAGCATTGTCATACAGTATGTCCATGACAGTATAGTTGGGGTGGTGATGTACAGTACGCCTCTTATTGCACACTTTTTTAACAAGGACACTAGTTTTGTATTGGGAAGAAGTCATTATAACGCAACTCTTGGTAGACTAATAATGATTAGGGCTGCAACTAACGACTATTTTAATAGTTGACTAGTCGCCGACTATTGAAACGATTAGTCGACTAATCGGATAATTATTAAATTTTTCTTAAATTTAGCATGAGGTTGCTTTAATTATGTGGCAAATGATAATAAACACAAGAAAGATGGGTACTTCAATGAAAAATGCATCTTTTATTCAACTTTGCTGCTGATAGGCCGGTTCATACAAAAAGTAAATAAAAATGTCCTATCTAAAACCAATTAGGCACAGTGCTCGGTCAGTATAGACATAAATCCATAAATAAATAAACCTCTGTCCATTTTTTAAGGACAGGCAAATGTGTTTTATAAAAAATAAATAATAAATTAAAATCAAGTAAACATTTTTTCCTGTAAACCAAGGGCAGGCACATTATCAGCAGTAAAACAGTAAGCAAAACAAATATTAAGTGCATTTTGTGAAGTGCATTCAGTGGTCAACTGCACAGTCTGTTGCAAAAGAACTTTACAATTCTCAACAGTCTGAAATCTAATGGTTTTAACGACTGACGTTTGTAGATACACAGCTGAAAATAAAGCATTCAGAGTTGTCCAAATTCAAGTTGTAAACATGGACTGTGTGATACAACCTGGGCACAAACCTGTCATGGTGGACAGACCAGGTTTAAAATCAACATGAGGCTCAGGCTATGTCGTTCAGTTTATTCATACTAAGGAAAGTCAGCATATCCACATGGCCTCGTGTGAGGCTTGCTCTCTTCTGGGAGCAGATATTTGCTGCTGCTGAGAAGATTCGCTCTGCCGGGGTAGATGTTGCAGGAATGCACAGAAGAGATCTTGCTAGGTTTGACAGTGTGGGAAAATGCTCCTCATTTTCTCTCCACCAGCTGAGAGGGTCCATGGTGGCTCTCTTCTTCGGACTGCATGCATTTAATTTAAAATACTTTTGTCAGGCACAGTCAGGCATAACATTAAAGCTCTCTTTTAAAGCGAAAATACGCTTATAAAATGTACAGTGTACATCAAAAACAAAATGTATTGGCTTGAATGTTACTTGAATCTTACCGAGGCGAGTCAGACTCCGTTTCGTTCAACTGTCCAACGTGCTTTCTCTTTAAATGTTCGTGCATCACCGAGGTGCTGCCGTGATACGCAAGGTCTGCTTTGCAAACCTTGCAAGTAATCTTTTTATTCGCCGTATCCAGGCTAAAATGCTCCCAAACTTTAGAAGTTTTGGTACACGTAGCTGCTGTGTAGGACGCCGCCATTTATGTATACGTTACCGCTCGGCAGAGACGCTATTGCGCATGTGCGACTCTCGGCAGAGATTGTAATGAAGTAGGATGCCTCACTCCGTTGGAAAAACATCTGGCGACAATTGTCGACAATGGAATTCTTTGTCGACTATTTCTATTATCGTTTTTTGTCGACAACGTCGACGAATCGTTGCAGCCCTAATAATGATAAATCGAATTTCCCAATATCATGATGAAAAAATGTGTGGATACCTTCATGGGACTGTGAGTGCATTTACATGGACAGTTTAATTCCCTTTTCATTTGGAATGAATGTTCATTCCTATTAAAAATGATCTTGTAAACACCTAATTCAGAATGAAAATGGCCAATGCGATTGAAAATTCAGTCCGATTTAAGGGGCTGGAATATTCCGTTTCTAAGTTTGAATGAAAGAATTTCTCGCATTTGTATACACTCATTCCTCTTTAAGTTCATTCCGGTCTTTCTGCGCGTTTTCGTTCTCGTTTCCTTTCCCTTCTGGCGCGATGGCGTATATAGCGCGCTCGCGACTTGTTGCACTAACCGGTTTCCATTCGGCAAAGCACAGTCTTCCATCTCCCTTCTTTGACCTTCAACCTCCCTTCTCCTCCTCAACGGATGAAGCATTAGCAGAACAAGGTTGTTGTCGTACTGCTGCTTCAAGAATATAAGCAAAACATGCCCGAAAAAGGCACTAATAACGGCGTCGTCAAGCATCTTGTTATCCGGAACGAGGACTACAGTGTTTTCTTCCGGTAAACGTAAACACGTAACATCTGCCCCGCCCCCTGTCCAATCAGAAACCTTCCCTGCCCCAAACCTTGCGCGCACCCGAATAAAGGTGATTAAAAGGCGATTAAACTGATCTCGCATGTAAACCCTCATTCGGAATGAATATTTCCCTTGTAAACTACCTGGAAAGACTTTATTTCCGATTGATTTCATTCAGATTTATTTCATTCCGAATGAGAAGCTATCATGTAACCACACCCTGTGATGAAATCTGACACAATCTTACATAGTTATTTCACTAGTATAGTTGTGTTCTACTATCTCTTGTTGTTGAACATTGTCAGGGCTTGGCATCAATGCGTGGGCAAGTAAAAAATATATGTGATTTCTAATGTAGTGTTATGAAAATAAACTGCATACTGCATGGCTGAAGCGAAGCTTTTCCAGCCAAGCTGCCTCCCAGAGTCTGTCTTACTGTCAAGTGTTGAACAAAACAGATGAAAAAAGTCTGGCCTACTGGACTCTGAGGTCAGTGATGTCATATATAACATTATGTCACTAACAATAAATGTCTTTTGAATGCTGAATGCACAAGTTCACCTCCTGGGCACTGCCAAGGTGCCCTTGAGCAAGGCACCGAAACCCCCCCAACCACTTGGGGCGCCTCACCAAGGGCAGCCCCATCACTCTGACATCTCTCCACTTTGTGCATGTATAGGTCCTGTTTGTGCATGTGTGTGTCTTTCGGACCTGTGTGTAATTGACAAGCAAGAGTGAAAACATTGAATTTCCCCTCAGGGGGATTAATAAAGTAAATAAACTTAAACAAGACTTTTTTTCTTTCTTTCTTTTTTTTTTTTTGCCCAGAAGCTTACGCTAGCTATTCCAAACAGTTGTTTGCTGTCCATGATGCCTCTATTGATTGGGTTGTAAATCAGAGGCTGTGTTTCTGATGGTGTGGCAGTGCCAGGAAAAACGGGCAACAAAACAATGTTAAACTTAGACTCATCATAGCCATGCTTATAGCTTCCAAGTTTCCAACAGTTTCCAAGTGTCACAAGATTCAAGAAGCTTGGCTTTAACTCAAACTTTAATATTTTTACATCAATAATTAGGTGAGAAGAAAGACTAAGTGAATTAAAACACATGAGTTAGACACATTTTAATTTGCCACTTGAAAAAGCACCTCCTGCAACAAGCGTAAAACTTCGTGTTTATTTATTTATTTTTTAATCCAACCCTTGTCACAACACCCCTGTACTACAACCTCTGATCTCTCTACCAAATCACTGTTCGTTACCACAGACTCACTGGTGCTGTCGACCTACTGCAGCTCCAGTGCTCGCATCTTGATTCACAAAAATAAAGCTCTTCACCTTGAGCCAAGCAGTAACTGATTAGTAGCCATAGATTCTCCTTGTAGTACTGATTGATTCTTTTGCATGAGAAAGTGGCTTTTGCCTTCTCACATTGCAGAGGTCAATCAATCTTTCAATTAATTGGTTGTACAGGTAGTCACATCAGAATTTTTTCTTTTAGCAAAGTTGTTACAGTTGCATTGTTCAAAAACACTTGATTATCTATAAGTGTATTTAAGAAGAATCAGCATCTGGTTGGATAAATCTGATCAGTAGTAATTACATTGAGGTAACCAAAAGCTAATTATACAGATATTGGCATCTGATATTGGTCCAGTCCAATTAGGGTTTCTTTGCTTTCAACTGGTAAGTGCTGCCCAATAATGTCTGCATAATTCTTTGCTTCAAATACAATTTGAAAAAGTTTCCATGCTGTTCAGATCATCATATGTCTCGTTTTGGTTATATAAAATTTCGGAGACACATGATAAACAGCCATTACAGTTAGATTAAGCATGTGCAGGTTAAGCATTGATAGATCTACTGGCATTGATGTGCTGTTTTGAAACGCAGCATTTGTGCTGTATAATGTTCCATAATATAAACTGTAATATTGTTTATTCTTTTAACTTAACTTTGTGGATTTGCAGGTACTTAATGGTAATGAGAATAAGGGTGTTTTCACACTTGGTCCTTTTCAGTCCTCTAACTGGACTCAGAGTGGTGACTCAGCATTTTTTTGTGCATATGTGTACACTCCAAGAGAACTCAGACCCCTCTGAGTCTGAGTTTAGTTTACTTCAGGTCCGTGGTGCAGTTTGCTTAACCTGTGCCTTGTAAACACAAAGCGCTCCAGGGTTGCTTTGCTCTTTACCATTGTATTTAGCCCTCTAGATCACAGGCTATTGCACTGGGATGCTTGAGAAAACAGACAAAACCACATTGTCCTGTAATGCTTGCAAGGGTGCAGGACAGTTGCACAGAAGATACTACACGTTTCCATGTGTGGAATGTACAGTAGAATACATCAAACAGCAACAGTCTCCAGCACACACAAACACAAAGGTTTTCCTATAATTTTAAGTTCACCTCAAAGTGATGGGCTTCATAACTGTCCTGCAGTGCCATGTCAAAGTAAAAAAAATGAACTACCTCATTGTACACTGATCAGTCAAAACATTAAAACCAGTGGTGGGTGAAGAGAGTAACATTGATCATTGTGTTACAATGCAATGTTCTCCTGGGAGACTTTTGGTCCTGGCATTCATGTGGATGCCCCTTGACGTCCTCCATCCACCCAAACACCTCTGTGGGCTAAGTAACCCCCCCCCCCACAGCAACGGTACTCCCCGATGGCAGTGGCCCCTAGCAAGAAAATGCCCCATGCCACAGTGCAGAAACTGCTCAGGAATGGCCTGAGGACCAAATCTGATGGAGCATCCATGGGAAGTGCTGGTAGCTCAGAGGTACCCCTAGTCTATGGTGAGGCCTCCCTGGATTGGGCTTGTCTCTGACATGTCAAGGCATGAACACATGATCTCTGAAAGGTGTCCTGTGGTGTCTGGCACCGGGGTGCTGGCTTTGGATCATTTGGGACCTGTCAGTTGTGAGGTGGGGTACCAGCACTTCCAAAGATGCTCAATCAGATTGGGGGAGATTTGGAGGCGAGGTTGATACCTTCAGCTTTTTGTCATGTTCCTCAGGCCATTCCTGAGCAGTTTTTGTGGTGCGGCATGGCGTATTTTTCTGCTGGGGGGGCCCACTGCCATCAGGGAGTACCGTTGCTGTGGGAGTAATAGAGTACTTAATTTGATACCTTTTTTCCCTACTTCATTCGAGTCAAGTCTTTTATATATATCTATATTGATAGATAGATAGATAGATATAGTGCTAAATCACAACAAAAGTTATCTCAGGAAACCTCATATTGAGCAGGTCTAGACCATACTTATTTAATATACAGAGACCCAACAATTTAAATGAATTCACACCAAGAGTAAGCACGTTATGGGACAATTGGTGGGGAAAACATCCTTTTAACAGGCAAAAACATGAAAAGAAGAATTAAAGCACTTTGAGGATTCTACTGACTGTTGGATAAATGAGAAACTTCCTAATCCTGAAAAAGTTGTAGCAACAGACCCAGGTTCAGTTGCATGTCTTGAGGTTTGCATGACAATGATACTAAACATGCTGTCAGGCACACTGGTTGAAACTGTCACGTGCTTTGAATATAAATGGTCTTACATGCAATTGTATTAAGAATATAGTTGCAGTTTCATAAACTGATAGTTTTCCTTTTCATCAGACATCCTTATCAGAGCAGGTTAAGTAATGTATGTCAATTTTAGCTTTCACAGATATCATAACTGTGGAGCTATACCTCAAGCTAAATCCCTAGCCCCTCCTTTCCCATGTCATCCTAAATCATCTGTAGTAGTTAAACTCTCCATCATTAATCACAGGTGCTTTGAGTTCTCCTGTTTCTGACTGGACAGGCTGCTGCTGGGAGAAATACAGTACTTGTATTTCTCTCTGGCTGGAGCACAGCACACTACAGACCTGATGTGGATGATGCAGCCGGCAGGATTAATTGGGCCCAGTTACAGAGGATCAGCAAGTTTGGTGCTCTTCACATGCTGCTCCTCCATATGGCAGCACAGAAGTCACACACTATGATTAATAGTTCAGGTAAAAATGTTTCAGGTTGTGGCAGTCATAATTGAAATACTTTTCAAATAACAGGTTTGTATTCTTACACAGAAATGCTTAATCACAACCTCACTTTTTTGAATTCTACTTGCTTCAGACAAATGCAAATCCAAACATTGTATACAGCTTTCATAAGTGCGACTTCAGGGGTGATTTCACCAGTTAAGCAGATATGCAAAGCATTAATTTACAAGTGGAGCGTCTAAACTACTTTGCAACATTGTCAAGGCCAACTCTATCAAAGTTGCTCCAAGAAACGGTAGCCTTGACACAAAGTTAACTCCTAACGCCGCCTCTATTTTTAGTTCAGAAAACAAAATTTGGCCTCATTAGTTTTGGTATTTATCATATTTTTATTTTACATGACTTGGCCTAAAAGTGTGTTTCCTAGCAAAAGGGGCTGCAAATTGCCCCAGGTCTTATTTGCCTCAGTGGGCCCGTGGAGGCGTTAGTGTTGTGGTCAGCACTCCTTAGACTCTTTGAATTGCAAATCACCTCCGTAACTCAAAAGTAATGCAGCAGGGAACGTCACCTCCTGTCATTTTTCTGCATTTGGGTGCATGGGGGCACCATTGTAGAGGAAGTGCAGTTATTGTTTCTGTCTCTGGTGTGACTCTTCCTTATTGTAGGAATGACTAGGCCCTGCTCTCTCAACCTCCACCTCTCTAATGTGCCAGAGGGCTCCCTTAGCTGTAATATTGCCCGCCTGCAAGCATTACAGCATTGTGCAGCGGGACTTCTTCCTGATTAAAGGACAAAAAAAACATAGAACTGATGGTTTGGCTTAATGCACAACAGCAACTAAACTTTTGGTAGCACTGTACATGCACTAAAAGTTCTAAAGAACTTCTGTTGAGTGTCTACTAACCATCAATGTATTTAGTAGGGGTGTAACAATACATGCATTAATATAGATCCATTTGGTACAAGGCTTTCAGTCTGGTACACATGACAAACCAAATGACTTGTTGAACTATTCCTGTTACATTTGGAAACTAAAATATACAGCTTAAATTTTGTTTAATATAATGTCTGTGCCACTGCGCTCAACAAGGCAGCCCATGGGATGTAACAGGAAACATGCTGTCTGACTCTCTCTCCTCCAAACCAAAAACATTCTACTCCAGTGAGACGTGCTGGGAGACACGCTACGTTAAGCTAGCTTGTTGCAAGATGATTAGTAAGGCCTTTACCAGACCAGAAATAGAAGATCCTTCAATAACTTACAGGTCTAGTGTTTGGAGCCACTTTGGTTTTGCTGTGAATTTTGAGGATGATGGCGCGAGATAGGTGGATAAAAAAACAATGATCTGCTACAGGACAGTAGGATGCACCAGTGGAAATACTTTAAACATGTCAACTCTTTTACGCTGACTTCATCCAAGTGTGTCAATGGGTAGAACAAGATGACAACAAAGAGCAACATGGAAGTACAAGCTATTGTTACCCCCGCACCATTTTGCAGCCGTTCCCAACTGATTCAGACAGAGCAAAAGAAATCAGCCTAGCAACTGTTAGATTTATAGCCATCAGACTCTGTAGTGAAAAAAAACACAAGCCTTAGGAATGTGCTTAATGTAATTGACCCCTGTTAACAATATTCCTTCACAAGCCCATATCAGCCAGACAGTGATTCTTGCTCGGTACAAAAAAAGACACAAGAGCTCAAATTATGTTAGTTTTTATACATCCAAAAATGTGAAAAACGAGATTTTTTTTGTCTAATTCAGGAATGGAACTGTTTTTGTTTGTTTATAACTACTATACAAAATTTAATATTTTTAAGGAGCTGTTGTTGTTTAACATGCCGCTGAGAAGACACCCCAGAAGATGAATCATTCAGGTATAGCTCCATTTCCGTTCAAAGTCAAAAAACATCATACTTTATGGTGTTAGTTTTAATAAATATTATAAAAAAAAAAAAAAAAGAAGGAAATTTCTACTTCTTTGTTGTATTGAAAACGGACCGAACCATGACACCACTGTATCATATTGAACCAAACCATGAATTCTGTGAATTTTTATGCCCCTAGTATTCAGAGTGGAGGGGAAATGGGTATCAAGGTGGAGCTTCATGACATTATTTGGACATGTTAATGCATTAAACTGTGTATTCTCCTAAAAATATTAATCGGTGAGTGTTAATCCTCTTCAGCCTATTCTCATTCCCGGGGCGTTAAATGCCGCCACTTTGTCATGCCGCACAGCATGTGATATCAATGCCAGAGGCACCCTTTAGTGTCTGTTTGAGATGCACTGGGCTTTAACTAACTTCAGTGTAAACCCATGCGCAGCACTACTTGACGCTGAGAGTGGCTGACGTAGTATAAATAGTGGGAAAGTCAGTGTAAGGCAGGAGGGAGGGCAGTTGGATGAGTCAAACAAAACCGGACTTTCACCCAGGAGACCACAGTTTGTGTCCAGTGTGAGACCAAAAGTCAATTTTTGTTGTCACGTCACGTCACGTCACGTCACGGCACGTCACGTCACGTCACTTACAATCCTTCATGCTGTGTAAAATCATAAGTCAATGTTGTTTAATGTAAAGACATAATTTATCTTCGATTGTCAAGCACGGACGTCACAGGTCATGTATTCACATTATGTTGCAGTACTTTTTTTTTTTTAACCTAAAACATAATCTTTTTTCTAAACTTAACCAAGTAGTTTTATTGCGTAACCCAACTGTGACAGTTGACAGCATTTATCACGTGTTACAGTGTGTTTCAGCTGTCAGGCCTGTGCATCACTATAAGACACAGAGGGGTGGCAATTCATCAGTTATTTTATGATTTGGAATGGGAACGCATTGTCCTGTATTACACTCATTTATATGTAAACAGATAAGGGATTGGCATGTGATATTATTAGGAGAAAACAAGAAATGTTTAAGTGTTACATCAATATATTGTGAACTACAGACATCAGTTTTTGGTATCTGAAATTTTCACTTTCACTTTCTGTTCCAAATCTCAGCCTAAACACCACAGTATGTAGCAAAATACAATCAACATATGAGCACACTCTGCATTTTTCAGGAAATGTATCAATCTATTTTCACTCAGACTGTTTCAGCCCCAGCTGTAGTGTCACCTTTGAACTCTATATGGATGTGTAAGCACCAAATGGATTACCAGCTTTTATTATCACCCTCTGCTCCACTAGTGATGTGATTATAGCTGTGTGTATTTGGGTGTGCGCGCATGTGTGTATAAAATAATAGTATATGTTACTTATGCTGTTGTTTCCTGGAAAGAAATGCTTACTGTATAGTCACAATCTAATCCAGCACACATCACAAAGATAACTTCAGTCTACAAACAGTCAAAATGAAGTGTTTTTACAGTATTTTTTTAGTACTTGTATTCAGTCACTTAGCGAGTGTATACTCCATTTCCACTTTTAATTCAGGGGTTTGTCTGATGCAAGTTACAAAGGACACAATCTGAACTAGTATTTCTTAATTAGTGACACCGCTGATTTGTGTGGCTGGCAAAGAGGCGGAGGGAGAAAACCACTGAGGGGTCAATACAGGGCGCCTCTCTATTTGCCAGGCTAATTAATTCACCATGTCTTTCCTCTCATTGCCTGCAGCCCATTATGACTTTAACACTGTGAAGCTCCATGGATTTGAAATAGAAATTATTTTCTCGCCATTTTGGGGTTTTTCCTCTTTCTACACTCCAAAACACCTTGTTTTTTTTCTTTTTTTTCTTCTCTCTCTCCCAAATGAAATAACCAGAGATAAGACAAGCACATGCATTCATATGGACACTATTATTTGGAATAGGATATGGTTCAAAATAAGGGGTGCCTTCGCATTTTGAATGCGGTCTAATCCGTTTATAATTACACAGTGAGGAAGTGAAATAGTGGTCCGACTGTTTGAATGTGTAATCCCCTTCATGTGCATAAACATGAGCACATTTCATCAACGGGGCTGGACTAAGACTTCTGGATAATTACCTGGGGCAAGGAGTGTTTCGATAGACCTGCCCTGCCCCCCCTCCCCCACCCCTTTTTACTCTGTAAATAATGCATATAAAGTTGAAATCAGAAAGGCCTAGGCAATGTAAAATTACCTTCAAAGGCTGGCGTAAAATTGGGCAGCTCATCCGTGTAGACAGGAAATGAACCAATGTTTCTATTGTGAAAGAACAAGAGCATAGATTCCATATCTCTATACGACAACCTCAATGAAAGCTGTCAGATAGGATTTATTTTATCTCTAATGATATTGCATGCCTACTTAACGAGCTCTATTAAATATAGGGGAGAGTCAACCCTTGATGTTTCTCATCAGCATGGACTGAGGGACTTCCACATGGCTCTAGGATCACAGTATTGTTGCTTATAATCTGCCCTTGCCCACACAAACACAAACCTCCTTGCATTGATAAAAAATATTCTTTTACCGTACCTCAAAATCTACCCCATAACATATTGAGGGGTGAGCTTGTTATTAAGGCCTGTTCTTGTATTACAATGGAGCCTTGAAATCAACAATAAAGATAAAAAAACTACTCCAAAACCATTGACATCAAATATATTTTGTAAATTTTTTATCTTATTAAAAACCGTGCACAATTAGATGTCATTTTCAAATCATTGTGATTACAAACCAAATGTGCAAAGGAAATTTATGATTATCTTGTACAACCATCTAAAATCATTCAGCCCTGGCACATAGTCACATATATTGTTGCCAAAAGAAATACTTTAATACTCTGTTTTCTCAAGTTTTAGGCCAACAGAGGTCTATGTGGACTTTCTGTGAAACCATCACGCTGGTGGCTCTCCTTATGTTAGTAATGCCTTTTCTGCTGACTTTTGAAATTACACAATTGTCATTAAACTTTTCCCCAGTCCCATTTTGTGCAAGACAAGGGAAAAATAACATGTGTTTATACCTTTTTAACTGTGTTGGAGGTATATTTTTTATCTTTACAAAGTTGGAGTATTACAGTTAAATGTCTTTGCTGAATTGCATAATGAGGCCGACATAATTGTTTTAGACTTAAAAGCTTACTTTGCAGCGCAGATACAGTATAACATTATTAGTGCCACCATTAAACTATCCTTGGAGGAGGCAGGTAGTCTGTGAAACTGCAAAAATATGCATTATTTGCAAAACTAAAAGAAGCCGAGTGAGTTTAATAATTTGCACCTTTTTATGATACAACAAAACCTGGGACGTCTCCGTTTGAAAACTGTTTTTTGTCAGTTGTGTTATTAGTGGCATACAATGGAAAATAGGGAGGAAATTGTTGGGTAGATGAAGTTCATTAAGACTAATGGAGTGCAAGTTATTGTAGATTGATGACTGTCAGGATGAGATTTGATACTATAAGGAATATTTATGAAGCTTCCAATTCTTCTTCATGTAATCAACACGTAAATGACCCTCTGTACGGAGCAGAAAACTCCCAGTCTTAGCCCATGCGTAATAAGCTCAATAAGGTCTCCCATAAATCACTCTAATTGAAAGGATTCCTCCCTGGCTGCTCCTTACAAGACACCTCACAGACACCGACAGGGTGAACAATCCCTGATGCTCCGTTTGAACTCCAGATGAACTGGAGACTGAAACCTCCTTTGGCTGAACGAAACAGAAATGACACAACAGAAAGATGAGTTTAGAGACGTCACACGCAGAGAAATTCAAATTTGTAATAATGTGATCTGGAAGAAATGGCTCGCTGAACCCACTCTGTATGTTATTGTGGGCGAGATGGAGGAAAGTTTCTCATTATTTTGCAGGTGTATTTTCTTCAGTTCAGCAGACAATCAGACTTCTGACCTCAGGTTGCAGCACTAAATGATTGTGCTTTTACAGGAAGTGTTCTGCTTGGAGCTAATGCTGGTCATTTTTAGAGTGAGAACTGATTGAACATGTGGGCTTGGTAGTTTAAAAGGCTGGGTAGTGCCAGTGAAGTCACACTGGGCTGAAACAACTCGTTGATAAATGTATGATGTTACTCATTTAGTGAAGATCTCCTCCAGACATGTTTAAGATATAGAAAATGCTCTGTTTGAATAGTAATTGGTGTCATGAATCAATGAATATGCAAGTATATTTCATTTCAAAACACTGCTCTCATACCTAAACACCAGAAGAAGTTGATTTAAACACAGACTCCCAAATTACTTATATCACCGGCCCCAAAACTATATATTACCTCCCTAACGGTCCTGGTTTTAAACATGGCCTAATTCTGTTTCAAAACTACCTGGTTAGGTTAAGGCGACAAAATTACATGGTTAAGTTTAAGAAAAACATCGTGGTTTGGCAATAAATAGGCTTAAGTGCGTTTGTTAGGGTTAGGGTTTGGTGGGTTAGATGGACATACAGCACCAGGTACTCCCCGAGGGTTTCCCCTCCAAGTACAAACCCGGCTCGACCCTGCTTATCCCAACTCTCTAAGCAAATGTGGAGGGGAACCATGAAGCAGCTGCTGGTTAAAGCCTCTTACATGTGAAACTTTGCTTGGTTTTCCCTGTTTTGTATTGGTGTAAAGGCCTATCTTTGCATTTCTTGACATTCGGCAAAACAAAATGTTTAATTTAAAAAAATCACTTTTGTTCTCTCATAATGTCTGATGGGCACATATTGCTATCTTTTATGCTTTATAGGCTAAATAATATAAATAATCATTAGTTGTTGCCCTAAACCACAGTGCGTTATCCAGAGGCCCATGCTGACCTTGATTATACAGGGTCTCCAGCTAGCCCATCAGGTGGCAGAGGGTTTTTGATCACATAATGGTAGCCTTCCCCCGAGCCTTAGGGAGAGGTGAGAGACCTCTGCATTAAGTCACTACATTAAATCTGTCTCACGCCAGTCCCATTAAAGACCATTTTATCACCATTAAGCAGGTCGTAGTGTCTCTCCTTGCTCCTTTGAGTGGAAAAGAGTGGGTCTCAGCTTGGCTGCTCTTAATTTGATTGAGTTCTAAGGTGTCGCTTGACAGGAGACAAGGTGAAACCAAGTGTGTGTCCAAATTTTCAGTCAATACCATTGATATCATGGGAATATCACAAGAACCAATATTTTGGTACCAAGTTGTACTAAAATTCTGAAAACGTGATGGACTTGTTTTTTTTTCAGTACCAAAGGTACAAGGGTTGTAATTCTGCCAGACCTGACAGGGCAGCATATATGCCTATAAGTGTTTTAGTCTGCTGTTAAATGCCAAAGGAGGAAGTGGAATGCCTACAGGCACAGAAGAACAACATGTGGAAGATGGCAACAAGTGCAGCTGCTGCGACAGCACCGCCTCCACTAGCAAATTTTTAAGATTCTTTGCAATGTGAATGTTGTGTATTTACACGAGCTACAAATGGCAGCAGCATGACGAGGCACTTAGCATCCATTCTGTGATTGTGTGGTCTCCGAGAGCTAAAAAATGCTTAACATGGGTAAATTGCTGCCCTTGTCACTGTCACTTTTTACACAGCAATTTAGTGTAAGCTATTTATTATAGGTTTCCTTGCCCACATAATCTCATAAACCCACATAGACTAGGACTTTCCATTTTAAGCGGTTGTCTTGTTTTTGTTTTTTTACCATGGTATCAAATTGAGTTTTAAGAATCGTGGAATTTCTGTGGTAATTCGAAGTGCTATAACATTTCTCTCTTTCTTTTCAAGAAAGAGCAAGTACAGTTGGCTACAATAAAGCACATAGAATTACCATGACCTGAATGAATCTTCACCAATAACTAAACTGGTATTGGTATTGACTATTTAACTTCTGGTACTGATATGTGCCTAATAGTACTTACCTCTTGCTTTCCTCTTTTAATTATGATAAATATTCAGTGCGTGTTCAGCCCCTTGATTTCTTCAGAGACAAATAAAGAAGCTCCAAAGGGAGCATTTAAATTTAACTGTTACACCATCTTTTCTAGTACCTACTTGAAAACCTTTCAGGTCAGAATACATCGTGCATTTTCTGGATAATGACTTGAAAAGAGATTTTTAACATTTGAAACATTGGAGTTGCTCTTCACATGCAACTCCGGCCATGTATTTGATCCATGGCCTTCATCAAAGTTGTCCAAATTCGTCGAGTCCAAATATCAATTCATTAATGTGGATCTCATTGGAAACCACCAAACAACAGGAAATATCACTGCAACCAAGTTAAGTCTAAATGCCTTCATTTTTAGTTTTTATTTATTTTTTCTACATTGGTGTCAGCCGCATTCACCACATACGAACAGGCATGTTCCAAACTGTCTCTACTGAGTCACAGTTTTTCCGTGACCTGTGTGTACTGCTGAAGCTGCTGTGTTAAGAGTGAGACACCTGTGAGGCTGTCCTCATCCTGGGAATGCTCCGAGATTTATTACCTATTGATACACACCTTCGCTGAACACACCCCCAAAGACACCCACAGTACATTGTTGACTCATGAGTTGCACAGCCTCGAGCCCATGAATCATTTTCTTAAAAAGAATATTTCCCCCCTTTCTCCACTCTCCTTTTCTGTGATTTCACATCCTCTGTCAAATAGATAAAGTACTGTGTGTGCAGCCAAATAAAGAAACAGTGTTTTTCCCTGCCATCATGCGTTTCTCTCAGTGGGAGAGAAAGGGAATGAAATGATGGTGGATGTTCTTTTGCTACTGCTTGTACTTGTGCCCTTCATAGGTCTTGTTTTGGTATTCAATCAGTCACTGGGCACACAGAAGACTTGGTTTAGTCTCGCTGCGACAGGCTCCTTCCAGAGTACTGCAATTTTTTTCTTTACACCTGCTATCTATTTGTACATTAACCTTACATTTTTTTCATTCTCCTGTGCTTCCTGCCATCTCATCTCTCAATGTTGTCTTTGAGGAAATGGAAAGGAAATGGGCTATATTCATTGATTCAGCTCATTTGCTCAAGACTTTCTATATCCCATGCAACATTTTGAGATGCAAGGAATGTTATGGAACATTTTCTGAAAGCATCTTTATCAGCAGTATAACAACCAAAAGTTGAAATGGTATCTCTACGCATCCTTCACTGTGATTCAAGACAACTTCCTCCTTCTGGTGTAGCATATTACGTGTATGTGTGTTTGCTGCGGAGACATTGCAAAGGTACGATGACAGACATAATAAAAATAAACCTGCCTGTCGAGGCTCACTTCTACATTCATCAACCCATCTGAGTGAGCCTTCTGGGCTGGTTCAGCCTGGGAAACTCCATTTGTCACCTGCTAAATGCTGCCAATGTGCATGGAGTTCCCACTGCCTGTGTCCTTTAGAGAGAGTAGGTGTAGGTTTTATTTATGGCTTTGGGAGAGAACACAAAGAAAAGCATGGAGGAATGGGGAAGACAAAGAGTTTTATCTACTGCTGAAACAATTAGTTGTTTTATGAATTAGTTGAATTTGCAGAAAATGAATAACATTGCTTTTCTGAGTGTTATATTACTGTGAATTAAATAGACTTCTAAAAATACTAAAGAACTAAAAATACTTCTTGGACTTTTGGTTGCTATTATAATGCTTAAATAATCCTTCAATTATCCCATTGGAAAAAAAAGGCAGATTGAAAATGAAAATTCCAGCTTTAATTTCATTTGTATGAAGGGATTTCTTTATTGAGCTATCATCATATCTTGTCTTGGAAGGGACAGAGGTATTCTTATAGGTACAATTTATGGTAGACTAGTCAGGGAAACATTAAGAGTGATAAGTAGTCAGTGAGTTCTACCAGAGAGCATAACATTACCTTCCTAAGTGCATCAAATATTAAATAAACTTTGTCATGTTATAAACATTTATCTATCCCCCATCCGAAATTTATCTGAGCCTCTGTTAGTCCGCCCATCTCCTCAGTCCCTTGCCTTACATTTCCTTAAACACACTACACCAGTGTGTATAAAAAATGTCTGTGCAGGGTTTCTTCATGATAAGGTTCTTAGGTATAGTAAAGTTGACATCGGGAGAAGCAAAAACCTCGTTGCCTGGCTCTAAGTACAATAAAGGAGAGGTAGAGTTTTCCCAAATGAAAAAAGAGGAAAACAAAAACCTTACAAAGCATTATAATTGTCAGAGCAAGAAATAAGAGGCTCTCTGACATTTTTTCAACAGCGGAGTCATGCATTATTTATCTGGAGAGTTTATATCAGATCGCAGATACTGAGGCTGAGCAGAGCAGCCATTTTACATCCCGGTCCCTTCCCTGTGTTTTATGATAAATGTTCTCAAAGTGCTCTGCATTTTACCCAGAGTGCACATAAACTACAGGCTAGCTAAAGCCATAACTCTCCGAGACCCACTCTCACGATTGCAAGCACCACTTCACAGATTCTTATTCAGAGTCCCAAAACGTCTTCATAGTTAGACTCAGTTTCTGTCCTTTTGAAAAGAATTCAGGGGAATGGGACTGCTGTGTTTTTTCTCCTTCAAATTACTGCAATAATATGACAACCAGTTACTTACATTTTGCTCAATTTTCTAATGTTAGTAACAGAGTATGCTCATGTCTTGCATGCTATCTACCAAAAACAGTGCACAATTAAGATCCTACAGTATTTTATATAGAATTGGGACATACTTTAGATTCTCAACCTCCCTCCCATTGCAGCAGTCTGTATGTCCCATTGAAGGGAAAACATAATGTGCCAAGCTTGTTTCAACAGTTACTTTAGATTGCTGCAGTATCTGCTTTTGCTTTATACAGCATAGCGAGTGTCAGAAGTGCCCAAAAGATCGACAGAGCCACTTTGATGCAGGCGTCTCACTCAGAGAATTTGCCCACTTTCTTTTGGCTAGAGGTTACAATTAGATGTCTTTTAAAGAATCATCATTGTTTTGTTTATTTGTGATTGCTGAATAGATTATTTTTGCGGAGGTTGTTGATTATTGCCACTGAGAAGCTGCAATGGCCAATGTTAAGAGTTCTTCAGTAAAAACAAGTAAAAGAACCATTTGAACTAGGGATGTTCCTGACGACTAATTTCCTGGTTGACTCAACGAAAATTTTAATTTAGACTAGTCGTCTAGTCTGAAAAAAGGAAAACACTCAGAAAACAGTCAAAACATTGTCCCAAAATATGGTGTGCATTAAGTGGCGTCTTTGATAACAATCTTCAGCAGCCATGTTGGATTTTAAATGCCACTGAAGTACGAGACACTTTGCGTTGTGCGGTATGAATGAGAACATGACGGCAACTCAGCCAAAAGTTAACCACTAAAATAACATCACAAATAAATAAAGTGCCTCTGAAATGTGGGGCACGTCGAACCTTGCAGATTATCACTTTAAAGTTAATAAAAACAACTAATTTGTAATTAAATTTCAGCTGAGAGGCATTTTGCCGCGCAGTATGAATGTAAACCCTGCACATTATCTGACAAACATTCACGTAAAGTTAACAAATAATATAACATCTCAAAAAAGATTAATTGCTGCTGAATTAATTTTCTCGATCAAAGTATTGCCAAACCATGCTGGTTTTGTGAGAGGACATCTCATCTCTCCCACCGTGCTGTTTTAAAACTCTAGTTTACTTGAGCATTACCGTGGAGAGGGGGACAGCTGTTTGATGGCTCTGTAGCATCCACTAGTGGCGAGTGGCTGCATGACAGTTAAGTGGCCTTGTACATGAATAAAACACTAATTAGTTTAGCCAGCTCATTTTTCTGGCGCCGACTAGCAAGGGGTGGACGTTTAATTATTTAGACGGCTAATCGCGGGCATCCCTAGTTTGAACTAGCCCAGGGTGTATTTTTACATCTCAGTTATACAGCTTGATGAACAGCATTCAATAACGGAGGTTTCCTCTAAAGAAGGTTTTCCTTCTTATGGGGAAAAGCTCGCATTCAGAAATGTTCCTTGGTCATTTGAACCATGTTGCAGTTTTAATCATTCGATATGAGTCATACAGTCCCCTCCCCCTTTTAAATGATGCATTTCAATAAATGAGAGCGGCTGAAAATACTTGATCAATTATTGGTCACAGTGGACATGTGTGACCAATATGAAAGGTTTGATATGGAGAGAGGCCAAGGGTCTGCTCTCACTATTATCACGTTCGGATGTAGGGTCAGAGTTCACCTGACCTGCAGCTGCAAAATGATCACATCAAACTGGTGTCTAGAGGATCATTGACTATTCCATAAACCCGCACTTAAGCCAATTACGACCAATTCTTGATTAAGGTTTGTTGTCTCCCCTCTCTTTTAATGAGAGGGAGAGGATTGAGTTGAAAATAGTCCTTTATTAACTTCCCCAGCTTCCGAAGCCCATGCAGAGACCAGTGCATAAATCATAATAAGTCGCAATTAGCTCCCAGTACATGTATCTATGAGCAGAAAAGCACAAGACAAAGAAAAAGCGAAACACACAAACAATAGATAAGAAATGTAAACGTTAAGAAGGCCGTGATTAAATACCACCTGAACACAGAATACAGTATATAAAACCCCAGTGCTCTGGATGAACACATTTTACACCTAGTCTACCAGGTGACCACTTGCCTCTGCCTTTTTTATAATGCTTAATGTTGTGAAAGTGTATGAATTTGCAGTATAAAAACATACACAAAGTATAAGTAGCACAAGACCGGAGGCTATAATATGGACAGAGTATACAGTACAGTATGTTTAACGCTGTATAGTGTTTGAGCAATATGGAGTAAGAAACTAGAGCCTTCTGTCATGTATAGCTTGTTCTGTCTGGCCATGTTTGCTCAGCTGGAAGTAATGTTTGCCCACAGGATGACTGAGTAAGAGTGTTCCTCATCTGCATACATGTTTGACAGGAGACTTTGAAGGGATTGTTTTGACAGAAATGTGTGGGAAATTTTAATGGAGGATGAAAGAGTAACTTCTGTCCAAACATTGGAGCCTAAGAAGAAGGCACTTTCTTTCCCATTTGACGTCATAGATCGGCTGTTTACAGGTTTTTAGCTTTTGGCTAATGGTGAGTGATGTGCAACAAGGATAGAAAGAAGCTAAAGTTTTTAAGTGATAGATTGTTTCACCCAGTAATTCAGTGGCAAGTTTTTTTTTCGTTCACATGCAGAAAAGTATTTTTGAAGGCCTTGATTGACAACAGTTTGTTTTAAAATGAATCCCAGTCCAAGACTTGGCTAAGTTGCAAATCTTATTTTATAAAAGGAGGCCTGTAGCTTGGGAGCAGGGAATTAAATCTGAACTTGGAAATATGTTTCTCCATAGGTTCAGTGAAAATGCTTGTATTTCAAGGCTTTTTCATTGCGAGTGAACGGGATGGTCTGAGTGGCCACCGTGACTTTCCATGGATGCAGTTACACTGTAATTTTCAGGGATTAGTGGCAGAGCCGAATTCAGACAGGGATATCCTGGCAAGGAGTGTTGCTGTGCGTCTACCGAGCAGCTGTTAAAAAAGCAGTCGAAATGAACTTCAAATTAGCTGCTGTGCGATTGTAAAAAGACATGCATCTGGTCACTTTGACAACCCCGGCCGGCCTCATCACAGGGCATTCTCCTCCGTTGCTTGAATGGACAGAAGGACATGTGGGTAGAGCTTGTGGATGTGCTAATGATAGATGTTGGTTGCACTGACGTCACATGGTCACACGCCTGGAATTCTGTCTGGGTCAGCTCTTACCGCCATTTCCTGGTGGTTTGTGGATGGCTAGTCAACATCATGAGGGGATCCAGAGGCTGTTGGTCCTGCTGGCAGGGGTCCCAGTGTGCTCTGTTCTCTGCCTTGGTCCTCAATGACCCTTTGGGAGCACCTCGACTGTACTGGCCCCAGGCTACCTCCAGGCAACCCCATGCTGTAGCAAAAACACTGAGGCTCATTTATAGTCAACAACTGTATGTACTGTGCAGACATCTTCATCCCTCAACCTTTACCACCTAGTTTGCCCTCACTACTGCGTCCGTCTGTGTGCCTCTCTGTCTTCTCTCTTCCTGGTGGTCAGACTTTAATATCAAGTCTTTATTTCAGAATTTCACAGTCTCCTCTGAGATTAGATACTCTGCCTGCCTGCCTCGCTCGTGAAAGTCACCCTGTTTGCCAAGAGTGGCGGAGCACTGGAAATCTAATGTGCTGCTTTTTGTTTCGGGGAGCCGGATTGGGGGAAGGATGTGGGGGAAGAAAAGTGATGAGCAAATGAGGGATTTAGGGAGAGCAAGGGCTGAGGTTAAAGGACTGGAATACTTGTTTTTACCTCCTGGCCTGACATTACGGTCTATAGAGAGCCGGGCAGGCTTGTCTGGACAAATATACCATTATGCTTTACCATCTGTCCCCTCAGAGATGTACAAGTCACCCTGAATTTAAAGGGAAGCATTTTTAATTGGTACTTGGATGATACATCACTTGGGACCCAAATAGATTTTGCATAATGACCAATACTTCAATCCCAAACACAGGTCCTTTTTAGATAGGGCATGCGTGACCTTTTCAAGGGCACATGTGACCCAAAGAGGCTGGTCCTCTAACCTTGCAGACCTTTAGAACACTTCTTTACACCGACTTGCTGGGAGGTCAGAAAATGTAACCTGCAGGCAATTGGTTCGTCAAGAGTTCTAAAAAAATATGATTGATTATTAGGTTTTTAATGAGCAGGTGAGCATTTTCCAGCATATGTTGGTGACACTTTCTGCATGTTTAATTAACACAGCGAGGCAGATCAGCATAATGATGAACATCTGAGGCTCACACTGTATCTGAGGGGGGAGAAAAACACAACAGAAGTATACAAGCCCAAGAATAATCTCAGTCTTTCTGCTCTCACTCCCAAATATCCTTGCTCTATGTCTCCTCTGTCTATCCATGCCCTCTCTATATGCCCTCTCTTGGGGCCTGAGGGAGCCTTTTGATATGCCCCCTCTCTCTTGGCAAGGTTGTATTTCTTCATTAGGCCCTCTGGGGGCTGCTAGAGTCCCAAAGGATGTCAGAGTACATTAATTCTCATCAGGACATGGGTCCTCTCAGGTGTGAATGGCAGCCAGCAGCTGTCGACAGGGCTCTCTCAATCCCACCGCAACTCATATATCACCCACTGCATCCGCACACAGATGCATAACACACACACACACATACATGCACGCACGCACACATAGATAGCAGAGTATGTAGAACGAAATTCCAGACACACATGCAAGTATGCTGTTGAAAGAATCATCACACACAGAAGAAGATTTACACTGAAATCACTGGTATATGAACATATCTCAATTTAGGACCTGACCCATGATAATTACAAAAGCAGCCATATATCTTAAAGTCTTTAGGGGGACAGAATGCCGTCTCTGCTTAATTTTCCATGTGAGTAAATTTGCTGGGTGCATTTGAAGAGCCTTTGTGATTGCCTCATAGCTTCTCCACTGAGCGCCCTAACCACCATAGGGATAGATCACATAATCTCTCCTCTCGTTCCCTTTCTCTCCTCTGTTTTTCTCTTTCATAGCATGACATAGCCTTGCATGTGTCTTACCAAGATATTTTCTCAAGTAATTACATAAAGTAATTCCTCCCAGTGCGGTTGTTATGGCTCCCAGCAGACGTGTATACAAATTACTCATATTTGCTCTGTGGTCAAAGCTGTGAGCTGTCCCACAAGACTATGGGTTTACATTATGAAGGTCTGCCTATTAAAGCCATTTGTTAAGGTTTTCACTCCTGGGAGGAGGCAGCTCCGTAGGACACTAAATGAAAGAGGTTAGCCTTAGAAGTGAGCTGTTAATTACTTCAGTTTGTTATAGAGGGCTTCACATTGGATTCTGACTCGACAGCCAAACCTTAATCCTCGTGTAAACCCAGACAGCGCTCCGGAGCAGTGGAAATTGCTCCTTCTGCTTATGGCAGTTTGTACATGTTAAAAGATATGATGGGGTAAATCTAGGGGGCTTTAAGGCCTGTTCGGGGTGATTCCTCTTTCCTATTATTATTTTGTCATCCTGTGATTATTTTGTCATCATGGTGCCATATTTTCCAAGGTCTATGGTTGTTCCACGAATTAGTTATCTGTACTCTTCATTACTGGACTTGGTGTAACTGTAAGGCTGTGGGCTTGAGCTCTTCCTCACTTCCAAGTTGCTTCCTTTGGTCTCCTAGCACCTTTTATTCAGTAATTGTCTCTAATTAGGGAATGGCTGGATTGGAATAAGGATTTATCCAATTGAAGCTAAAGGACTTTTCAGGAATTTTACATTAGACACATGTAATTTTCTATTTGTCACATTCTTATGAGAGGTAAGTCCAGACAATCCACATGAAATGCTTTCTGATGGCAGGGGGCTGGGGTAGAGCCCTAACTCCTTCCTCCTCCTCACCCCACCTTGCCTGTGGAGCTGTGTGCCTCCCTAATTTCTGACAGAGATTTTGTTTTGCCAGTGGTCAGGAGACAGGTAAAATGATGCAACCACTCCCTTACAGAGTGAAGCATGAAGGAACTTTGATATGTGGGTATTCACTATACCTTGTTCATGTCAGGAAAAATCAACCCTGTCAAAATAATATTTATTCTACCAAAAAGAATTGAGAGGCATCGCCGTGCTGTTCTCTACCTGCTCCTAGATGTTGAACACAGTGCTGGAGCAGGATGACAGAGGGATGAAGGCATAAAGACACAGTAGGAGAGAGGACACCAGCCTCATTCATCGGAACAGCCCCGGTTTGGGCAGCTTGTAATTCCTCTGAAGCTCTTGTGTTGACGGTGGCTTGGCAAAGCTTTCATTCCCTAGACAGAGGGAGGGAAAAGATGGTTTAGGGAGGAGAGCGGGGAACGAAAGAGGAGCGCTGTCTCACTCAAGGTCACTCTTCAAATCAAGCAAACCATACATGGAATCCAAGTGAGGGTGTACTGGCTCGGAGCACCCAATCACACTGGAGCCCAGCTAGCACACCACATCACTCTCTCCACTGCACCCACCAGGGGAGCCGGGCTTTGGGTTACAAATGAGCAGCGGCCATGCTCTAAGTTACGCTCTTTTCACCCTGTTTCATTTAACTTTGTTGATCTTGTATCTCACAGTTTGCTTTAAGAGTGAACTGCCTCTCCTGGCCAGAAACAATCTGTAACTCAATACAGTCATAATACAAAGTGTTATTACTATTGTTCAAAGTGGAGAAGCTTGGAATGATATCAATATAGCTGTTTTTATAAACTTCTGGTAGGTAAAGAAAAAGGTGTTATGTGCGTCTGTTTTATTCCTGCCTAACCTGTCTGGAACAAAATAAAACACAGTGTCTTTGTTGACTGTTTGATTTTTGTGTCAGGGCTCAATGCTGGGCCACACCTTAGTCTTCATCATTCCCAGCTGTCAGTGAACCTGCACCGGGCTGCCTGGTCGCCTCATGCATTTCATCTGTTCACTGGAGCTCGGCGTTCTGCATTTAAACTCAGGAAAGGGAAAATCAAAGTGGCCAAATTAGCCATCGACATGCCCACACTTTAAATAGTTGTGTAATTGTTTGAGCGTGTGGCACTGTGATTATTTTTCAAGTGGATGAAATTCCAGTTTGCATATTGTGCCATTCCTGTGTGCTTTTCAGTCCACACTAAGTCACCTTCTGTGGCAAAAAAAATGAAAACACTGTATAAAGAAGATACTGTTTATTTTAGGGTTGACCACACATTTGTTTATTTGTGGTGGCCTGCCACCATAACAACATCTGCCGTCAACGAATGATTTTGTATTTTTGGAGCTGGGCTGTTCATTAGGAATGCTATTAGAATGAATATTGTTCAGTTTGGCTATTGAACCACACTCTCAGAGAGCAGAGTGTACTCTGGGCGCAGACGGAGCAGCAGAACACCAGGCAGAATGAAAGTGAAACTCATCTGTTATTTGTGCTGGGTCTAAAAGTTTGCATTCACTTGCCTTTGCAGCAGCTGCTCCTCTTATCCATCCATTGACCAGATCCAATTAGGGGTCTCATTTGTAAAATTATGTGTAGGATCCACACTAAACCTGTAGGTACGGACAAAAAGCCAAAAATGGCGTGCGCCAAACAATGAAAGACAGTTTCAACAGTCAGGCTTCCACCTCACCATCTCCAAAATGTTCCAAAGTATAGGTCAAAATTTCTCCTGTCAAGGCTGTTTTCACAGATCACAACTTTTCCATGGGAAGTGGTGTGCGCCTCTTTCAGGCCTTGTTTTTTGTGCATACGCAGTGTTTATAAATGAGACCCCAGCTCTGATCGGATCGACTAATCAATGATCCAATCTACAAATCAAACTGCTGCTGAGAAAAAAAGAACTAATGAAGAGTTCTGCCTGTGCTGCGTTCACTGACCTGCAAAACCCTTTGACTGTAGAGAGGGGACACAGAATGATACAAAGGAACACACACACAAGAAAAAATAAAAAATTGAAATGGAAGATTTGATACTGAAATGCTGTATTTAACAGAGTCTACTGTGCGGCAGAGGCCTTCAAGAAGAGAACGAACACACATCTATAACAGAAATGTATTGCTTGCATGCAGCTTCTCTGGTCACACGGCCTGGCCATCTTACCGGTAACAGTTGTCTTGCCCAGTGAAGTGCTGTCTCACCTGGAGTTTATTTTAAAGACTAATTGCCTACGTCTAATTGTATTATTCACACAGAGTGTAAGTGAGGAATTGAGTTTTGGGAAGTGTCTTAGTGCAGCAGCTGTATGATCCTCACCTTCTCCTTGTTACTTTAGTGCAGTGTCAGTAATGCTTTGGACCATGGCCCAGACACCCATGCAATGTGACAGGGTAGTCCCATTAAGGTTTCCTAATCAAGTCTCCTCTCCTCCTCCTTTCCTATCCCCCTTTTTTCTGCCTTCACAGAGAACCAGTGTTTTGGCACAGAGCACTGTGCTAAGGATTCAAGGCCGTGTTTGTGTTGGATGTGGGCCAATAGCCTCTTCTATCTGCCCTCCTTTCCCATATGGGATGGTTGCTGCAAAGCAGCTAAATCAGGGGCAGTCATTACCTTGCCTCAAAGAGACTTCTCCATCGTTCCATCACTTCATCATCAACTGGAGGAGATGGAGAGAGAGATTGTAGATATGCAAGAACAGCAAAATATTAAAACAAAAAGGATAAGAAAAGAGTTATGAATAATATTTAAGGCTCGTGCTCATCGTACTCATTTGTAGTTTTGAAAAGGATTTTATATCTCCACATATCCAAAATTTGTTGGTGTCTGCTCTACGACAACACCGTGTCCTGCTGATTACAGGAAATGAGGTGATGACAGCTCAAAGTACACTATATGTATGGTTGAATGGGGAGAAAGTGCAAAGGAGCTGATGATTATGCACCAAAGAATTTGATATATGCACATGCTAAACTGTAGAGTTTAGGTGTGAATTTTTATTTATCCTTTATTGTTGATTGTTTTCTTACCAACATTTTATACAAAAAAATAAACAAAATGAATTACTCTTCAACTGTAAGTGTAAAAAAAAGTATGAATTCAAAAGATTAATTAAATGAATCAGCCAATTATTAATAAGGATCATCAGAGCAGCTGGTTAAAGTCATTATCCAGACCTTTGCCTGTAGTTTCAGCCCCGGTCCAGGCTCAGAGCTGCAGCCTGTGGTGGAGGCCCTGCTGCTGCATGGTTATCTCATAACTCTGGGCATTGAAGCATGAACACCAGCCACTTCCAACTCTCTTAAAGAACTCATTAAGTAGACCTCATATTTTTTCAGCTGCCAGGTGCCTGCCGGCGGCCGTGGACTGGGATGAAGAGGCCAGTGTGTCCACACCAGGCAGGGGTGGAAACTACAAGGTTACTACAAGGAAACTACACGGTTGGGGGGAGAGCATGGCTGGAGGAAATAGGCCTGGCTATAGAACTAGATACAAACCACTGGAAGTACAGAGCCTGTGTATCGCAGCATGTCACTTTGCAACTTTAAGACTTTAATTTCTAGTGCATTTATTTGGTTTACCACGGAAATCCCCAGTTAGGGGATCAGACTAAGGGAAACTAAGAACATTTGGAGCATCAAACAAACAAAAGGTCTTGATCCGAGAAACTGTTGTCAAATTTTAATTGATGTTTGTGTGAGCTGCACCTTAACAATAGATTGAGTGGCAGGGGAGGATAGGTCGGTGATAGATGACCACTGGATATTTAAAGACCACTCTTTATTGATGGATGACTTAGACTATCAGTTAATTTACTCTCAACTCATGACTATTTTAATGGTTACATTTCAAAAAAAAAAGTTAGAAAGGTGAAAGCAATAGATGGAGAGAAAAAACATCTGTGATCATTCTACAAAATCGTGTGTGATGACAAATCAGTCACACATTGTAGCTAGCAAGCATGCAGGAGACGGATTGCATGACATTAATAAAAGCAGGAGAAAATGAACTTCTATTTAGTGCTCCTTAATGTGTAAAACAGATCCACTGAGTAACAAGCTGAGATGTCTTGACCAGCTCAGAAATATTGTTAAAGTAATCCAAGCTAAGCTACCACTTTAAGCTGCAGCCTGGCTTTAAGTAACTACCTTCCTGCAGCTGTTTTATACCAGCATCAACTAATTCCATACACAGATGGCTTTTGCTGTGAGACACCTGCAGGGTGACTGTGCATTTCAAGCATATGAATGTAATTTAGTAGTAGTAGTTTAAATTGTTAAGATTGTGACTTCCCCAAAGAAAAATGTCTCCTGGAAGTAAGGTTGGCAAGTTGACCACTGTAACACTAATCTTTTGTTTTTATTATTATTATTATTATTATTATTATTATTATTATTATTTTGAAATACTTTTATTACTGTGGATTAATTTTGATATGACAACAAATCAGTCAAAAAATGATAACTGTAATTTTTAATATTTTGCATGAATTCTGTGTATTTCGTGAAAATGGCTGAGCTGGAATTGAGATGCATGTCATATCCTCCTGAGACCGTGTGTCCTCATATGTGGGCATCACATTTTGGGTTTACTTGATTTAGACCTGTTGTCCTCGTTTGTGGACACTTTTGTGCCACAGTATTCCATGTAAAAACAAGATGGCAGCTATCTCTGCCAAGTCAGTCTGCAGCCGATCCCAACATAAAAGTGGACAAGGTCCAGAACCTGATCACATTTTATGGTTGAAACTTGTTTGTTTATGATAAATAATGTTTGTAGTTTGAAATGGCAACACATTTGACCAATTTTAGCAACAGTAACAAGCTAAGACGAAGTACTCGTTTGAAAACGTTGGGACTTTATCATCGTCTTGTTGGAGGACATTGGGACTTCATTATTGTCTTGTTGGAGGACATTGGGACTTTATTATTGTCTTGTTTGAGGACATTGGGACTTCATTATTGTCTTGTTGGAGGACATTGGGACTTTATTATTGTCTTGTTTGAGGACATTGTGACTTTATTGTCATTGGCACTGTTTAGTATTTTATACTTATCAGGTCCTACTGATCCCAAATAGCTCGGAGAAATTAAAAATGCATACTAAACAAAAGTTGGGTCTCAGGAGGATGTATCATCATCTTTAATTTTATGAATAGGAGCAACCACATTCACAGTGACATTATTCATCCTCCTGAAGTAAAACAAAGATACATGAAATAAAAAAAACCTTGACAAAATAATGTTTAAGCTCCTCTCCAGAAATTGGTTAAACCCCTAATACCTTGAATTTGAGGCTTCAGAAGAGCAGTCACCAAACCAATGGGTGATGTCATGGTAGTTACTTCTGTTATTTTTACAGTCTATCATAGTCGTTTTTAAAATTTATACAGCCTTTTACCCCTTGTTTCAGTGTAGCATTATGAATGTTTCCTCAGATATGTGACATATGAAACCCTAGCTGACTGAATCTGTCGTTGGCACACTGCAGTTCCAAGCCAGAGATGCTCTGCCATGGCATGGACTGCTTATTTCATTCATGATATTCGAGCTGCACCCGACTCAGAATTATGTTGGAATCGGATTTGACTGTTCAAAATGAATATTAGAGTTTTGTTTCTTTTCCATATAGAGTTTGAGAACTTGAAAGGAATTAGGTGGATGTTCAGGGTCACAGCAATATTTACATTATATAGTAACGAGCCAAATGTGCCCTCCAAGTTATATACGTGCTAACTACAGTAATGAATGATTGGAAATGTGTAACAATATTTTTACTGACTTTAGGTATCAAACAAAAGCCAGAGACTGTATCCTGTAGCTTGCTGTGAGCTATAAATTCACTGGAGAGCAGTGTGAAAGCAGGAAGCACCCACTCTAAGGACCTTAATGTCCCCAGAAGTACACGGCACAATGCCTGACAAAAAAAACAAACAAAAAAAAAAACAACAACTGCTGCTCGACTTGAATAATTTCTTGTCTACTAAAGGGTCTCCAACTGATGATTTGAATCTTAGACTTTTAGTTGGCAGCCCTACGTGATATGTCTTACAGCATATAAAAAACCCATATGGACATGTTAACAACTTGATTTTCACTGGAGGGGGTATGTAAGTGTGATTGTCTGATCAGAGACGTAGAACCGGTCCTTCACATTACACTGTCTACTGAGTAAGGGAACCCTTTCAGGGTGTTGAGATATAGCCGTAGCATGGAGTACCCTGCCTGACTCTGTGCCTCCCCACATTTTAACCAGGCATCCCAGGCGGAGTGCAATTGATTTTGGCAGTGGATGGAATAAAGATTGATTGAATCAGAATGGAAAGGACCTCGCTGGAGGATCGACCATGCAGTAACCCTTGAGCTGTGGACGCCTTTGCCAAGAAAGTACTCACAGTTATTCTAGCGTAAGGGGCAATGCGATTAAAGCCCATAGCTTCCACACACAGAACACTGGAGGTGGAGAATGTGTCCTACGGAGAAATTACACGTGACCACTAGACTGTGGTTTTACCGTTAATTAGAAGATTATCTAATATCTACCTCACTGTGGTCTGGGATGATGAGGGAATGGAAACAGGCGCAGAAAGACGAGATGTATTGAACATGCAGAAATAACAGACACTGAGAAAATACTCAATATATGTGGTCTGGTCTGTTCTTTCTGTATGGCGTCTGTTTAGTGTAAACCTGCTCTCATCAAATCGATGTTAAACAGGTTCTGGCTCTTATTGTTGGTGTAGTCAAGCAGTGAGGCCGGCCAAAAGAGGGAAGCATTACTTATCCAATACACAGCCAAGCTTTTTTTTTAATGCTGCTAAGAAGTAGCTGGGATTTTTAGTTGGTTTCATTCAAGCATTGTGCGAGCTGTGACTCAGGGGAATTCAAATGTTAACAAGTGTGCTTGTTAAAAGCTTGACACTGTTCTATTTCTACAATTATCCGATTACAGTATAACTGGCATATCAATTGTGTTGCCTTCACAAACTTTACTTCGACATAAACATCATCAGGGAGGTCCCTGTCATCTCTATATTTGCCAAGTGCGTGATGTGTCATTACAAGTGTGTATTTACAGCATGCTCGCCTTTCTACCCAGGGACCTCGTCTAACACCTGTCAGAAAGCAGCTTCACCAGAGACAATCAAAGAGCGGCGCGTGGCATGTTTGATGTGTACTCAAACATAATGTGCTGTGAAAACATCCCTATGCTCTGCCAACGCTAAGTCTTGCTCCGTCTCTCTGGCACCGGTTCCTCTCCACTCGCGTGCCTACAAGGCTCGCGTTTATCTCCGTTTTATACTTCTTCATGCTCGCACACAGAAGCAATCCTGTGAACAGATGAACAGGCCTAGAGCTACTAAACAGATCCATCTGTTGCATATACACAGCGAGTTGTCTGTTTTATGTTTGTGAATTATACAAGTCTGTCGTCTAGTTGTATTTGTTATAGTTCTATGGGTTACTCTTTTCTGTCAGTATGGAAGAAACAAGCACTGAAATTGAAAGACACAGAGATGATCTCAAAATGACATTGATTTAGTGATGAGCAGGACTGTAGAACCCACCCTTCAAAATGGGAGGACACAAGGGAAGCACAAGTCATGTTTTGTAAATTCTGGGCTCACTCATCATGACCTTTGGATCAGGGTGTCCTCAGGTGAGCAGGGAACAGCCATCAGCCTGACATTGTGTTGCGTTAGGCCAAATTACAGACAAACAAACCCTTCCTTACTTGCCTCGAAGCCAGTAAAAGCATTTACTGGTGCCAGTTCTGTTGGAAAGATGAGAAACCAGGCAGTGATATTCAGATGTGATGGACATCCAGTAGTATTTAAAACCTACTGAAAATCTCATCAAAGGATATTTTTCATAAAAAACATTAAGACACTACTGTAGCTATCAGTTTGTATACGCAGATAAAGTGTCCTTCATTTATATCATTACTTCTACTTTTCATAGTTTGAACCAAGTATGCCAAGTGGATGTTTTGACCAAATATTGAGAGCTTGTTGCTTTTACAGCTTTTTGCACCTTTTGATTTTGTAGTGAACTCGATATATACATCCCAAATTTCTGTTTCTGTCTTCTTTTTTTTTCTACATCATGTGAATTTTATTTTTCTTCTCTGTCACCTGGCTTCTCATGTAGGCCTACATGTGGGGTCATGGCTTCTGTTGTTGCAACTCGCTGATCTGTGTCTATGTTGTCACTGGGATGTTGATGTTGATGTTGATGTCATGTTGCTGCTGTTGGGATAGGGGTGGGACAGACTGTAGAAATGAATTGCCCATTGGAGATTAATAAAGTACCTGAATCTGAAAACCTGCAGTCCAGCCTACAGCCTTATTCAGAATTATGTGCACATAACTCTTACTAATCCTCCCATATTGCCTAGACCAGTGGTTCCCAACTGGTCCAGCCACAGGATCCAGATTTCTGCTTAGTCATTAGTTCAAGGTCCACACAGTTTAACATATTCAGCGTCATACTTAAGTTTGTGGCCATGTTGTTGAGCTAGTTTGCTGTCTCTGTCAAGTTGCTGTCCATTAGTCACTCTCTCTACAGCAGGAAATGGCACTTCGAAATAAAAGCTCTATTCCGGAAATTCACTGTACTTCAAAATAAAGTATGTTTTTTACAAACTTGACACATTTGCAAATCACTTGTGGTCCATTCAGAATGGGCCTGTGACCCACTCTTGGACCATGACCCACCAATTGGGAATCACTGGTCTAGATGAAACAAAAACAGAATGTATCGTTTCGCATTGCAGCGCCCAGAAAGAGTGGCAGTGCATAGTTTTTTAGGAAATGATAGCTGTGTTTTTACAGGTACCTGGTACTTGTCATTTTGGATTCAGTCCTAATTTGGAAGCAGGTTTTGGTTTCCAACCCTGCTGCCAACACTACTGCACTGTGTGAGCCAAATGACTTGATTGTATTTTATATATTTTATTTACCAGTGTTTTTAATTATGTTACTGGAGTGAATATATTTTGATGATATTTTAGCTACGTAGCAGATAGCAGCCTGAAGCAAAATATAAAGTCTACAACTTGTTAACACCCTCTGTTAATATTTGCTAGCTGGGTGTTACCACAGTTGATGTAGCCTGATTGAACATGGTAATTTAGTTTTACTTGACCTACTTCCATTCAGTCTATATTGTAAACATGTTTTTTATAATTTTGTTGTTCATTTAAACTCTAAATTTGCAAACAGCCCACATTGGCTTGAATTACCATTAGTTAACACACTAGCTACCATACTCACCACCTGGCACATTTCATGTGAAATGTATTTGACAAATCAGTGGATTTATTAGAACAGATTATGTATGCTTATGATATGGTAAAAGGATTGTTTCAATCTGCACATGACATGGTAAATACAGCCTGAGCAAATAACCCCTACATTTCTATTTTACTGCCATAAATCCCTGTTAATCTTCATAGAAAGTTTTCACCTCAGACTTTCCCAGAGTTCTGCAACCCTATAGGCAAGAGATATGAACTTTTGGAAACATGGTGGTACATCAGCACAGGAAGAACATATGCCAGTTATGCCATGGATGACGATTCAGACAGAATCTTCTAGTTTAGTTCACTCCTCAAGATTTGCTCTTTGTCTGACTGAATTTCTCTGTCACATTCTGCTCATTCCCTGAGGGTCCTTTTGAGCTCAGTTTGGCCAGTTCTTCCATCACTTACGCAGAAGATTGCATAACCTGGCCTTGGAGGCTGTGGAGCTTGTCTCCTTGCCCAGAGCAGAACTTGGAACATTGTGTGTGTGCGGTGTGTACATTTCACATATACTATTTTCATTTTTCTAAGTCTCTCTTTCACTCTCCTCTTACCCAATTTTATACTGACCCCAGTGCTAGGTTGGGGTTCTGTTTGCCCAGCTGCATGGCTTATTTACCTGGGGTAAAGGAAAGTCCCATCAGACCTTTCGTAAAACACAGAATAAAATGTAATCTGAAAAGGGAAGGGAGAACAGGGAGAGGGCAAATCCATGGTCTGCCAGAGTAAGAGGAAACTGAAGGCACTGGACTGCTCCCAGGACAGCACTGTTAAACCTTTGGGGCGAGGCCAATGAAAGCAGCATATTAGGAATCTGAGATGTGGTCCCACACACTTCATGTCTCTCTCCTCTCACCAACACCACTAGTCTCTCCATTTCTCCCTCTCCTTCCATAATATACACCCTATACACATGTCCTGCAATGCTTTTCTCTTCGTATTGTCAGAATTCAGCGGGAAAAATGTACTGACTCATGGAAAGGACTTCCTTGCCCTTGGGTTTGTGGTGCGGTTGAGCAGAGGGAAGTTCTCAGGTTCAGACACAGATGGCACCTGTGGCTGCGTGGGATCCCATTGCTCTCTTGTTCCCCTCCAGAGGTTAGGGCTGGAGATTCCCTTGCCAATGCTCAGTCAGCACCGCAAAAGTTCAACAGTCATTTCTGGTTAAATTCCAGGCCTCAGGCTCAAACTAATGGCAAAGCGAAGCCTTAGGATGTTGTGCATATACATTGACCATTGGCTGCTATATCACCCTCAATCCTTCTTACACTGAGATGTCCTAATATGTACTAGACAGTAGACTTATGAAACCTCAGGAAGTTGCACTTACTTTAAAGTGTGTTGGTTAATTAAGAGGTAGAAATAACTACATTTAAGATTCATTCAAAAAGGACTTATCTTTAAGAAGTCTCCCAAGACACCAACAATGCAGAATGAGTGTTGATACATAAACTTCAATTTAAATGGGATGCTCTTTGAATTTACACCCTAACTTCAGTGTGTCGTCTTGGTTATGTATTTGATATTATTTCCTTGGAGTCTCTTTAATAATGTGCATGCATTTCTTTAAACCTTCTTTATGGTGGGGTATTAAAAGCACAGAGCTGTGTTCTAATCCAGCTGGGGTATTGCCCCAGACGCCAAGTGTCTTTATAGAGCAGTGACATTAGCTTGTTTATTGGTTGCAGGGGCGTAAAGATGCTATTGTTTTAATTGCTTGTACATGCTCCTGGGATCCATGGAGATTACAGAGACTGCAGATGCCAGCATATTGGAAATGGGATAACAAAACGAAACTAAAGAAAGCCAAAATATACATTAGCTATATTTGATTTGCTTTGCACTTACTTGACAAAATAGCTTACAGTGATTGTGTAGCTGTAGTGCATTCCAGAAAGCCATCATAGTCAGACAAGTCAAGCATAATACTTAAAACACATCTTAGGAAATAGCAGTGTAATTATATTGTTTGTCAATTTCATACTGGTTTTGGAACTTACGCACTTCCACCAGGACAGAAATTTGGTCAAATTCTCCTGATCCTCCAACAAGCTCGACAGTGAGAGAGTGGAAATAAAAGGCAGCCAAAAAGCAGCACTGACCTTACTTGCATAGAAGCAACCATTGATTAAAATAGTCTCTAGTGGCCTTGGGTTTAACTTGTAACGTAAGTGGAATGTTTCCCTACCTGCATCAAGATTGTCATACACAGAAACCCAAACCCCCCAAGCCATGTAGACACTTCTGCACATGCACACACAAACAAATGCACGCATTGTTCAGTAACATCTTGCACACTCCGCATCTCCTTCCTTGTCTGCTGCCTTTGGCACTCACCTACCTTTTTACATATGCACGTGCTGAACTTTTGACCAAGGCCCACTGGTGTGACATTAGCCATGAGAGCAGTGGGGAGGGGGAAGGGGAGCCGGCGGCTTTAACAAGTTCCTGAGAGCTTTGGGCCTCGTCTTGTGTGTCAGTGGGGTAATTTCACAATCTTGCTAAGGGGCTGTTTAGTGCTTTGAATGTGACTCAGTCCCTGCTCCCTTTCTCATCAAACTCCTTCCCCAGCTCCCAACCATCCCTCTACCTCTGGCTGTCCTGCGTTTCCCCCTGCTCCCCACAAGCCTTCTCAGGCATCTGGCACCGGGGCTGTAAGCCATCTCCCAGCTCTTGAAGGATGTCTCCCTACTCAGTTAATAAGGGTCCCACTTCACCCGTTCACCACGGGGACAGACATTTAATGAAGTGCCTAACAAGTGGCTCCACAGATTTGCGTTGACTGTCCTCTAGTTGCTCCCCCTCTTCGCCTCCTTCTCGCATCTCCTGCTCCCCTCCACCCTCAGAGGGAGAGTCTCTGTGCGCACCCTGCCATTGTGGAAGAGGATTTCCCCGGCAAAGCATTGTTAGGCAGGAAGTGGTAAGGGAGGAGGAGAGGGACTTTCACTTGTGGAACAGAGAGACATGGTAGCGGTGCTACCGTGACAGCCGTGCGGCGCCGTGGTCGCTGGGGCAGAACACAGTGGGCAGAGGTCTCACACACCAGGCCCCCTCAGCCGCCTCCAGAGCAAATGAGCTGCCAGGCCAGACTAATGGAGTCCTAATTGGTGATTAGGAGAGAGGGAAAGGTGAGGGAGTGTCTACTGGCAGTCCGCTGTTAGCAGGATGAAGCAGCAGGCTGCTGTATTCACTGTTTCAGTGAAACAAAACAGCAATTAGTGTTTTTATGCAGATGCGTCACTGTTTACAGCACTAGCTGCACCCCATAAACAGATGATGAAAAAGACAACTATAAACTGTAGCAATATAAACACATTAATAAATAATTACAGCTTTTCTTGCAACACAAAGGAAGCAAAATGTCATTTCTATTAAATGTATCAGTCCTCCTCAACAGTATTTATGTTGCTTGTGTGATAAGGACTTGAGTGTTGTCATGTATTTCAGTTATCTGGAGCAAATGAGGTTGGAGCCAAACCAAGAACTGTAGAGGGGTATCCATCAATCAGAGCTCATCGTAAGAGACAGAGCTTTGGTGAGCATTATGTGATTGCATCTAAGAAAAAATGGGCACTTAAGCTCTGATCTCTTACCATCAGCCTCTATATAAATATGAAGAAAGGGCCCTTCAGTGTGGGTAGTGTTACACACTTACTTTATATGGTGCAATGAAGAGGAAAGGGGAAGCAACATCCTGACAGAATATCAACTACTGAAACAGGACCCTTTGCTCTACTTTGTGAATGACACGATGGGGCTGAGAGTTGTATAGGGCCGCTTTTGTGAATGGACGAGGCCCCGGACTGATACTGATTTGGTAGATAGGGTGACGTCTGCTGGGATCCAGGGCCTGGTGGGCTAAGGAGGACGAGGGCTGTGATGACTGCCTGTCTGCTTCCTGCTACTAATCCACCACATTAGCTGTGTGTGTTACCCTATTTATAGCCGGGCCAGGATGTGAATAGACTGTCTAGTTTCACTTTTCATACAGATGGTAATTTTAGTCTTCTTTTGCTCCACATCTCGTCCCGCTCCTTCACCGAGAGTGCTGATGTGATGTAGGATAGAGCACTCAACGTTGTGCCTTCATGGTGTGCTATTGTAGACATCCAAAAAAGTGTGAGCTGCATTTTACTGATACTTAAAATATATTTCAATAAAACGTCGTTTGCCATGGTACAAATGTATCTGTGTACACACAGAACACAGAATGACGAGAGAAAATATATAAATGTAACTTTTAATATTAGTTGGTATTATTTCCGTGACTTGATTCAGTTGTGTGGGCATTTCTGAAATGGCAAAATTTGCAAATACACTGTCCCCCTGCAGCTCTCCCCTCTTGTGTCTCTTTCCTAAGCCCATCCCATCAGATGACCACACGCATATGCACATGCTTTATACAGTAACTGAGAAAGTGTAAGTAAGTGTTTCCCATACGTTGATTTATTTTATCTTATTTTATTGTAGAGTCGTTGCTCAGCCCCTCCTTGCCCCGCTCTCACTCTCTCTGTTTATCAGACCACAAATGAGACAAGAATTAGCAAGTTAGCTACCCCATGGTACGTCTGCCTTGCTCCCCATTGCTGTGGACTGTTTCCCTAGGAGGAGAGCAGGCAGGCAGGTCATTGAATGGACCTTCGGTTAGCGATTGCAGCGACTCAAGTTCAGCTAGAGTGAACCCCCTGGTGCGGGTTGTCGCAGCTGGCTGGTGGCCAGCAGCAGCACTGGGTCTAATCTGTGTAACAGCAGCAACAGAAAGTTTGCTGATCAGACGGGGAGTAAGAGCTGTCTGGTCCCCTGGCACTAGGGTTTGTGTTGGTAGAGTTAGGGTTGCAGCGGCTGCAGACTGGGGGTCCATCTCTGGAGCTGTTACCCGTTCTTCTATTGGCAAGGTGGTCTGTAGGTTTGGGAAATGAAGATGAGGACGCATTCAAGGTTCAAGCTAATGTTAGCTTCATAAGTGTGAATTTGAAGCTGTGAAAATAACTCTGGCTCCTGTTAGCAGAAGGCTAAACTACTAGCAAATGTTTTTCTTCATCTCTGAAATGCTTCGCTGATATTGACACGTTTTATTTAGTTTTTGTCAGACACTCGTTTTGATAAGTCCAGCTTTCTTTTTTGGGTTGCTTTGCAGTGTAGGCAGTTGTTGCCAGTGCTGGAATAGCAACTTCCTTTTCAGGATTCTCCGCAATTAAATCAGTCTTTCACCGATGGGACGTGCATATGGATTTGTGAAACAGCCAATAGAAATGCCATCTCTGAAAAAACCTGTGATTGGCCAGAGTCTCCTTTCATGAGCTAGATTTTCTAAAACCTGCAAACAGAACCAAAAGGAGGCGCAGAGGTCTAGTCTCCTCTCAGTCCAGTTGAATTATAATATGCTCAAAATTATTTGGGGATTTTTGCCCAGTCTTGCCAAAATAAAACTGCCCACCCCAGCTTTAAGTCTGATGTCACTGTAAAAATATTTCTAATACATTTGCAAACAGAAACGCCTTTCAGTGTAATGCAGTCTTGTAAAATGAACCATGCAGTAGAGTCATGTCATTACATTAGACTGGCGTTTCTATTCCTCATGATTCAACTGTCCACATTCTCTTTTTCTCTCTCAAATGCACACATATCCAGACATTGTTGCCACACCCTAACAACTATAGGAGTGACAGAAACATTTTAAGTAATGTTACTGAACATTAAAGTGCCTCCAAGCTGAACTATGAACCGTCATGTGTAAGACTGCCGCTGTTGCAGTTATTCTGGGGATGCCAAGTAGTTAGGTAGCTAATGTCTGTGCCCCTCTCTATTAACTGTCCAGATATTTATTGTACAGCCTTTATTTTATGCACTTTTCTGTCGACACAGCATCCCCCCCCCCTATTTTTTTTTACACCTCTATCTTGGAACAACCCCTCTTGGCACATCTGTGGCAGATTAATCAAAAACTTCTGAGGAACTTCAGGGGGCTTAAATCCTCTAATCGTGTAGGTGTGGGAAAATGTTATGGGTCCCCACCCACAGCCTTGAGGTCCAGCCAGAACACTCTTATTTTTGTGTTCCACTTAAAACCCAGGTGGAGAAGCAATGAGAGAGCACTCTTACGCAGATTGGCACACAGGTATGAGAGCATACAGACAGCATGAGTGTGTGTGTGTGCACAAACGCAAAAAGCCATCAATCCCATTTGCTAATATTGACATGGGTGTCCCCGTTCAATCTTGTTACAAGGATTATTGTCTATTGAGATCCCATTTCATTAGGCTAAAACACACACCTCAGGGTGCACACAGGAGCTGCTGCAGGCGACCCAGCCTTTTAGCCTCTCTGCTAACTGGGAGGAGTCCTGTGAGTGGTTTTACTGAACATCACTGTACTTCCAAGTACCACTCAATACATAACATAAATATCATGTGTGGTCGTAGTATGAGATGTGGTATACCCTTCAAGAGTACACCACATGGTGAGGAGACTCCAGTTCATGCCCAGTGGGTGGAGTAATGTGGTAAGATATCCTGCGAACTGCTCTATAGAAATGCCTGTTCTTGAATTATATCCAAAATGCATATGAGAAAGCAACCCACCACCCTCCACATGGCCCAACTCCAGATTACGTATTGATTCTTGATATGAAAAGCTCATTACATAAACAGAAACAGCAACACAAAAAAGCCAGTGAACCTTTGCATAAATCCTTTAATTGAATTTCCAGTGCCGGTGGTTGGAGGTTCTCTTTTTAATTGAATCCATTGCTGGTGTTGTGATTTGCATGCACGGGAGTGGGTCCTGTCCCAGATAAAGTGCCATTGATCCTTATTAAAGCTCACCTCTGGCCGCGCTGTGGACTAACAGGGAAAATTAAATGTGTTCATGGTGCATATACTTACTGGCCGCGAGGCAGGACTGTGAGAACCGGCACAGCGAGGAGGAGAATGAAAGAGATAGGGGGAAAAGAAAATAGAATTATCATGAAATTAATTTGCTAAATTGTCTTGGCTTCGGTCATTTTTATCAAGCCGTTTCACATCAGCCATTCTTCGGAGCTGTCCCTGGCAGCTTATAAATAGCAACTGACCCCTTGTTCAGTTTTGGCAACTGATCAGATACCATGCCAACAATAGTGGCTCACAGAAACTACACCATCTACACGCCATGATTGAATTACAAATTATATTTTGTCTTTTGGCCTCTTAATGAGTTTTGGGTTAAATTCTCAACTGTATCTTTATGTAATTATTAGGGATGTGAAAAAGCACCTGTTGGCTCAGCGGCACATTGAGAAATGAAGGGGAGTACGTTATCTATCTTGATTTGGCCAGTGATATCATGTGTGATCAATCGGCTGATTGCTGAGCATTGATCAGGGTTTTCTCTTGGTTTGGTGGAGGGCATTAGTGACACTGAGTGTTCCTATTGGATTTCCTGTGGAGGAGGATACAACAGCAGGCAGGCGGCTTGCATCACACCACATCAATGCAACTTGGACAGGTTGGCTGGTGAAGGATCATTCTTTTGGAGTGTGTCTGTTGTGTTTCTCCCAAGTGGTTGTTACTGCTTATTGTCAAATAATTGGTCCACTGTCTTAGTGTGTGTGTGATTAGTGTGTACCTCCCTGCCGGTAACTGCCCCGTCTCACCACCTCCGTATCTGCACGGACTGACTTTGAAGTGCACAGACCGAATTACACGAGTGGAACAGAAAAATACGATGACTGTTTCCTCATCAATTTGTGCTTCCTCCTGAATATAAACAAAACTGCTACAGGTAGCGTCATTTTAAATGGGCCTGCATTTAAATGGTGCCTTTATAGTCTTCCGACTTTTGCACTACATGTCACACTCACCCATTCACACGCTGGTGGCCGAGGCTACCAAACAACACAAGATGCCTCCTGCTACTTAGCTTGAACATTCACACACCCACACAGGAGCAATTTAAGGTTCAGTGTCTTGCCCAAGGATGCTTACACATGCGGACAGGAGAAGCTGGGGATCAAACTGATGATCCTTGAATTAGTGGACAACCCGCTCTACCTCCTGAGCCATAGCCATCTTAACAGGAGGGAGGCAATGTAGTGTGTGAACCTATTCCTCATTGAAAAGATATGGTATAATACAGTAGTTCCCAAATGGTCCAGCCACAGGGTCCAGATTTGTTCGTAGTCATTAGTTCTAGGTCCGCACAGTTTAAAATATTCAGCATCGTACTTGCATTTGGCCATGTCATCAAGCTAGTTTGCTGCCTCTGTCAAGTAGCTGTTTGGTATTCACTCACTCTACAGCAGGAAACGGCACTTCAAAATAAAAGCTCTGTGCCGGATATTCACTGAACTTCAAAATAAATTATTATTTTACAAACTTGACACATTTGTGATACATTTGCGGTCCATTCAGAATGGGCCCATGACCCACTTTTGGACTGTGACTACCACTTGAGAACCACTGGTATAATACAGAGCAGACAGGATAAACACATACATCTCAACTATCAGTGATTTTGACATTTGTTTTTGTTTTTGGTCTTTTTGCAAGTTTATCTTTAAGATCTAAGTCACACAAACGTACACACACACACACCCAACAGGCATAGCCCTCTATCCTATGTGCCAAGCACTAATCCTCAGGCACTGTAGAGACCACTCAGATGAAATGTTTAATTGCAATGACTTGCATGTTGTCCTTTCCTTTGGGCATCTGCTTCTGTTATTGGTATTGGGGTGTGTGTAGGTGTGTGTGCGTGATCTCATGTTCACTTTACATTGTGACTGAGAGAGTGATAGGAAGTCTGTTCTGTCTGTCAAGTGGTCACCGACAAGCCGGCAGGAATACCATTACCTTGGAACACAAATAAGTTTCCATAATACCCTTTGTACTTGCACTCAAACATGTATGGCACACTGACTGTTACTATGCCAGATACACAACATGCCCACCTGCAAGTGGCTTCATGTAGTGGCCTGTGAGTAGAGGAACGCTTGGGTAACAAAGTAAACAACAAAGAGACATACACTAAATGTCGTACAAACATTAAATGCTGGAAGAACACCTGACTTACAACTATGTGGACTTAGTAAGGGTTTATTGTTTATCTGAGGGGTTAATTAGTAGAATTAAGAGAGAGGCACATGAGAATTCAGTAAAAACAGTACTGCATCTCCAGTGTCATGCACTCCAATACAGGCGCTGTAATATATACTACCTTATGTGAAGCAGAAAAACCACAGGTGTGACTGATTAACAAACGTTTCCACTGCAGCCATCAGCAGCATTATTTATCACCTGCGGTTTCTTGCAACGATGTATCAAAATGTCCGTCCTGAAAAATACCTAATCAACTGCATCATGAAATTTTTAAAATTGTTCCCACCTCATTTACTGATATAGAGAAAAATTATTACAGATTACAAATTACAGGACCACACGCTACAACCTTAAAATCTTGACAGAAACATGTGCTCCGTGTGGATATTTCACTATTAGCGCTTCCTGTATGTCAGTATTCTTTTATTCTCTCTGCTGGTTCTCTCACTTTGTGCTTTTGTCTGTTCTTGTGTCCTCCATGATGCATGTGTGACATAATATCTAATGGCCCAGTGCCAAGGCTGGAGGACGGTTGCCAACCACAAGGCATCAAAGACCCATCGAATGGTGGCATGACTGGGAAGCGGGAAGCCACAAGATTCATTGCAGGAGAAATGCATCACAACTAAGAGAGACACACATCAGCAGCACTTTGGTTTATACACACTGATGAGGGAAACAGCCAGGGAAATGGACACCCATGCCAAATGAAATAGCAGTGTACGTATAAGCAGTATATGATATGTAAATCAGCCAGTGTGTAGTGTGTGCCATGTGAAGAACAACATGCTGCTTTTGATGTAGTTTGTGAAGGCAAATGTGAATTTATTATGTATCAGTAATGTTAAGGTTTTTGAAAAGTGTGTTTTACAGGAAAAGTGGGTGACACACAGCAGATTCAGTTCAGGGTACGGTGCATGTCACCTTGAAATTTGTTCCGATCTGAAGAATACTTTTCCCTGCTCGTCTCGTCTGCCCATCATTCTCCTCGTCTCTCCCAATACTGACCCCGCCCTGTCGATAAATCTTCCATCGAACAGTGAGTGAAGGATAGCTGCTCTGCCATTGATTCAGCTGTGTCAGGTTAGATGGCGAGATGAATTGGAAATGGGTGCTGTAAATCAAAGTTAGGGGCCTTAAATGAGCTTCAATTTTCAATTGTCTTGGGCGTCAATGATTTGTTAATACCATTGATTCCTCCTTTTTTTTTTTTTTTTTGAATCACTAGCTCTCACGGCTCTCCATCAATGTGCAGGCAGTTTGATTTGTGCGACTTGAGAACTCCTTGTTAGCTCTTGTGATGACATAACTTTTGATGTGTGGAGCTGGAAATTGTACTGGTTGATCCACATTGTGATATTGACCTTTAGATTGTGTCATAGTGCCTTTCTAAAATCATTTTTACAAGAAAATACCCAAATATTCTTCAGTTTGTCCACGGCACTGATAATTTTACACAGTGAGTACCTCATTATCTGAGGGCAGCGCAAACTTATATTTTTCAGACATTTTTAGTGACAGGAATCAGCCTCCGGGACACATTCATCATCCCGGCGGCCCCACCTGGCACAGAGTGGCAGCGGTTGAACACGAGGCTGGCTGATAGAATAAGAAAAATAAAGCATCCCTAATGGAGGCAAATAGTGGAAACATGTTCCATCAGAAGTGATTACGACTAATTAAGCTGTTTTCACAGCTGGCTGCCTCGCTTTAATATGCATGCTTGCATCATATAAAGCGTTGAGAGAAAAGGCATGAAAATGCTTAGAGATCCAGTCGAGTCACAGAACAGTGATTAAATGGATTAATATTACTCACAACAGACAAACAGCAGAATTATCAAAATGATATGTTAATTATTTGCTCGTGCAGAGAACAAAGAGAGAGATAGAGGTAGGGCCATGGCTAATGATTATTTTCATTGTCGATTAATCTGTTAGGAAAGGCTGAAAAGTGTCAATCAGTGTGTCCTGAAACTCAAGATTACGTCCTTAAATGTCAAAAAACCCATGGAAAATAATCACATTTAAAGTGATAGTTCAGGTTTTTGGACATGAAGTTGTGTGAAACACTGACTATCTGTAGCTCTGATGTGACGGTGTCACTACTCTCAACGAGCCTCCTGCTCTGAGAAATTGCCCGTAGCTTACTGGAGAAAAAGTAGTTCTGAAGATGTACGGGGGACACGTAACCAAAAGGTTTTAAGCTACAAAAAAGTATGCATGTGTTTTGTTAGACTATTTCAATAATTTTAAAACATCCCCGCATTACGTCAGACCTTGCTATCAATTGGGACTATTTTCTGGCCAGTATCACTCCGCCGTGCAGGTGAGCAGGATAGCAACGGCTAACGACAACTTCATTGGCTGTTTCCAACAGAGAACCAGTAGGCTATTATTAGTGAGGAAGAAGATGCACTAGCCCTATATATACCTACTACCACAGCGCGAACACCGGCTCAGGCTCACGACACACCCTCATCAGCTGCTGTAGGTAAACAGAGGAATACCAAAATGGTGCGAACAGCTGTGGGAATAAAAACATCGCCGGCTCCCAATTGCATCAGTTTCTTGTTACAGATGTAGCCCATAAGCAACTTTGGCTTGTGTCAATTGGGATGAACCTCGCTACCAAGCCGGCGAGGGTGAAGCAACTGCGCGTATGTCAGGCTCACTTCAGCTGCCCAGTAGGTAGTAGGTATATATAGGGCTAGTCCATCTTTTTCCTCACTAATAATAGCCTACTGGTTCTCTGTTGGAAACAGCCGATGAAGTTTTTGTTAGCCGTTGCTATCCTGCGCACCTGCACGGCATGGTGATGAACTGTCTAATTGATTTCTGTTGGCGTGCTGTCTTGCGGGCCTGCACGGCGGAGCGATACTGGCCAGAAAATAGTCCCAATTGATAGCAAGGTCTGACGTAATGCGGGGATGTTTTAAAATTATTGAAATAGTCTAACAAAACACATGCATACTTTTTTGTAGCTTAAAATCTTTTGGTTACGTGTCCCCCGTGCATCTTCAGAACTACTTTTCTCCGGTAAGCTACGGGTGATTTCTCAGAGCAGGAGGCTCGTTGAGAGTAGTGACACCGTCACATCAGAGCTACAGATAGTCAGTGTTTCACACAACTTCATGTCCAAAAACCTGAACTATCACTTTCAAGAAGCTGGAATCAGAGAATTTTGACTTTTTTTTTTCCTCTCAAAAAATGACTTAAGCTGATTAACTCATCTTCAGATTAGTTGTTGATTAATCAACTAATTGATTAATCAATGCAGCTTGATGTAAAACACACCAAAATAAGCAGCAGTTAAGAGAAAGAAAAAGTAAAAGACATGACTGGACCCATGAGTGTGAATCTGCCATCTCGGTGCTGTCTCCCCCTCCTGCCTGCGTCTGTGTCTGTGGCCAGTGTTGAGTGACCCCTCTGTGGTGCTGAGGCCCTACTGGTCCCTTCTCCAACAGATGACTGATTGTGCTCCTCTACTTTGTGCGGCCCCGCAACCGCTCAGCAGCACATCAAAGAACAGCCAGGCTTCCGGGGAGCGACTGTTGTTTGCCGGGGCTCCGACGCGGTGCACACTGATGTTTTTCTTTCATACAAAAGCAGTTAGCAGCCCATAATCCTACACTCTGAGTGGAGAAAATACCCACAATCCCTCACACTGGGACTGTCATGTAGCTGTTCCCCCACACGCCCTGGTGGGCAGCAGAGAGGATCAAAGTGTGTATGGCGGCAGCTCGCAGATTGAGCAATGAGATTTAAGCTCCAAGAATGAGAGGAGGGTCTCAACGTATCTTACATAACATAGAGAAACTTTGTTTTCTGTACATGTAACGATTTCTTTATCATGGATCACATTTGATTTTGTTGCACGGGAAGTTACTGATGTGCCATGATATCTGCACAGTTGGTGTAATACATACAATATCTTTCCTGCAGGGGCTTTAGACAGTTAACTTTTAATTTTCTTTAAGATCCAGCAGCCTTTTGATTTTAAATTTCTTGGTTTAATCAGAAAAGGTAGAGCAGAATTGTAAAAGTATTTTCCTGTCACCTGGCAGTGATGTGCCAGTACTCATAGCTCTTACCCCCTGTCTCTAGAGGCTACATTTTTCTTCCTATGTGCATATTGAGAGACTTGATTAATCACATTTGGGGAAGTATATTCAGAATGAAAGAAAGCCTGTCAGCCCCTTACAGCCTGTGTGTGTGTTTTTTCTTTCTTCCTCATAGTGGATTGTTTTGTTCACCACTGCCAAACCAGGCGTGAGGTCTTTTAAGTACCCCTGTGCCAGTTAAAACCGCAGCAGGGAAAGAAGTTGTCCCCCGTTCTGGAATTACAACTTTCTTTTCCACCCGTTTAAAGAGACTTTCACTTTGTCTGTCCTATGGTTAGGAGATCAAAGACACTTTAGATTTGGATGCCTCTGAATCAAAGAGAGAGCTTTAATTGAAATAAAAAGGGGGCTGGGACTCAGGCTAATAGCTCTGCGCAGGTATGTATCATCGTGTCTTTTGTCTGCGTCGCGTGGCTCCTCTCTCAAACTGTGAGTGAAAGATACCTCCTGTAATTTACCTCACGGTATTTGAAAATGAAGTGTAACAAAATTATTCATGAGCAGTGTCAACAGAGTAGGCTTTTTTTCGCTTATTGGCAAATAATTCTGCGGGAGATTTGTTAAAACTTTTTGCCAAAACCGTTTGTAAGGGCAGCGGCTGCAAATCTTTGCTATAATCCCATTTAACATTGTGCAGCTATTACCATTCCTCTCCATCTATTCTGGCTTTGCCTTGTTGCCCCCACCCCCTGCCCCATGTCTGCAAGTGTTTTATGGTCTTCTGGGAGGTGGGAGGGAGGTTGTTTGCCAGGATGGTGTAAGCATACCAAAAGATATCAATTTTTCATCCACACAAGCAGCAAACAATGTGAAAAAGCAAAAACAGTGGGAAACAGAGTGAAGGGGAGAAATACTGTATAATTCTGTTATAGATTGGTTCCATTATGATTCAATTGTTTAGTCCCACCGTTAGTTTATAATGATAGAGGTCAGTAGTTCAACTAAAATGGAAGCTTTAACAAAGAGGGGTAGTCTACTGTTGGACAGTTTGTGTTTTCCTTGAGCAAGAATACATTTCTTTAGTGGTGTTAATCAACAGAGGCCCAACAAAATGATAATATCACGATACTTAAGCCATGATCACTGTTGTGATTTTATATCTTTTGTAATACACTGAGTATTGCAATACCAGCAAGATAAAGCAATAAGATAAAGTTTTCAGTCTGTTTACCTCAGTTCAGTCATTTTTATTCTGGCAAAATGTATCTCAAATGAATTTATTTGAATATTACCAAAGGTTAAATTTGTATTAGCAATATAACTAATCTATATAATAAAGAAACAGTATCACAGTACTATGTTGTATCAATTTTTCCCCCCACTTCTACGTTTCTTGCAAGATAAGTCCTGAAAGCACACACAGATATTCATGAATGAACAGAAAATATCCATGAATGGTGTCTAAAACAAATTCTTTTTATGTTTCATATAGGGCCGGGTTGAAATAATCGATTTGTCCGATTCAAATCGATCCACATTTGAATGACTTGATATTGACTCATACAATCTGAGGTCGAGCTGTTAATATGTTTTTTTTCCCATGTTTGTGTGAAGCCTTAACCTCGTTAACCTTGCCGGTAGTAAACGGGCCGCGATGCTAAATAATTGACGACCGTAGTATTGAGAAGCTCCGACGTTACCGGCTCTTTATCTGTAACTGTTAGCTTACTTTTTTATGTTTTGGTGTCATTTATTATCATGCAGCAGCCGCCTTCACTCGTTGTTGTGATATCAGGAATATGTTTTGTTGTATAAACATTTTAGACATATTTCCAGTGAGATATTGAGCTTATATTGTGACGTTTTGATATTACTGTGGCTGCTCTAGAAACGACATTCTTTCATTCATTCATCTTCTAACCGCTTCATCCTCTTGAGGGTCGCGGGGGGGCTGGAGCCTATCCCAGCTACATCGGGCGAGAGGCAGGGTACACCCTGGACAGGTCGCCAGACTATCGCAGGGCAGACAACCATTCACGCTCACATTCACACCTACGGACAATTTAGAGTTATCAATTAACCTAGTCCCCAATCTGCATGTCTTTGGACTGTGGGAGGAAGCCGGAGTGCCCGGAGAGAACCCACGCTGACACGGGGAGAACATGCAAACTCCACACAGAAGGGCTTCCACGCCCGGGATCGAACCGGCAACCCTCTTGCTGTGAGGCGAGAGTGCTAACCACCACACCACCGTGCCGCCCCTAAACGACATTCAGTTAGAGAATATTTAGTTTTAATCCTGTTCTGATTTTATTCTCTTTTTCTTTATAATATCTTGTAAAATTTACAGTATTCATTCTCTGAGAATCTTTTTAACATTCTAGCAGGAATTGGTGTTGTAACTGAAATATACCCTATCAAATCAATATTGAATTGAATCAGATATCGAATCGTATCGGGACATTGTGAGTCGAAATCAAATCGATTCAGGAAATCAGTGGTGATACCCAGCCCTAGTTTCATATGCACCACTATACATTAAAATGGCAATCATTTTGTACCTTGAGTAAACAAATTGTTGGTTTTTAATGTACAGTTTGTAAATTACTAAAAGAAAGGCTTTAAGTTTATGCATAACATACCTGTTTTTCAAAGGTGGCCTATCTCTGTGTCTTTGCCCCATTCAGCATTTTCTAGACTCACCCCTGATGTCATGCACTAACAATGCTAAGAACTACAGTCAACTTTGCAATTGCTCACGCTCACTATTCACAGCTCCTTCACCTGTCTGCAGTCCAGTTCAGTATTTCGAAGTGGCACGTGTTTGATCGGCCATGATGCTGCCACAGGCGTACAGTGTAGGACATTTTCTTCACCCTGAACCAGCAGTCGAGAAGTGTAGCTGTCATATTAAACCTCTGTGCTCACTCACTTAGCTCGCCACACTCTCCGGGGCGCCCCTGTTTGTCTACACCACTGTTCCGGTTCAGTAGAGAGAGCAACAGGGAGACGAGGAGCTCAATGTGCATTCCTGTCAAGAACTTCTTCACTGATCCTGTAAACCATCCTCATTCACGCACGCAAGCATGCACACACTTACACACAAGCACACACACACACACACGCACACACACACACACACACACACACACAGGCATACACACACACACAGGGCTCCTACCTCTGAGAAGCCGTCTGTGAGTCTGCAGACTTCTAATGCTGGAGGCGTGCTGGCTACACTTGCACTCACCTACAGTGGTTTCATTCATTATTGTACTAATTAATATGTTTTAAGTCCTAATAAGCCCCCCTGATTATGGCAGTGATGACTGTTATCGTTGAATAACGTTTGTAAATTAATAATAAAGCATTCTGTGGTAGTTAGTAGGTTAATAAGGACAGTCTTTGAGGTTCGAGGTGATTGCACTTCAATGTGATATTTCTGCTGAGTGTGCTGGAAAACACATCAGTCTGCCTTTAATGCGATGGCCTTTGTTGGGGGAACAGATGCAGCGTCACACCAATAGAGGGCATTGTTGTTTAACTGCAGGCGTGGAGAACATCTCCTTTGTTTATGAAGGTATCCATGGGTGCTGTTGTTTTCCTCTCAGTCTTTCCTCGCTTCTCCATTTAGGCTGACTGGATTTGATGGTTTTGTTTGAATACTAATTTGGGCATCAATGTATCAATGTCGTATTTTTTCACATTCTGTCAGCAAATGCATTGGCTAAACACACTCAATCTTTTGTTTTTCTCCACCAATTGAAATTACTTCATATTATGTTTTATATGAGATGCAAATTAAAAGGATTCATTTCATCAAGCCGCAGCCAATTCTGCTCTAAAGGGAGTAACCGAAATGCGCTTTTTCTTTCACGTATTCCCAGGAAGATGTTTTGCTAAAATATGTAAATAAAATTAACTTTCTTCTTCTTGGCACAGATTCTATTGAAGATATACGGTTTTAAATATGCAATTTATTCTCTTCTTGATTGGAAAAAATTAGATGGGAAATATTACTGGCTCTGCAGATATGGGGCCAAAGCTTGGATAACTTCTGACAAGTTCTTCTCTTTGAATTGGTCTGCTTTTGTCAGGTGCGGGAAACAGAGTTCACAGAGAGGTACTGATTTGACCTCAGGTCAGTCATCTCAGGTTGCCGTTGAATAACGCTTAGACTTCTCAAGATATTGTTGTGGGACAAATCATTTGAGTCTTGAAAAAATAAATGCTGTGTGTCATTTCATGTGCGCACACTTGAGCTGTGTGTTTCACATAAAAACTATTTGCAGGACTGATACGTGTCTTTCTTTGAGGCTCCAGGGAGTTTGCAATCACATATACTGTATATACGAGTGCATGTAAGCACACACACATACATGCATATCAGAACAAGCCAACCAACCTGACAGTTAACCCTGGCAAAGCAAGCAAAAGAGCTTCCATAGCATCAAAATAATGAAATTAGTCAAATGCAGAACAGATCACAGAATTTATGTTGCTGCTTTTCCTTTTCTGATATTTCATCGTTCATTTTGATTTTTTTCTCCCACCTTTTTTTCATAATTATTTTATATGACTCTTCTGTTTGCCCTTTTCAGAGGACAGTCTGTCTTCACTATATCACTGCAGTTTGGAAACATAATCATTCATATCGCTTAATACATATTGATCATTTCAGATTCTATGGAAAGTTGGGAAAAGGGCAGCGATTATTATCAAACTGGAATGCTGAGGAATAAAACTTGATTCCCAGTTTGTTCTTAACATTTTTCAAATTCAATATTCGCTGACAAAAGAATATTTGATAAACCAAAAACATGTTTTTCATCAGTAGATGCCTAAATTATACTTTTGTGAAAAGCAGTTTTTTGTATTGAAACCAAACTCATTGTTCAAAAGGACAAAACTCATTCGGCCTCATTTTAGCACAATGGATGAGCATTCAATCAAATGGATGCCAATTTATTGATTACGGAGAATGCACAAAAGAAAAGGGTTTAAATCTTGGCTGATAGCCATTAACTGCGAATCTGAAGATAGACAGGCGATTGGTCATATATCACAAATGGCAGGAAATCCATCTCTCTTTGCTCATTTCCCCTTTTTATTTGTCCATGCTTCCACTCTGAGATTTCGCACACCAGACTATCATACAGTCCGGTCATACTCAGATTCATACCCCCTTAACCCATGTTTTGTCTCCCCAAATGTAATCACTCTACCTGCTCTTTACCATGTAGCTCACCATAGTGATAGACAAAAGAGCTGTCAATAAAGTTTATTGTGCAGGACTAAGTGGCAATACATCGTCCTGTCTTTGGGCGGAAGATGTGTGAGAATTGGGGAAGAGGGGTAATTAATATGCTGCTGTCATGACAGACATGAATATTTGAGTCCAAATTGATTTCAGATTCATCATGAAATCTATCTGCTTTCAAACAGTTCACCCAAAAGTGTTAATAATTTTGACAAAATGGGGGATCGAAGGTGGAATCAAATTTGCAAATACGAACCATCTTTCAAAGCACCCTGACTTTATTTTTAGACCACATTGATTACTATTAGTTAACAAAGAGATAACTAGCTCAATAAATAAAATAGTGATCATTATACATCCTTATTATCTTAAAGTGACCACTTGTAACTTCGACTGGGTGTTGATGTGACTTATGTGTACACAGCAGCAGCACAGAGGTCATTCATTCTTTAGGCACACATCTTTTATTCCACAGCCGAGTTCAGCAAGCAATTGATATGTGATCTGGGAGAGGGCAGTTTATTGATTATTGTGGGGACTTAAGCGGTAGTATGGCGGTGTGTGGACAGATTGTTGCAGGGTCCTGTACACTTAAGCCCCTGTCTTACTCATACGGGGCCACATAAGGTATCTTCTTTTGACATGTTGATAGCAAGTGCTCATTGGAAAAGAGCAAGCATCAAGCATGCACGTAGGCAAGACAAGATAAACAGACTATTGTGTTACACCGCAAACAATTAGCCTGAACAGTCTTTTAAAGGCATATATTTAGACTGGACACTGTTGATACCGTAGGCCCTCGTGTTTTTTTTTCTTGATGAGTGTACAAAGAAATCAGTCTCCCTTTTGTTCTTCATGCCTTCATGTACTAATTGCACTGAAATTTTTGTACAAGAATTAAAGGGTGTTTCTTTGTACAATATCATGAAAGTATATTGACATATACGATAAACGGAGATCACCATAAAAAAGACAGTCCTTCCAAATTGGTGTGAGGATGTCCAGAGGGGTTGGAATGTGAGCTTAGCTGCGGTCTGTGTTCTCAGGTGATGGATAGCGAAGGGGAGTCAGCGGTGGGGTGGGCAGGCTTTGACCTTGGCCATGGAACAGTAAGCGCTAGCTCAGATATCTCACATGATACCCATACATAGCGGCTCATTACGGAAGAGCCCCCTTATGCAAAGTGCAGAGCTCAACACTGGCTGGCTGACAGGGGCTAGCCTAGCACTGCTGACCTAACAATAAGACAACAGGGCCGTCCCCACCTCCCAAAAAACACTGGCCCAGCAGTGTCCTGATTACTTCATCAGCATGGGCCAGCAGCAGCTGCTTTATGAGTTAAGATGACCAGGGCTTCATACAAAGTGAGACTCAGACCACTTTTTTCTGGTCCCTAAAATACACAGAGAATCATAAATGGAGAGTGGATACCTGAACCAAGCCCAACAGGTCGAGCCAGGTTCGGAAAAATCTTTACAAATGATGTTTAGGTTTGGGTCAGGTTTGGCCTACTTGACATGGTGCTTCTTAGTAAACTTATAGTGTAAAAATATTTTAAAATTACAGACCCACGGACACGGTGTTGGACTTACTTTTGCTCAGTGCCGGGTTTTGTTATTTACGAGACACTTGAACACATAGGCTATTCCAAGTGGTAAATATTCATGTAGCTCTCTAACGATGGAGGACTGCAAACAGAATTTTAATCAATCGATCAGTTCAATCAATCAATTTTATTTATAAAGCCCAATATCACAAATCACAGTTTGCCTCACAGGGCTTTACGACATCCCTCTGTCCTTAGGACCCTCACAGCGGATAAGGAAAAACTCCCCAAAAAACCCCGTTAACACAGGGAAAAAATGGTAGAAACATCAGGAAGAGTAACTGAGGAGGGATCCCTCTTCCAGGACAGACAGACGTGCAATAGATGACGTACAGAACAGATCAGCATAATAAATTAACAGTAATCCCTATGACACAATGAGACAGAGAAAATTGATTTGACATCCAATTTGACATTGGAAGTTTAAAAATACCTAAAAACATGCAGGGAAATCAACGATATGGAGGCGTTTGATTTAGATGTCAATGCAGATAATAACAAAGCAGTTGGGTATGTAAAATGTTAAGTGTGTGGGGCTCTGGTGAGATATGACAGCAAGAAAACTGGGAATTCAGCGTTGCAGAGACATATGGACAGAGGGAGTGGGATGCCGGCTGCTGTTGGCAGTTTGCGGACTACTATTACTGGCTTTGCTACAACTACATCCTCAAGAAATTACACAGCAGGCCAAAGCAAAATCACAGAGAGATGCGTCACATACTGTTGCAAAGTTACAAGACCAGTTTGCTCCATTGCAGGAGAATGACAAGTTAGTTAAAGAGCTGCATGTGGATATGTGTCAGCAAGGACTTACCGCCTGACCCCACATCTGTGTCTAGACAGTGCCGTGTGAATACATTCAGAATGACCACTCACATCTGGACACAAGATTACCACAAATTAAGCAACATCTAGAGACAACATCTAACCCACACACCCCCCATAAAGCTTAAATATCCTATAGTTCTTCCTCCTTCCAGCTACATCACTGTAGCGTCAAATAATGGTGCTGGAACGAGGCAGAATCACAGAATTTGCAGTTGCTGAACTCAGCTTTTTTGGTTAATACAGACCACATCTACCATCAAAATTTATTTTAATTCAGCTGTGCTACATTATTAACTAGGGTTGGGTCGGTTCTCGGTAATACCAATTCGATTCGGTACTCCGTTTTGGACCGGGTTTTTTTTTTTTCTTTTTGTGAGACCGACCGCATACTCGGGCGGAACGTAGGCGGAGCGGACTCCGCGGAGGTCCGCCCAGTAAAAGCGGACGTCCGCAAGCCCTGTGCGTGCAAAGCACGCCCGCGCGGACTCCGCTCCACGCACCACTGTCACGCAAGACTGCTCGCCATGTATTTTTCCACATCACACTGATTTTTCACGGGGATTTTTACAGGAAACTACAACGTGGAATTGTGCTCGACTCCGCTTATAGTACGCCCGAGTCTGTGAGCACCTGTGTCTGCCTCTTCGCCAAGCGCACAGTGAGGAGGAGAGAAGGGGGTGGGGGTGGGGGTGGGGCGGGGACTGAGCTAGGGGTGCAAGTGCACATGCGCTGAGGCCTCTACTGTAGCCTGGGGAGTCGATAATGGCGGACAATTTAGTCTCGAAGAAATCAAAGAATGCGCCACTATGGCAACACTTTGGCTTTGAGCCAACCCTTGTTTGCAATGACTGAGTAAGCTGCAAAATTCATTTATAAGGAATAAAAGAAACAATGTGTTACTGTCACTCTGTTGTCCTATGGTCTTTTTTTTTTTTTTTTTTAATGAGTCAATTGCATCCCCAAGTGGCGAAAATCCGGTATTACCGACTTGTTGTGGTTTTTCACAAAAACCGAACCGTTCTTTTTTTTTTCTTATACCGACCCAACCCTATTATTAACCTTGAAATCAAAATGCTTTTTATGTGTAAAAAGCAGTATTTAGTCTCATACACATATAGAATATGATGCAGATTGTGTGTGTTAGCCTATTCATGGGCGATTGGCATCTTCACAAATGAGATTTTGCATAAGGCCCTTAAAAAGGTAGAAATGGCCGTGCTAGCTGGTGTGTCTACAGGACAAGATGAAACTTGTCATGGGGAGTGGTGCAGTATGTTGCCAAGGACAAAATTTGATGGACAGATCTCACTGCAGGAGATGGAAAGAAGTAAAGGCCAATTCACAGTTTCTGCATCTGCATGTTCGTGAGGGTCCACATTAGGGTTGTCAAAATTGCTCAAAAATGACGTTCGAATATTCGTTCTAAAAATAACTCGTAGGTTCAAACCATTCGAATTTTTTTTTTTCGCATTATGTCCACAAGAGGGCAAACTAATACAAGGAAATATACTTCTGTATGTATTAATACAAGGAAACACAACTACTTGTAGGTATTTTTATTTCAACATAAAGGTCTTTGAAAACATTTACATACATTAAAACACATAAAACAATTATCTATAACATTACGTTATAAATGACCACATACCTCTCGCTTGCCCCCCCTCTCTGACCCGTCAGGCCACACTGCCCGCGGAAGCACTGCGAATAGCCTCGAAGCGCCGAGAAGCGAAGCCAGTTTCCTTTCGGCGCCCATGTTAATCGATTGTGTCATCCACACCGGCTGCGCCGCGCAGCTCCGTGGCCGCTCCCACCTCCCACTCGCAAAGAGGACAGGTGCGGTGGTGTTTTTTTTTCCCTCCACAATCGAATATCAATTTTCACATTCGAAGGTCCATTTTTTTTTCAAATTCGAATTTAGAATATTTGTTGACAGCCCTAGTCCACATTGGTCCAAGTGACTTAAATCTCATCATCCACCCATGTCCCCAAGGGTTCAGACAGACACCTGTGTGGACATCTGCATGCAGCCCATTTTTTGGGACTGTGCAGACTTTAGGTGTCACAAATGGCAGCTCCCATCTCTTGCTCTAAAAATGCAGTTCAGTTTAAAACACTGCTGTCAAGCTTACCAAAGCCACCTCACCATGAAGTTGGTTTTAAGTTTGATATTGGCCTGACATTAAATCAAGACCTACCACCATTAAGTGTCTATTTCTCCCCATGCCGGCAGCTCTTCTCCAGTCAGGGACTGACACAGATCATGAATTGTACTATAAATAAAACCACGTGTGCGTGTGTCCATGTCCTCATGACTGCAGACATTCAATGCAGAAAGTATGTCTGAGCCTTAAGTTGATGGTTAACCTTCATAACATGATTTGAACTGTTGCAGAGTTCTGACTCCTCATAGTTAACGTTACATTAACGCTATTGTCAGCTTACTCACTGTGAATGGAAAAGTTGATAGACTCTTTAGTAATTGTAACACTACTGCTAACATTGAACATTCTGGATAACTCTGCTAACTGGTAAAGTTAACAATAATACTAGCGTGCATACCTCATTGACAGGTTGAATTCTCCGTTGCAGCTGTGGCTGTTGTAAGGTCAGAAGTTTGTGGCTTTGTGTTCTCTCTGTGTGTGTGTGTGTGTGTGTGTGTGTGTGTGTGTGCGCGCGCACTCAGCTGAATTTCCATCGGCATTCATCGTGATGTTAGCAGGGTGTTTTTCTTTACCTTCTAGGCTACTCTACTCTAAAAAAACCATCTTAAAAATACACCTTTACAAAATTCCCAGCCAGCCAGGTGGGCCACTGGGCTTGCAGTACACTGGCAGAAACCCTATTTGATAATACACACTACTTTTTGTATTGAATATAGTAGTAGACAGAAATATACAGCCTGAGCCACTCTAATCATGAAGATTCATACTTAATCTTACTAATCTTTTACCATGTTTAAAGGAAGAATTCAGTATTATTGGAAATATGCTTATTCACCCTCTCTGCAACGGTGAGATGATAAGATTGTGACCGCTCACACGTCTGACAGTGGTATTAACCTTCTCATCAAACTCTTAGCAAGAAAGCAAGTAGGCGTATTTCCCAAAAGTGAATGTATGTGAATGTGCCACACTGTATCACCGCAAGCCTACCTATTTCATTTTCAGTGTGTCTAAATCTTTCCACTTGGACTATAAAAAGCAAATGGCATGCTCCAGTGTGCGAGTGGTAGCCCTGGTAATTGTATGTCATGGATACTGTGTTATTGACAGTTATGATTGACTCACTCTCTCTTTAATAACGGCTCTGCTGTAAACGTTTTTATCATCAGGCTTTACAGCACTGGACAATGACCACACAGGCTTCAGAGTATCTGCTGGGGATGGAAAATCCCCTGAAACTGTTTCTTTTTTTAAATTTTAACCAACATGTTCCATTTATACCATTAAATTAATAAATATATCACAAACATTTTAGATAATTTGCTTTTATGTTTCAAGAGTGTGAAGGTAGACTGTTAATAGGATATTTGCGTTGATACAAACATGATCTCTCTCTTGAGTTTAGCTACAGTTTTAAGACTTTTTTACAGGTACATAATGTATTATGTTCAGGTAATAAGATGCTGAATGCATTAGCAAAATTAACAGAATCCAATGAATGCATTGTTTTATCATTGACAGTGAGTGATGGGGATCTCTCCAGTACAGCGTTTAACTTCTTCAAGTTAAAGGAGGTCACAGAGGTCACATGGCAGTGATGTGAATACAGGTGTTAATCAGGTGTCAGATCTGTGCAGAGCATCAGAACAAAAACACCACCACCACCACCGACAATATGATAAGAATATTCAAAACACAAGTTTCACTCTTAGTAGTTTGTGTGACATGAAAAATACTTTCAAAAGTAACTAGTGGGTCGAAAGTCACGCAATGCCACTGTTTCAACATAACATGCAGCATGTGAATGCATGGCACATGTATATAAGCAGTCTTTTATGATATCTATATTGCACATGTTGATATCGCAATGAATGTACATTTTTTCGATATATTGTAAAGCCCTATTGTGCATCACTGAGACGGAGCAGCACCAAGCAGGTTTCCCTCAGAGAAGTTATAAGTTGTTATTTTGAGATCTGTAAACATTCAAGAATGGCTCATTGGCCATAATTCTTACTTTAACAGTTAAGGCACTCAAATAATGGAATATTGTCATTGAAAAATAAATGACACAAATGTCAGTAGTGCTTCATCATTAGACTCTGACCTGTTCACCTGAACTGCAGCTTACAGTTGCCCTTTATACAGGACACAACTGGCCGACTACAATGCACAAATGAAGGCACATTAGAGCTCAAGCATTTTGACAATATGCTTATATTCGGTATTCCCTATAAATGACTATGATCACATGTATGCTGTGATAAACACTAGTTAGTCATAGATATAGATTGTCATTGCTTTGGACAGAATCTGCAGTGGGAGGCTGCCTGAACACTAGGGCTGCAACGATTAGTCGACTAATCAACGACTAATCGACTATTAAAATAATCTGTGACTATTTTAGTAAAAAAAGTGCCCCAAAATACTCTTATCGCAGCTTCTTACGTTCAAATATTGGCAGCTTTACACACTCTCCCATGACTGTGAACTAAAACCCTTTGGCATGAGTACGAAACAGGACGTTAGATGACACAATTTTGGGGTTTGGGAGAGACAGACCAACATTTTTCAACATTTTAACACATTTTTCGATAAAATGATTAGTCGACTAATTGAAGATTAGTCAACAATGAAAACAATCATTAGTTGCAGCCCTACTGAACACTGTGTGGAGCTTTCCAGTTTCTGTGAGAACAGAATCACGGATGCAGAATTGACAGTAGCCATAAATGTCACAAAAGAAGTATCAGTTAATCACAGTTTGGCTGAGCTAGCGAAGGTTGCGATGTAACGTCAGATCTGCTTTTTTCCTCTTTTGCTTAAGCATTTTAACCATCAGATGACGCTGTTAGGTTTCCAGCTGAGCCATCCCAATGTAACTGTAGTTCAAAAACATCTTAAAAATACATTTGGACACTTGACTTTCACGCCACTCTTTGGTACAGGTAGCTGCGCAGGTAGCTGCAGACATGCAGGAAGCTGCATCGAGGAAGAAAGCCTTTGACCTGTAAGGCTCTGAGATCTTTACTCTATTGCTTGGAAGTGGTGAATTTGCAGCTCACAGGTACTTAATACGACACAGTCTCTGGCTTTTGTTTGATACCTTTATATGGAAAACAAATAACGAAGCAACAAATATTCGTATGAAACAGCCAAATCTGAGTCAGGTAAAGCCCTAGTTAAAACCTCACTGTAAGTACAATACTTGGATGTATGCACACCTCTAGATATGCAGCTCAAATGACTTTAACGTTTAACGTGACTTTAACATGACTGTGACCTCTAAACTCTCACAGCAGCATGGTGTAAATAAAACAAATACGAACCAAATGAACGGCGCACAGAAGACGAAGTCTAGGCCCGGATATCCACAGGCTACACTGGATCTCCAAAAACATTGGCCATCGCCCCCAGAGGCTTACTGTCACACTGACAGCCAATGGGCTCTGTTTGAGGGTATCCCTGCTCCACTGTTGCCAACAAGATAAGTTCTAAGTAAGTTTAGGAAAAGCTGTATGTAGCTACAATACATGTTATATGGTCACAGTGAGGAAATTTCAAAATGGCCACTGGGCACACTGCAGGAACAGATGGTGTGTTAATTTCAATGTTTAGGTCTCACATGAGCAGACATTACCCTGTGTCAACAGAGAGTAGAGCTGTCTCCAGTCCTGGTGTGTTTATGACTGATACATACGTGTGTACATAATGTGTGTGTTTGAGAGAAGAAGAGGAAGACACTGGACTCCTTCAAGTCCATTGTAGGAGCAGGGCCCACACTGTGCGTGTGTGTGTGTGTATGTGTGTGTGTGTGTGCAGTAGCCTTGTGGACAGACCTATCTGCTTCAGGCCAACCTCTTATCAGAACCATTGGCATATCTTGAGTGGGATGACATAATCAATAATCAGAACTGTTAATCAATGGTATTCTAAATAAGCATTGATCGGGTCCACAAGGTTAGCCAGCTTTATTGGTTTACATTAAGCAAAGCAACACAATAGACAAAGGCCCGTGACTGGGACAGACCAGTTTAACCCCTACCCATCTGTCTTTTGGAGACACAAAGAACGTGGGTGGGCAAGAAGTGTGTGTATTATCTCTGTCTGTTTCCTATTTCTCACTTAGTTAGCTCCTCATTGCCTTTTTACACTTCTGTATTTATTATTGTCAGAGAAGTTAATGTTGGTCTTTCTCCACTGGAATCTCCTCAACATTATTGTCACGCGCAGCCTCATTTGAATACAATGAAGCTCCAGTTGCATCTCATTATCGACATGGTCAGGACAGAGGTCACTGATTTGTGTCACCTTTTACAAAACGGCCATATCTCCGGGGAGCCTGTTGGATGAAGAGGGAGGAGTGTGGCAGCACGCTGTGAGTGTGTAACCCATGGGGGCTCCACATCTCCCTAATTACCAGGTAGCGGAACACAGTCACAGCTGTCTGCAGGTTAGTTGAAGATGACCCATGAGGATATACAGTTTTGCATTCCCCATAAAATCAGCTTGTTGTTCTTTATAGACTAGGTATTCTAAACAGTTGTCAGCTTTATACTGTCAGTGTTTCTTCAGTGGTAACAGGAGGCTGCCTGCCTCGATAGAGCACATGTGTGCCTTAATTTCACAGTTTTCTGCGAGCTAACACATCCCATACTCTCCCAAAAAAACTGTCAATGTGCCTGAATCACCTACTAACAGAAAGACTGGTAGGCAAGCATGGAAAATTAGCCGAAATAACCCTTTTAGTCTCCCCTCACCGCAACAAAGCTTAGTTACATGATTAGCGTGTCGCCAACATGGATACTCCAATCATTTTTCCCCACTGGCAGTGGCTCAGTGCCAGAGACGCGCTTAGATTTGGCCCATGAGAGAAACGCCTCTTACCGCTCATACAGACCACCTGGCATCATGCGTTCTGTCTTTATGAGGGTAAAAAAGTGCTTGTTAAAACCGTAACATCTCTGTATTCTCTATCTCTCTCTCACACACACAGTCGCATACACACACACACACACACACACACACACAAACGCAAACAAATATTTGGCACTGCCGATACGTAAGGAAAAATATTAAGCTAAATTGGCTATTTGTATGGTTTGTTATCTATTATTCATACTTGAAAGTTTCACGTTGGGCTATCTTCACCCCTTGTAAGCGCACAAAATGTGTGGTGAGAGGCAATGATGCTTCTTTGATCTTCCCTGTGCTGGATCTCTCTGAAGCACTCTGTATCAGTGCAGTCTCTTCGTCTATTCTCCGCACACCTCATGTCTTCGCTCCACCTCTCTTCCTGCCCATCCATTCCTCTCTCTCATTCTCTTTGTCCCTTGTGAAAGCCCCTGTCACCTCTGGCCCTCCTCCTCTCCTCCCCCTCTGTGAGGCTATTACAGGCAGCACTCCTCCCTCTCTGCCTTCCCCATGTATTACCATTAGAAGACATGCATCTTGGGAGCTGCTGCACACTCCTCTGTGTTTTGATTAATATTTTAGCAGCCTCAGGGAGGAAATGGGTCTTCCTCTGAGCTAATCTGTTATGGGGTGGATGCTTGGAGCAGAGGAAAAAGAAGATGATAGAAGAGGAAGGTCAGGCCCGACTGTTTTTATTTTCCATGTCAGATGCTGTAAAGACATCCAATACAAACCAAACGCCTCCAACATGTGAGTGATGCGCCAGTGCAGAGTTCAGGTGAGATGTTCAGGCTAACTGAGCTTTCGGTAGATAAAGGTTCAGAATCATTAAAGTGTTTTAAAAGGAAACATGACAATTGCCATGACCATTTTAGACACCACAATAACAGAAATGAAGAACTACCAGTGTATTTCTCTTCAGCCCAGCTATGTGAACCTAATTTTATCAGCTTTCTGCCATGTCAAGCCAAGGATTAAAGTATTCTTCCTTGAATACGGAAAACTGAGCAATTATCAGGGTTCCCGCGGGGTCTTAAAAAGTCTTAAAAGCATTGAATTTATGAATTTGGAAATAATACCTTAAAAAGACTTGAAAAAGTCTTGAATTTTGATATCTGGGTCTTAAAAATTGTGCTGTATGTAACTTATCTGTATCGCATTTCTCGTCAAAAGTTTCATCTGTCAACCACAATTATATCAAATAACGTAAATAAAGAGCCAATAATTTTGCTGCACAGTGTGCAAGAAGAGGATTCAACTCGGAACAATGGGAGTGAAGGCGTTAGACTCTCATGCCAAATCGACCAAGCACATGAAGTATGTCCGAGGAAAGGTTCTCCTTCCATCACCGCCGGGTTCCCACCAGCTAGCTGCTAGTGCTCCTGCAGCCCCTCCTGCTACGACCACAGCTAACGTTAACGTTAGAGTCGATCTACGCACATCTTTCGGGTCCACGCCAACGCTGAAAGCAGAGGTGTTGTGGACTCTTCACACCATCGCCAAACACCAGTCCTACAATGGAAACGAGGGTATTTCAGAGCTTTTCAAGTGCATGTTCCCCGACTCCGACATCGCCAGCACCTTTACTTGTGGTGCCGACAAAATGGCTTACATAGCCAAGTTTGGGTTAGCCATTCACATCAAAGATGAACTGGTGTCCAAAGTCAACAAATCGCCGTTTGTTTTATGTTTACACAACCACAGATTTTTTAATTTATTTTTTAGTTTTATTTAACCTGTACAGGAGTACTGTGGACTGCTGTTTTGTTGAATAAATGAATACTCTGAAATTCAAGGATTTCATTTTTCTTTGCTGTTAGGGCTATGAAATAGGTATTAATTTTTGATATAAATGGTCTTAAAAAGACTTGAATTTGACTTGAAGAAACCTGTAGGAACCCTGAATTATCTTATCCCTCCATCAGAGACATATCTGTCAGGAGAACTTAATTTTGTGCAGAGGCTTTTTGTCTTCTGGGACACTGTTGTCTCTTACAGTATAACCACGTATGTGTTCAATGCTGGGAAACAAGATTCCCACCAAATTAATCTGTTGTAGGCTAGGTTAACACTGTACCTTGCCATTACCGAGATTTTCCGTCGTTTATGACAGAACGCTTTCCCGCTGTTGACTAGAAATTCCGTCATTCAGTGTTTTTACTGTTAGAAGATAGGGACTGCTGTTACACATCTTGTGTGAAATAGAACAGCAGCACTGTGTCCAGCAACAAATGAAGAACAAGATCTGCTGGAAATCGGAAGAAATTGTTTACAGAAAAGTAGCAGGAAACCGCACAAAAATGCCGACGCCGACAGAATTTTTCATTTGAGTTTGGAGAATTTTGATTAATTCCCAAACGGTGGATGTGATGTGCTGTACAAACAAGTAACAACAAAGGGCCAAAAAGTTCATAATTATTTTTTATTGCTCAGTTTGCAGCAGAAGAGAAAAATAAAACCATTGTATGGTCTTAAATGTTGTGTCATGCTCTAAAATTACACGTGTGAAGGACTGTACATCTCAAAACGATAGCTGCATTAGATAATACAATACAGTATTACAAATAAATATGCATAGAGTTTTTCTCAATGTTCTTCAAAGCTGTTTATATTTCCTTGTTGCACTGGTGGTAATAGCTGAGTGTTAGTGTATTGGCTTTGAGGTCTGTGTGCTGCTTTTCTATGCTTCCTCTTTCATTGATTCCTACTCTCTTTTATTTATGTTTGTTTACTGTGCTGCTTGACTCAAGAACTGCCTATTGCTTTTATTGTCGAATGCAATGAAGGGTGCTTTTATCACCATTTGCCTGCAGGTCAAAGGTGAGAATGGAGACAAATGGGCCAACTGTACAATGATGAACTGGGTGTTCTTAACCTGGAAACATGCATCCAGTTCATAGATCCCAACAGTCTATTCTTTTGTCCCTGGAAACAACCCTAAACAGATTTTTAGGTAGGGCTTATATTGAACATGTCAACTACATTATTGCAGCAAACATCTATAAATTAATAAAATATATCATCCTTTGTAAGGACAATGTTTAAATTAAGAAATCAAAAGAGTTACTGGAAACTTTTGGCCTGGATGGAATATAACCAAAGCAAAATTATGAGCCTTAGACTCTGGGTCAAAGGCGTCTTCTTTTTCTTCCTCCTTGCCTCCATTGTTATTTTTCTCAGATCACATACAGTAACCTTGGCTTTGAATCATGTGACACCTTGACTCTACGCACCACTTTGCACATTAGTTCTGTTGACCAATATATGAATTATTCTGGCTGTATTGTTCGTGAATTTATCCCCATGGTGCTACCATGTTGATTAAGTGCAGTATGGAGGTCGAGTGTTGGCAATTACTCACCATGTGTTGGGAGCAGCGGGCCATGTACAGTGAGTGAAGCTGGCACATTAGGAACATACAAATGAAGGCTGGTCTTTGTGGTGTGCGGACTTATTTTAAGCTCTGCCAGCCCATTTAGCCGCGTGTCCTTGGGGCTGGGGGTATTTTGTATGCCTCCGATAGGTGTTGGCTTGCTAATGAAGGTAGTATTTAATTTGGTTAAATGCTGCAGGGATCAGGCATTTGATATCTGTATGGATGGGATGGCATTACAATGGCGGATGGGAACCATTGGCATAGAGAAGCCAAGTCTTTTATTCTCTATTTATAGAGGGCATTATGTGCAGAAGGACAGGGCAGCTAGCAGGGAGCTAATGTGAGCATAAGGAGGATACACCTGCCCCTAGGTGTTTTTCTTAGCAGGTATAATAGCAATATATTTCCACACATGACATTCCCTAATGTTTGTTGAGGGAATATCTGCTAAAACAAGTCAGGTTTGAGCTTCGAACCCTGTGGCAAACCACTGCACAGTAAGACATTGGGGCTATTAATGGGATGACATGCTGTAAGTAAGTTCAACAGTAGGAAACTGATTCAATTAATTTTTTAGCTGTTGAAAGTATATTTCACTCTCTTCCAATTTCAGTCTCCAGATTTTGGGCCAGTCGAAGCCCCCGCAGTTCCTGTTGACCTTGAATAGTGTGTATATATATATACACATATATATATATATATTTTTTTTTTTTGAAACAAAGTACTGATTCACAGTCATTGCAACAAATTTGAGAATCAGTGAACAAAACCTCGCCTCTCTCTGTCTCTCTCACTCTGTGTAGTGTGGAGAGGTTTCTTCATTAAAACTGACAGAGAAGCCAGAGGCAGGGGAAGTGTTATAGCTCTGCAGACCTGTCACCACTTTCTCCACAAACTATAATTTAATGCTGTACAATAATTGAAATAATTCTTTCATTTACTGACGAGGCTGCCAAATGTTGAACCAGAAAACTGCCGACAGCAAAGATAATGTGTTCCCTCATGGCGTTTTCTTTTTAAATTCATTTTCTATTCTAATGTATTAAATGCATAAATTCTCTCGCTAATGGTTTGTGTGAGGCAGAGCAACACCCTATTCAATGATGCAGTTTAGAGGGGGTTTTACGCTTAAAACAAGAACAACCATAATAAATGCCAATAAATCTGTGGACATGTCCATTTTTCCATAGCCCTAAATGTATGCTTAGTTAATCCCTTTTTCTGCATTGGCCATTTGCAGGAGGTAATGGGGAGGGTTTGCTCCAAGATACCACAGGACTCTATTTGGAAAATGAGGAGAAACTTTTTCTTGGAACCTAAAAAAAAGGCAGAAAAACTGCTTAAGACTATGTCCACTCTCTCCATTAAAATGTAATTGATTAATATTAATAGTAAACATAACTTAGTGTGCTTTAAATCATCATACACAAAGTGCCACTCACAGTGTCAGTGTGTGTACATGGAATTACGGCATATTGTTTACACAGACGACCTAATCAGCATAGTAAGTATGGATGTGACATTCAATCTCAGGATATAGTGATGTATTCCAGTGAAGGGAGGCATGTATGATGGAGTGTTGTCCAATTAATCTAACAATCAAAAGTGACAGCAAATAAAAACTCACATTAGTTTTATTTTGGAAATTGGAACGAATTCTTTGTACGTTAAAGTTCACCTTAAAATATTTCCAGGATGCCCCATGACAAGTCAAACTCAGTGACACAGTCTAAACTTGAGAACAAGAAGCAGTCACCTTCTGTGCGGTTCGGGTCACGTGCTCCAAGAAGTAAGCAATTTGGGGAATTGTAAGTTTCCCTGACACTCATAGTGAATTAGCATTTCATTTTGCTTCATTATTCACCGAGCTGCCATCTTTAAGGCTGTTTTCCACATGTCAAAATTGAGGCACGTTTTGCAAACTGAGTGCATCAGCCATCAGATTGTCCTGAAGAGAAGGAATATTTCAACGCTCAATGCACATCCTTCCCTCACTGTAGCAGTATTAGATTAATGTCCAAGCTTCAATTCAAGCAGTCACTCAACTATTTAAGATTCTGATCAATTTAAAGCTTCACACGATCTTCAAATGTAGCATTTTTTTTAATACAAATTGCAATCACACCATTTTCACCAGTGTTTATTGATACATTTGCTCAACACTTTGCTCAAGAGATCTATCAGTACCCTATATAAAAACCCTTACTTGTTCAGTTTTTTCTTCCTCTACTTGTGTATGGAGAGTCTGTTTCACTTTGTTTTTCAATCTCCGATCTAAATGTCTCATGCTCACAAAATAGCTCGACACTTTTCCTATCTCGCCATCACAGGAAAGCCAAGCAGGAAGCTTAAAATGCTCAGAAAGTTTAAAGGAATGTTCAAAGTAATTCAGGAGGCTGGAAGCAGTGAAACTACAGAGTGGGGGATTGTGCTCTGTTACTCATGTACACTATGTATTTGTAAAAGTGAGCGAGTCAGAGGGAATAACCTCTGCAGCCTCAGGCAATTATTCAATTGCTGTGTTGAGAAATAAACTCATCTTGTTCCTGCCTTTCTTTCTCTCATCCCTCTTTATAATATTTGATAAATGTGATGATTCAGTGTTTGGCAAGTCCGACTCTTTTCTCTTTCAGTCGCTTTCCCGGGGCGATGTCCAGGGAGGGTCACTGTGGCCAACCATGACAACTCCATTGTGTTGATTACAACAATGATAGATAGGTTGGGCTTTGAGATGAGTGGAGAGGGAGGGAGAGGCTGAGACACAGGAAAAGCTGAGCTAAGAAATGGAAAGCAGAGAAGAAAACTGTACATAGAAGAATGGGCGCTTGGCATATGAATGCAGAGCAGATGAGATGGAGCAAGACAAAAGAGAAATGGGAGGTGACTGAAGGGAAGACGAAGTAGAAAGAAGAGTGAGGGGAAAAATGTGACAGCGGTAAATTAAGGATTTAATATTTTTTTTCTGGGACTGGAAACATTTTTTGGAAAATTGTAAAATACAAACTGTCATCATGAAATTTGAAATTCTAGTAAGTCTATCATTTCTATGCAGCATGCATGCATAAAAGCCCGAGACATTATCCTACCATCTCAAATGGTTGCTGTGTGTCGCAGCAGTAGTGCAGTCTTGAGTTTAAGATATAAAGTTGTAAATCTGTGAGGATGTGTTGAAACTTAATTGTTAGAATATATGTGATTCCTGGTAGGCACAGGGAGGTCCCTGTGGTGTTTATAATTTTTCCCAACCCACTTTAGATGAAATCAAGCCCACTTTTGCGTGATGAAAGCAGGCTGCCACATGTCAAGGCAGCACCAGCAAACTTTACGGCTTCGTAGTGTCCAAGTGGCGGGGGTGGGGGGTGCATCTATGGGTGTGCTAGCCAGCTAGCAGCATACCTTGATGCTGGCTAGCTTTAGGCTTGCAGCCCGCGTTCGTGGCCATGGTTTCATGTAAAGTGGGTTGGATAAACAATACACACTTCCCTGAGTCTTTGCTTGAGTAACTTCAAGATGAGTGCCTAATTTACTGTGAGAACTTCCTACTTACATCGATGTAGTCTCTTAGTTTATAATCCAAACTCACTCCTGCACTCTGCTATAATGCCTGCACCTTTATACAGATAACCGTCTCCATTTATTCCTGTGTACAACTTTTAGGAACATGTGTCCATTAGGGATGCACAATAATGTCAGCACGTCATTGGTATCAGCTGATATTAGCATTAAAATGAGCTATCAGAATTGGCCAACATGCTTTTTCTAATTTTGCATAATGAATGTATATTACATACACTGAAAAGCATTCTATTTCATGTCTCCATCTGCTGGTGGGCCATTACAAAAAGACTATGTATGCATAATATGATGTTTATTCCACTTAAGAAGAGACTTGATAACTAAAATTATGTGGGGGAAAAAATGGATATATTGATATCAGTTATCGACCAAATAAGTTGTTGATTAGATAAGTATGATTTAGATTGAACAGGAAATCTCTGCAGCTCTGCTCAGCTGTCTGCTGCTGCTGTGAGAGATCAAATTTCATTGGGGGCGGGGAAAAGTCAGCAGTCATTCAGTTTGTTGCCCTAACCAAAGATACTGGATTACTACTGTACTATACAGTTTATATTATACTGTACTATTACTACAATTATTACTGGTTTATCCACCGTCTTTGCCCTAACGTCTTGGTGTCCTTCTGCTTCTTCTTCTTGTGTAACTTTGTGTGTATTGGCAGTTAATACAGCATTACCGCCACCTAGCGCATTACACATACAATGGGCTTTTATTGGGAAAAATAGTTCAAATGCGACCCCCAGTGGTAAAATTAGGTATATAATTCGATATATTGGTTCGGTTAGATATTTGGCTTTAAATCAAACCGGTTGGAAAATTTTCAAACCGGCACAAGCCTAATCACAAGTGGAAAGCTCTCTATACAGGTGTAAATGCATCCTATGCGTTCTCAGTGCTTCTTGAGATACAATCCCTTAGACTACACTCGTCCGTGATCTGGTCCACATATGGCCACAGCCTTTCAGCAGAGTGTACACTAATGTCTTCCTGGCAACATTAAAGGACCACCTACTCAGCTGATGTCCCTGCTTATCCAACTACCCACGCAATAAGAAAACTTTCTGTTGCTGCCATTGCACAGGTTAGATGCAATGCTTAAGGGTGTTCAGTTAGCCCTGTCACTGTTTGTTTGGGGGACTCTCACCAACTGCTCCAGGTGTGGATCTTATGTTTCCACAATAGTAGTCTCCTAGCAGTGGGGAGGTGGATGGACTGCAGGTTGTGCTATCTTGTCTAATGTTAAAAAACAACAACACAACAACGCATTTGGTCTTTACAAACAGAAATGATGTACGTGTTTATTTGCATATAGAGTAGTGCTGCACAATTAATCTAATCGCAGTTGTAATCGCGATGTCAGGCTGTGCGATTACATAACCGCATAAAAGGCTGCGATTTGCGATTTAATGTAAATAAATGTTAACGTGTGTGCCTGTGAACAAGATTACCTCTGCTGTAGTGTGTGGAGTTTGTTGACATTACGCCCAAAAGTTATCCTGGTGTGTGCAGCATGTATGGTCAGATGACCACCCAGCGTGCAGCAGTGACCGACATAGACGCTGAAGAAGAGCATGAGCACGACCAAGAACAGGCTGAGTTGGTGGCGAAAGAAATGCAACGTCTGTTATATGGCGATACTCTGGATTCAGATACGGCGATGTTTAACAGAAAGACGTGCTATGTAAAACTTTAAAAGTTAAAGTTGCTGCATCCCTTGGCAACACGACCAATCTATATCATCACTTGAGACAGCACAGAGAAAAGTACGCAGAATGCATGCGAGAGAAAGCTGAGCCTTGTAACGTTCAAGACAAAGAGACAACTGAAAGCCACCAGAGCCTCATAAAACAACATCCAAGCACAGTTACGCAAACATTTGTAAGTGTCATGGGGAAATCACGGACTCCATAACAAACTATATAATAACATATTAAAAATTGAGCAAAATTTTGCTCGGGTTCGGCCCACCTGACATGCTGCTGTGTCGCGCTATGGCCTATTCACGTGCTGGAATTTGTCATTTACGTGACAAGGCCTGAATGCAACATCGGCTCCGCTCTGCTTTGTGTACAGTGCCGTGCTGCACATGAGATGCATATGGAGACACATTGTAATGCCAAGTGTGGAAACAAAAACAATCTTTGTCCACACAAGTGTTTTAGAAATAATCTTAGTCCATATTAACTTATCCAAAAATGCATATCACAAGACCATTCATGTACATTGGGCACGCGCATACCAGTATGAATGGGAAGTATATTGTCTACTCAGTGGCCAGCTGCTTAGTTGCAGAAAAACTACAGAGGAAAGAAAAGCAATGGGAAAAAGTCAGACCAGCATTTTCTTGGCTTTGACCAATAATGAAGTGAAACTGTTGCTGAAAGTAACATGACTCTAAGGTAGCTGCGGCAGTGGAAAATACAGATAGGGAGTGGTTGTGAAGAAAATATGACAGTGTGGTACCAGAAGCGTTATCCATTGCTGAAGGCTTCCCTTGTCACTGTGTTTATACAGTGCTACCTTTCTAAGTACATCTTCGTTGCTATTGCTCCTTCCACATGCAGACATAGTCTTTTACTGTGGTTGATCAGGGCCGATCTTGACATTCAGAGGTGTTCTCACCATTCCTCAGAAAATGTAAAAATGAGGATGTAGCCTTGGAGCTTTCCACTTGTGATTGGATCATCCGGGGCACATGATAATACCAGGTGTAAACAGGCTCTTAGTCTTGTGTTACTGTGTCTCTTACAACTGATAGTGTTTTTCTCTAGATGGGGTTTTACTCAAGATGCAACTGTGTTGAAATGTATTTCAAACATATGCGAGCACCTGCTAATGTTCGTTTACAAAAACGCCATATTGGCTGACACCCTCATTATTCAAATTTGGCCATTTGATAAATATCCTCATTGCTTTTTTGCCAGCGCCATGATATCCACGTGCATATACCAGGTTACATTATGTCAGTGTTTTGCTGAGATATGCAACATCTAACTCCAACATGGTATTTTTAATTTACTGTGAGGAGAATCCTAAGCCAAAGTTTTTTACATGTACACAGACACACACACACACACACACACACACACACACAAAATCACCACAGCTGCACTTCATCATGACCATCAATGGGAAGAGATGTATGATTGATTAATGAAGCTTTTATCAATACAAGGATAGGAAAACGATCCCCGAAATCCACTTACATATCAGCAAGGCACTTTTATCCCTCCTCCCATGAACATGATTTACGAAGGCAGTCAATGCGTAGCGCCGCTTACACGTGACTACATAATGAAATGGTGAGCTAACTTGGGAGAGCACAAACCCCTTACTGAAGAGCATTTAGTTAAGTGTACAGATTAGCATAAGAAAAGCAATCTCATAACATGAACAGACCTCTCTAATTGAGCTATTGTTCATGTAAGCAGTGTGATTTTCTATTGGCCCAGATCTCTCCTGCCCACACTACCTCTTCTGCCTCTGGAGTGATGGGCTGTGATGTTATGTGTGTCTACTTGAGTGTGTATGTGTGTGTATCTAAAGGGGAACACATCCCTCCAAATTGATCACTACTCCTCAACAGGAAAGGACAGAGGGGGCGTTAGCGAACAGACACTAACTCAGCCAATAATGAACAGGGTGGTTATAATGCAAAATCCATTGCCTCTCAATCGGGGCCATTGATCAAATGCGCCTCTTGTATGCTTGATTCTCTGCTTGGCTTGTGTAGTCTGAAGCAGTGTCTTGCTCTCTCATTCATTTTCCTATATCTTTACATTGTCTTGCTCACTCATCTATCTGTCTTTGAGTCAAAGAAGCTGGTGGCGAAGGAAAGTGACTCTTATTTCAGCCGTTAATGTAGGTGGTGCAAAGTCGAGTGAAGTGGCCCTAACTCCATCAGAAATAAGTGCAACCTGGACAGAGAAGAATGAGTTTAGTCACCTTGGTTCGAGCTCCCACCAAGCTCTGACTTTGACTGGACGCCTCCCTCAAAGCTTTTAACAGGCAGATGTAATAGCCCTGTGGTTTTGAAGAGGCCATGGTTAAAGCGCCTCTGGAAGAGCAAGCTGGCGTCTCTTGTGGCTTCAGATGCGGTCTAAGTTGTACTTAATGCACTGACAGGTAATCCATCTGAAGGCAAGATGCTTTATGCCGATTTAGACAGGAAATCAGAAACCTAGTGTGGCATTAGCCCCGGTGTCTCCTCCTGTTATTCCAGCCCATTATGCAGAGGTGATTTTATATTGGTTCCGTTTTCAGGATACGTATCTTGTTGTTGTTGTGATTGTTGCATTTCTTAGAAAAGAGCACCTTGACCGGGAAGGCTGGAGGCCATTAATGTCCGTTCCTCTAAATAAGAGTACCAGATACCTGGGTTTATTTGCAATGTGGTTTTCAGAGAAGAAAACTGGAAGGATTGAATACTTAAGTATTTGAATGCTAATACAGTACAAGTAGGCATTTGATCTGGGTCAGTTATCTGAGTCGTACTTTTTTTGCGTTGATAATTATAAGTTACGTTGACAATTATGGGCAATAAACTTATATTGGTATTGATAGTGTGATGTGAGACTAGATATCGTCTTAGACTTTGAATACCACAATATCATAAGTGTTGTCTTGTCCTGGTTTTAAAGGTTGCATTACAGTAAAGTGCTGGAATTTTTTGAACTTATCAGACTGTTCTAGCTGTTATAATAAGCATTACCCACTTAGTCATTATGTCCACATTACTAATGATTCTCCATTAAAACTTTTGCTATTCAAAGCACCAATAGTCAACCCTACAATATTGTCATATTATTAATATCAAGGTACTTGGTCACAAATATCATGGTATTTAAGTTTCTCCATATTGCCCTATAGTGACACTGGTGTTATTCAGTTTTTTTAATCAATTTATTTAGTTTTACTGTAATTGGTGTATATTTATCCAGTCACTGTAATTCACAACAATGTTCAGTTTGCCCTGAAATACAGTATTTGGCCCAATGGACCCTGGATTCTAAAGATACATTAGGGTCTTTCTTCTTGTCTTTCATGCAATCATTCAGGCCAACTGTACTGGTTTCTGGAGGAACCTAAGTGTCAGACAGCTTACTCCACCACCATCATCACCAAATGAGGGAATATCTTTTGGAAGAATGGTGTTCATTCTTCCAGTAGAGTTCCAGAGGTGTGTAGTTTCTGTGCTAAGTTGCACTGAAGCTGTTTCACTGGTGGTCAAACCAGAGTCTGGTCATATGAGCGTGTGACGATTCTGAGACACGGACAAGATTTACCATACATTATACACCTTGCAAAGTATTTAATTCTCTATTTAAGATTTCTGACCATTAGTATTACTTCCTAATGTTTTATCCCATGCTGAGAGCTTATTGTGGAATAAGGTTCTTAAAAGGAAGTCACATTTACGTTGTCTCCCTGTCGTATTTTGACATAAATAGGGTCTTTACTCACAGCTGATGAGATCCTGATATTTAAATCCCTCCACATGGACGACTGCCTGGCTGGATGTTTTATGTCAGTCTGTCCATTCGTATATCCATCCGCACACACGTCCTGTGCTCGTAAATGTGTTAGCCTAAGAATGCATTGAGGAAATTTCCTCAAATTTGGCATAAATGTCCACTTAAACTCAAGGATCAACTAATTAGATTTTTGTGGACTAAGGTCAAGGTGACTGTGACCTCATGTCTGTTCCATTCTCGTGAAGGCAATATCCCAGGAAGACCATGAGGGAATTTCTTCAAATTTGGCACAAACGTCCACTTGGATTCATGGATGACCTGATCAGATTTTGCTCGGGGAGACATTTGGTTGTATACCAACTTGTTGACACTAACCTTGGTTGTTCACCTTGAAACTTTGGTGATTGTAGAGCTTCTGTCCCACAGTTGTGAGAAGCATTCATGTTTTAGAATTTTTCGCTTTGCAGCAACATCCATATATGAAACATTGTCAACTATCATGGCTAATTTTAGTTAAGAAATGACTGCTCTTGACTTTTTACTGGGATATTCAGCTTCTTCAAGTAGTGTGCCCATCAAAATCTAATCATATCAGTAAATATTGGTGGCCGGTGCTTCATAACATTAGATAGATTGATTCCATGTCTCAAACAAAATATACCTGCTGTTAAGAGCAACAGAAATCACCTCTGTATATTAACAGTGTCCTCTACTTGCTTTGACATCTCTACTGTATGTTTACAGCTCTTGCTGAGTTAAAATTAGGAGGACAATAAAGTCCAAAAAGGCCGTCCATAATTAATGACATGTATTTTCTTAAATTTAGCTGCTCTGTTTGTGTTCCACCTCATAATGGTGAGAGGAAACCAAAGCTGGAAAATTAATTAATCTGCCGCATCTAATATCCACAGATTACAGAAACACACACAGTCCCAATCAGTCCTCTCCAGTGATATTTTAAAGCCATCCTTCTCACAGACTTGCTCTCCTGAGACCACCATGCTTTGCATCCCAGGAAAGGCAGCGGCTTCCGGAGGCTGCAACAGCACTTCTATCTCTGAGACAGAGGAACCCCATTACATCTTTTCATTTTTCAACCCCGCCCCGCCCCCTTGCCTTCCTTGCTCTCTCTCTCTCTCTCTCTCTCTCTCTCTCTCTCCCCCTCTCCCTCCCTCTCTCTCTCTTTTTTTTTTTGTTTCCTACAGTACATCAGTGTGGCTTTATCCATTTCATGTTTAGTGAAACTCCCCAGGCGAGCCAACACAAGGCAACGAGATGCCACAAATCTTTGATATCTTAAACAGAGGGCATAGTGCCAGCGCTCTTGCCAGATAGGAAAAACGGTAATCCAAGGGAGGAACATCATCCTGAATCAAACAAAATGAATAAATAATTGGGGCTGCAGACACACTTTCATACTTGCGGTGCATGTCCGTGGAGGATTGGTTTACCAGCCCAAGTGATTAGTCTGCTGGCAGAATTGTTTGGTTTTTGTGGCTCAACCATTTACAGTATGATATAACAGCAGATCAGATCCAGTTCTTAACACGGGCCTCTGAAGAGCTGCTGATATTTAGCCAAAGGGAGGGGGGGGAGCACAAAAAAACAACTCGGCGCGCTGTTACTCATCTGTCATTTCACATTAGTGGGATAAAGCATGATGTTTTAAATCATAATCCATGCTATTCGGTCTCTTTGGGTCAGACATCATTAGTGGTATTATTCTGCTATTTGGATTTTTTAGTATGACACATCATTACATCACACACACATGTTACTCATCAAGTAGACGAATGAATAAAATACATAAAACCAAACTTTTCTAATATTTTTTTCCTTTGTTTTTATTATTGCAGTTTGATCAAGATAAGGATTTTTATTCCTGCATTTTGATAACAATCTTATTCAAAACAATGCTGCAAATGTTTTATCTAAAGTAACTTCACAGTATGTTTTGCCAAAGCCTCTTCCTATAAATTCTCTCCAACACGACATAAAAATAAAATAGGGGGATTTTCTCATTGATAGTGGCTACATGCCTGAAGTTGCATTAATAAACAACCAGGCAGAGATAATATTTTTCAATGCCAAATCGATTTTCATAAGGTTACATTCCTAATGTTTATATTTCAGCAACCTCTCTCCTGTTTATACAATAGAGGGTATTAAAAGGGAGATTAAATTTTACCCGCCTGAATATAATACAAACACAAAATGATGCTTCTATTTCCAGGGCAAGCTGTGCATTGTCATTTATTTATGAGTTTTTTTGCCCTCCCCTCCTTTTCCTTTTCTCACCCAACAGTAAATATGGAAATTGTGTTTGTCAGTTTGTGTGTATACACACACGCATGCATGCATATCTATACATGTGCCTTTGTGTAGAGATCTTTTAATGTCCGTCTTTTATACCGCATTGAATGCAAACTTGTGCTGTGTGCTCCTGCGTGGATGCAATGGGCGTAGGAGGGTCATGCGGCTCCTGCGGAGAAAACTTCTCCATCCTCCATCAATAAACACACTCCCTCATCCTGTTGCAGTATCGACAGTCAATCATCTGTCTTCACACACTTGTTCTCTCCCTCAGTGGCTCTCTCTCATCCCTGTGAAGACGCAGCCAGACTTTTATTGCCACTATTACAGTGAGCTGCCATTATCCTTTTGAATGGGAGGGGGCCTACGTCGTCTAGGTTGCTCCCACAATCGCAGCACTTTAAGGTTAAAGAGAGCACGATGAGAAAATATTTCACTCTCAAGTGTTCAGATTATACACATAGAAATACTTCTTTCATAATTATTGGTTTCCAGTGGTCATAATCACTTCAATTCTGATATGTCTCCATTTCCACTCTAAATGGATAATAGTGCTGAAACAGCGTCTGATATTCCTCGCTTATATACGCTCATCTATCGAATGGATTCTAAGAAATCTTATCAGACCATAATAATGATAGCTCATCACAAATCAAGACTGAAGCGGTATCAAAGTTCTTTCTTACAGTAAAACTGTAATAAAATCATTGCTTTCTGGCAATGATACATGACTTTTGCTAAAATCTTTTGTATTGATTTTTAAAATGCTGCGTTTTGGACCTATCTCTGAAGTCTATTTTATTTGATGGTTCTTTTAATTTCCTCTAAGTTTTTTAATGTTTTCATCTTAATAACCCACATTAGAGTTAATGGATTGGTAGTTCTAAACTTAAACTAAAATCTAAATACATGCAGGGAGTGTCCTGTAAAACTGTCTCCTTGTTGTACATTATGTACGATTTGGCAGGACAAAGAGACTTTTGAAAACTTGTGGGATGCAATAAAACAAGTAATGGCTCTCTCTTTATGGAGAGATGGTTTTATTATGTATCATAAAGTGGCATTTTCCTCAGGTGCAGATATTTTGTTTCTTATCACACCTGTGAAATTTTGGAGATCTATAATTAAGGATGGGGTTAAAAAGTATTTAGGCATACTCAAATTAGGGGTGGGCGATATTATACTCGACGTATTGCAGCTTGTTCCAAATGGGATGTACAAAACAACTGTATCGCAAACACGGCAAATAAACTGTCACATCATGCCACCAGCATGAAAATGCCTTGGCGTTTCAGCTCTGTAGCGCTCATCAATGACTCACAAACATTATACGCCACATACACTCCCCCAGCCCATCCAGACTGTTCTCTCCTGGGCGATAGTGTGAGCCTTCAGGCCGCATTTAGACACTTGCGACCATGGAGCACCAGTGCAACTTGCAGAAGTTATTAATGTATTACCTGGAGAGCAGTTAGTGTGACCAAAAGCTTTGAGTTTACAGCAAAAACATTAACACTTTTGGCCCAATATGAGCCGGGTGCTTCAGCATGAAGGCACTAGTGGTTCCACTTTGATTTGTTTCATGACAAAAATGTTTTATTTAACTTTATTGTAATAGTAGTTTACTCAGTAGTTTAGTGTTTTAGAAGTCTACAATACTTTAGAGGAGATTCTAAAAATATTGAGATGTGTACTATGTATCGTGATATAGACTAAAAATATTTATAGGCCATATCGCCCAGCTCCATTTCAAATCCAGTATCAAATTAATTCGTGGAATAAGAATCCTTTTGAATCTCTTATTGAAGCTTAATAGGTTTTGGTAAATAAAGGCTAATATAAGTACAAATCAAATTTGTCTTGTTACCTTTTGTTGGCCAAGGAAGCAAAAACACTGCAGTTTTTAGTGGCAGCCTAATTAGGTCCTGTTTATATGACAACGATTTCAGCAGAAAAGGGTAAACTTTAGTTGAGTTTTGGCTGATCATTTACACGACAGTGGTGTTTTGGGTGCCTGAAAACACAACGTTTTGAAAACGAGCTCTGTTTGTACTGCTCACCCTATTGAATTTATCAACGCTTCTCCAGCAAAGTGTAGTTTTACTGTAGCAACTCCACCTCGTTGTCCGTTCAGACAAACGTTCATGTGGTTGCCATTTTGTTTGTTTATACATCACCGCGTTGTAGAAGGAAGCGTATGTGCGCATTGTTTCATTACAAAGTCCGTTTGCATGACTATTTTTATCAAAACGTTGTCTGAACGCGTAACTTTTTTCAAAACGAAAATGAGGAACAATTCCGTTCTCACTGCACCTCACAAGCCACTTGATCCAAATACTGCCGATTCTGAATCAGAATATTTTTAGAATATTAAGTTGATGAAATTAAAGTGTTAATGATAAGAATGAAAGTTTAACTGGGAGATTCTTAAATTGGGGCATTGCTCTAGAGCAGTGGTTCCCAACTGGTCCAGCCCCAGGGTCAAGATTGTTCCTCAGTCATTAGTTCATGGTCCACACAGTTGACTCCCTTCTGCATCATACGTGCAGTTGGCCATTTTTTCGAGCTACTTTGCTGTCTCTGTTAAGTAGCTGTCCGTTTGTCACCCACTCTACAGCAGGAAACAATACTTCAAAATGAAAGCTTTTGCCAGATATCCACTGTATTCAAAGAAATAAAGTTTTTTACAAGCTTGACATGTTTCAGAGCCACTTGCAGTCTATTCAGAATGGACCGGCAACCCACTTTTGGACCCCAACCCACTAGTTGGGAACCACCGCTTAAGAGAAGAGTTGCTACCATGCCTGTTGATGTCTGTCACATCAGCAACAAACCTTCTATTAGTATGTTTTCTGTTGCATTTTGTTAATATAAAATAAGACAGTGAGGAGAAATAAAACATTTGATGAGAGATTCATTAGCATCTGAGAATCCAGACAACAAATCCCAATTTTTGCAGACAGGGAACTGGATCCAAAATAGTAAAAGCTCTCAGAAATTTGTTGCCCAGAAGGCAAATGGTAAGAAGTTATAAGACTTGGATATCTGCATCCATTAGATCCTTCTCCTATATTTCCTGAGAAACAATAATATGTAAATCTCACTTACATTCCTTAACCAGCCTTTTAAGCACAGACACACTTGTCTGAGCTGTGTGTGAAAACTGTTTGTTCTGCATTGTGCCCTGTTAACATGGGTTGGTTTTGGAGCAAACACATCTTCTGCAGGGTGGTTGATTAGAATATGAAAGGGAATCTTAGCCCGGTCGGTTGCTGTGTTCGCTTCTCATAGACGCCCCAGCATGAATTAGGCATGAGGGCTGCAGTCCACCCTGCACCATCTGTAAACCTCCCTTATCTACAACCACTCTAGGGCTTTAGTTGGCGAACAGAGAAACAAATATCTAATTTGGAAGTTTTTAGATCTCCTACAGAATGGCTGCCCAATCATACAAGATGTTTACAGTTTGTTTATTTTCTCCCCACTGCAGACTGCAGTTGAATCAGGAAGTTATCATGAGTTTCAAAGAGTGTAGTGAATAGTCTGAATTATAGTGTAAAACATTTTCCAGTAAGACATAAGTGATTAACAATAATACACTTGGAAATAAACTGTATCACATACACACCATGGGTAACGGTACCTAATACAGAAGGGGTGACAGTGATTTGTTAGGAATAGTTTTCAATATGATGCAATATATAGCTTATAATGTATTATTATACAGTATATTTATAGTGTTTTGTAATAACATGTAGTATTTAATTTGTTTTCAGCCTTTATTTTAAACTAGTAATTTTATTAATTATACTCAGTTGACTCACATTGAGCATATATTATTAGTTTGGTTGACATTTTGTCAGTCATATAACTGCACTTTTTTTATTATTTTTTTTTTTTAGCTGTGTCATTGTACAGAGTGGTAGGATAACATGGCAGGCTATAAACTTTTTTCACTGTATTTCAAATTTACCTTACTTCAGAACTACCTCAGGGGTTAAGGGGTTAGGGGGCCTCACATAACAGAGCAGTGCTATTTATTTCTGGTACTGAACATCCCCCAAGTCACCAGGCTACTTTTGAGCTTGACGCAGTACAACCGTCTCTACTTTTCAGTATAATTGACTCTCTTTAACCAAACTCATACTTTAAATCTCTCTGACTGAGTGGAAATCTAATATTGTCAATTCACAGTTGATGAACAAAGACATTAAACTTCTGACAGGTACAACATGGGACTAATGTAGACTGCTGTAGGAATCGAGTGTGGAGCTGCTTTTTTGCATGTGCACCTGACTTGGTGGAGTAAATATTTCTCATAATTATAGCTAAGGTGTATTAACTTTACTTTCTTTACTTTTTTGAATCACGGCAGAGTCGGTTATAATTTCACTTTCAGCCATGCTTGTTGTTTCTGTGGCTGACAGTATGATGAGTTATTTTGACTTGTTGACATATTGACAAGTATTACGATATGAAATTTCATATGATATTAAAAAAAATATACTGGTATTATCATGACCGAGATGATATGGCAGAGCCCTTATCATACTTACAGATCACACTTTTATCATTAGCTCCTGTATAACCCTGACAAGCCATAAAATGCCCTCCCCTCTTCCCTTTTACGCACTCTTCTCTCTCTGCTCTCATTCCAGCTGTGAGGTACAATTACTGCCATGAGTAAAATTCTACATTTCCGCAGGGCCAGATCATTTAAACCACAATGCCAGTCCTCAGTAACTTCAGAGCCCCTGTGGGCCCACTTCAATAGACCCCCGGCCCCAGGTGTGAACCTGGTAACTTGTTCAGCAATACACACAGAGTGTGTTGGCTGTGAAAGCATCAGGATAATGCACCACTAATGGTGCAGATGTGTTAGACCAATGATGTCCCTGTCAAAGGAACGTTATACGTAAAACCCATTGGTTTACTCTCAGTCTTGAAATAAGAGCAGACACTGAAGCACCAACTGAAAGGGTGGGGTTCTGGAGGTCAACACAATGTGAGGTCTGCCCAAAATGACATCAGATTAAATGTTTTCATTGTGAAACATCCTTGCATGAAATCAAACACTAACAGACACTTATAAGTTTTGGGAAATACGGTAACATATCAGTACCCCTCTCCTTCACCCATAAAGCGCTCCACTCCAAGAGATCATCAAGTCCACTTCTTGATGAAGTAGCAGCATACTCGCATTCATGTGCTCTGCAGAGATCTCACAGTAGTCTGTCTGTGGCCTCATTTATACTTGTCATTGAATGTGTACTGTATCCAAATAACATTAACTTGAGATTCAATAAGCTTTGGTTTTCATTTACAGTAGCTACATATGCACCTCTGTTGGCCGGATCTCAAATCTAATTTCCACTCCATCTTTTATTTTATTTTATTCCTGTATATTTCTATATTCTAATGTCCACATACTGTTTGATTGCTTGCTGCTGTAACGTAAGAATTTCCCAGTTTGGGATCAGTAAAGTATCTTATTGTATCTTATCGTATCGTATCTTATCTTGGTTTTTTGTGGGAAAGCAAATCAGAGTCAGTCTAACTCCAGTCCTAAGGGTGGTGGTAATGCACCTGAAGCACCTGTACCTGTTGGGTAATGCTGGTAGAGGAGGTATGTGCAACACACACCGCCGCCGGCACGGCGCTGTGGCCGCCAAGTGCCGCCCCCCAACACACACTGGCAGCGGTGCGCAGCAGCACCGTCGACATGTATTTCCCACCCCAGCCCACTAGGTGGCTGTACCTACACTAGTCGCCAATGGTTGCCAACTGCTAGTAACGGAAGAAGAAGAGGAAAAACTTTGAGGCAACAACAACTTGGATTTCACGGGTGAGTTTCTTATCAAAGTCGTCTTATTAAAATTTTGAAACAACTGGAGTTGATATTTGGGCGGCCGAGACTTACTTAAAAGGCTTTTCTCGCAGCGCCTCCATGAGCGCCGGCTGCTCTGGAAATAGAGCAGTGAGCTGAAGCAGAGCGGCGCGGCCGCAGCCGGCGCCAGTGTGGGTTGGTTCATAGAATATAATGGAGGCGGCCGTTTCGATGCGCGGCATATTGCGGCAGTGTGTGTTGCACTTAATTTGTGCATCCAGGCAGTGTAGTTACAAGAATAACAGTTAGTAGTTCACAAGTATCTATAAACTAACTCAAATTAGGAATGCAAGGTATAGACGAATTCGGCGGGCGATTTTTGTATGCCGCCATCTTGCGGCGGCGCCATTGCTGCGGTGACGTGTCAGTCATCAATTCATTATGCTGTCATTGTGAACTGACTCTCTACAATGACAGCATCATGTATAGCTGGATTGATGATGTCAGACAGTGGCCTCCAGTAACTGATGAAGGTATCTTAAATGAGTACCGATATTAATATAGAAATTAATCATTTTCTTGAGCGATAAGCAGGAAAGATTAGAGTAATAGGGAGATAATAGACTGTATCATTAAACACTGTGTAGTATGACGTTAACATAGGTTACGTGTGCTGACGTTAGCAAGCTAGCAGCGTGACATTTAATCATTATGGACAGGCTACGCGACTAAAAACAACAACAACACGTGTTTGTGTTTTGTTTTAGGTATTCAAGAATATTTTATTGATCGCTTGGCCTCTGATGACCAGAAAAATGGCAGTTACAGGTCTCTGATTGAGGGTCACAATTACCTGAGCTCCGGATGGGTCGGGCAAATTTTACACTGCCTTTTAGACGACCATCACATCATACTGAAGGCGATCAGTATTGATCGCCTTCAGTATGATGTGATAGTCACGTAGCCTGTCCATAATGATTAAATGTCACGCTGCTAGCTTGCTAATGTCAGCACACGTAATGTATGCTAACGTTATATTACACAGTGTTTAATGATACAGTCTATTATCTCCCTGTTACTCTAATCTTTCCTGCTTATCGCTCAAACAAATGATTAATCTCTATATTAATATCGGTACTCATTTAAAGCTATAGTGCGTAACTTCTACAGGTCCGTAAATGTCTGTTTCACCCAAGCCACTACTAGAGGAGATGACACAATGCTGATTAAGCCGATCGGCTCCTCTAACATCTTGCGGTATTTTTCAATATATATCATTTTTAGTTTGCGTGTCGACCGGCGACATTCCCGCGCTGGTGCACAGGAAATGCTTCCTCACAACAAGAAGGGAGGGGGAGGAAGAGCGGAGAGTGTCACAGCAAGAGGTAGAGCACAGGTAGAAAGAGAAAGCAACATGGTGGAGAAGCAGCCGAGACACGGTTCAGAAGTGGATCCTACCACAAAGATAAAACCCGTACGTTCGGCTGAAGGTCTGTTAGCAAAGAAGGAAAGTGACCGACGGAGAATGCAAAGAAGGATTTGTATTGGTGTCGCTTTTCCTCGGTGGAGAGCCCTGAAGGAAGAAATTGGGCTGAGGGCAGACACGGATGTTGCCTTGCTGCTGTTGGATAAGTAAGTGACTTGGTTTATAATTATATTATGAGTAGTATGTGTTGTTGTTACATGTACTGGACCTAGTACTTTATTATTTTCTTGGAAATGGTGCTATGAATGTAATGTAATGTTAGCAGCCTGGTGTTTGCCACGTTGTGTAGCATTGTGTACACGGTGTGAAGCGAGTGTTACTCTGTGTACACGGTGTATAGCGAGTGTTACTCTGTGTACACGGTATGTGGCGACTGGCGAGTGTTGCTCTGTGTACGTGGAAGTGCCGCCGGCTTATTAGTTGTAATAACGCATTATCCGCTGGGAGGCGACAGAAGTTACGCACTATAGCTTTAAGATACCTTCATCAGTTACCGCAGGCCACTGTCTAACATCATCAATCCAGCTATTCATGATGCTGTCATTGTAGAGAGTAAGTTCACACTGACAGCATAATGAATTAATGACTGACACATGTCACTGCAGCAATGCCTCCGCCGCAAGTTGGCGGCATACACAAATCGCTCGCCAAATTCGTCTATATATCGGACCCGTAGATTATCGGCCAGTAATGGAACATTTTTTTGATAATGCCTTATTCAGATAATTGCAATTATAGCCGATAAATAGTGCTGATAATATGTAAGGGCAGCAGTGGGTGGCGGAACATGTACCGATAAACTTTGTTTGTAAGCCGCTAATAAACAGAGAAGAGGAACAGCAACAACTACAGCTGTCTAGTGGGCAAAGCATGTCGCAATGTGGATGTCTTTCACAGTTCCAGAGGAACAGTATTGTACCAAGGGTCTGACCTCAACAAACTTCTTGCAGCTGTTAAACAGATTAAACACTGCGCTGAAGGACTGTCTCCAGAGTGTTAGCACGGACTAATTAGCTGCAGCGTCTTACATCCAACACCAAGCTTTTAGAAGGCTCGACTCTGTTTTCAAGCTCATTATTAATGGTTAGCCTATCATGGCATCGTGAGACATGGAGATGCCGCCTGGCTGTGATTATGAAAATGCAGCGCAATGATATAAACATGCACCATGTACCATACACCAGATGTAACGCGGACCTGTGGATACACATTCAACCTGTTCATATGAGTCCACTGTCACTGTTACCCTCTGTCAGTAGAGACTCCACTCTGCAGTGCAGTTTAATAAACTTTACTGATACAGCAGAGATTTACACAGTAACGCTGGGCTTCATCATTTCCCTCTGTCTAAATTTAATACTGATTAAAAGTCATTTCACTTTCACATCCTTGTATTTATTGTGTTCATCTAGGGTTATATGGGGGCAGGGATGTTGTTGATTAGTCAGTTTCTGAGAAAATCTCCCTCTTTTTCACAGCCTAATGTTGGCAGGTATAAAGAGTCAGAGTCAAACAGAGTCAAACTGTTCTTTGTTTCTGTTGTGTTAATAAAAGTGATGTCAGTTTGATTTGGTTTGGTCAGAGCTATGGAATATTAGATCTGCCATATTTTCTTACTATGTCTTAGCCTATCTTACCCTCAGGTGTACACAAACTACAGGTTGTACAGTTCTTTATACAATACAAAAATGTGAAATGATCGGTTATCGGTATTGGTTGAGAAAATCTGTAACAGTGCATCCCTAACTCAAATACATGGATGCATTTTATTTATGAATTATGAGACTTAAGTTTTATTGTCTCTGCAGGGTCTCATTGATGTTGATCCCTTACAGATCAGTGCTTTGTTAGTTCTGTCAGTCAGTGACACCATACACTTTGTGTATGATCCTGTGTGTTGAAATTGCTGGAGCCACTTATTCTCTGTGACTGTAATGTGGAAGCACAGTGGCAAATTTCAGTGTATTTCCAGTGTAACTTCATTATCACAGAGACAAACACTGATTGCTTATGGATGTAGGTAGATTCCATATGTGTCTCGGGAGAGATGGATGCATCTACAGCTTTTCTACGTCTGGCTACTATGTGATCTCTCTCTACTGCTCCTTGTCTTCTAATCTTACCCTGCATTTTTTTTTAATATTCAATAGCTATCTGATCCACCCAAGACACGTGAAGTGTAAATGTACATCATAGTGTATATTCCTGTAATTATTGATGAGGGCATGCATCATCTTCAGGAGTAATGGAAGTCTGAGCAGTACTCTTTACCAAGCGCCACTGATAGTTACTGCTTATACATATTTTCTGCTCCCCTGTCCCACAATGCTGTTTCTGCTCATAAATTCATGGGTAGAACTTAATACATTCCACTTTCAATCTACTTTTAGAATAACCACAATCCATTTTCCCTCCCATGCAAGTGTTGGAGTGATGTAAAAATGACCTTTATTTGGGAGGTAATTGTGCAGGCCCTGTGTAAATGCCTGATTGTGATCTCTCTCTGCAGAGTGCTGGTTCAGCAAGGTTCCATCCTGTTCCTCAGTATGGTCCTCTCTTTCCTCTCAAGGTGTCCTCTGGCTGCGCTGGCCTCTTTGAAGGCTCTCCCTCTATAATGGAATCACTACATACACTTCCTGGACGAAGCACGGAGAAGCACTAATTCCACACCGATAAAGATCCGACTTCCTCTCATTTCATAAGTCTTCCACCAGATACGAAGCTGTGCTAGATTAGATGTGTCACTCCTCTCCCCGTCCCCTGTAACACAAAAGTCCTCACAAGACCCAAAGTGGAAAAGAAAGAGAATTAATTTAATTGCTATTCAAGTGTGGGTGAACAAAGGAGGGGGGAGCTGCACGTTGGGGTGGAGACTGTTTCTATTTTTTCTTCATAACTACAAAAGAAAGATTTTTCCTTTAAAATCAGGAAATGTGCACCGTGTTGAGGTAGACGGGCCGGAGGTCATCTCTAATATCTGTTAAATTCAGAGTGTAGCTGTCAGATGTGTCAGAGATTCTCCACTTCCTGTCTAAGCTAACACAGAAGGGGGTTAGTTATGATAATGAAACCCTGTGTGAGTGTGTGGCTGTGTGTGTGCAGGTGTGAGCATACATTCTCATGCTTCTATTCTAATGAAGAGGTTATAAAAGACACTGGGGGTTTAGCTGCATATCCTCCTCCACAATGTGGTTCTGCTATCAAGTTCTCACTCACAAATGTCACTTAACGTTTTATTAGATTAGTGGATACTTTCTCAAATTTTAATCATACAATTGGTCTAAGTGCTAGTAGCTTTTTTTGTGGGTTTCCACGTTGATATACGGCTATGATGCACTGCCATGTTTCTACAGAAGCCCAGACAAACCAAACACCAGCTCTAGATGGAGCTATTCATGTTTTTGCATCGGCCACAGTCGTCAGCAGCCCCTCTGTATCAATCAGTGCCAAAAAAACACTGATGTTTCTTTCTGTGAAATTGCTTTATTCAGTGTTTTTACGGATTTATTCACCGGGTCACCTCTGTAGATCACTCATCTCCCACTTAAAACCTCTTTAACAGCAAACACTGAAGGAAACCTAACAGGGAGAAGTTTCATCTGGTTGCAGTCTGCAATCCACACTGCAGTGTTAATTTCATTGGCGAAAACTATGACGAAAATATTTTGTCCACAACCTTTTTCAAGATGAAAACAAGATGATAACGAGCTAAAAGTAGATCTTGATAATAAAAGCTAAGACGAAATCTATGTTTCATTTTCGTTGATGAGACGTGACGAAAATGTTCGTGGTGGACTATCGGACATTGAAAGCCGAGAACAGTAGTGCTGGTAATTATCTTCAAATGCTGCAAGAGCGACAGGCCGGCAAAGTCCAGTAAATAGTCTGAGCCAGGATGTGTCGCTAGCCAGCAAAAACACTCGCACTTGACTAGCGTCAGCCATTGGTGCAAGTTGTGAGCTGTAATTCAGCGGTAGATAATCAGCCGTATGTGTCTGACTGTGGATGGTGAAGCTGCTGAATAGATTTGTGGAGTTTGTTAGTTGCAGTGGTGGCTGTTAGCAGCTCCGCCTGAATGGCAGCAGAGCAAGCAGCCACTGGCCGCCAGACTTCACAGCTTATCCCTGTGGGACTCTGTCTCAGGAATGTTTATGGGTTGATGCTGTTTGACAGGCAGGTAAGAGGCTCAGTTACCTGTGAGTGTAGCTGTGCTGTAAGTAAACAGTCCGAACTCAGCAGAGTTAAGAGTTAAGTTTTAATCACCAACTCTATAAGACATGAGTTTAAACCTCTAGACTAACATGTTGCAGAAAGAAATCAGGCTTTAATTAAGTTATCTTTCTGCTTATTAACGGTGAGCTCGGTCAGTCAGAGTTAACAATGAACCTGGGTACAAATCCTAGTTGTCTCAGAATAGTTACTTGTGCTGTCAAAGTTTTTGAGACCATAGATAGAGAGATGTTCACCTTTTCAAATGATGATCAGTGAGTATGTGCTCGTAAATCACCCCTTGAAATTGTAAAAAACTGCTGAAGAAATGACAGTTTGTGAGTGCCCAGAAATTATTTGTATTTGTCGAGAAATTTGTCTAAATTAAATTTTTATACAACCTTTCACCTTGATTCTAATTTCTGATATGTGAAATAGCTTAACTGGATTAATTTAAAGATAAAAAAATATATATATAGAAAACATTTTGACAAAAAATAATGAGTAAAATGTTAGGAATTTTTGTCGACTAAAATGTTTTGTGTTTTCATCAACTAAAACTAGACTAAAATTATGAAGGATAAAATTGACTAAAATGTGATTAAAACCAATAAGTGTTTCTGTCTCAAGACTAATACTAGCTCTCAAAATCCCCCTAAATCTTTCACACTGGACCTTTAACAGTAATAATGAATACAATAAGAAAAATAATATCTTCACTTAATATAGGATTGTAGTAGAGGATTGCAACCCAACGTTTCAATATTTTTGGTGTTAAAGGACATTTTGTGAGGAAGGCTTGTTGACATTGAAGCTTGACCTAATCACCCTCCTATAAAAAGACAGTCTCCTAATATATCCACTTTGTTGTAAATGATCAACAATCACTGAAACAAAAGAGGCACTTTCGGGGCTCTATCTGTCCCACTGCCCTTTTGTGTTTTAAGTGAGGAAGCGGCACATTCGTGTCAGTTTGATTGAAATGTTGTGTCATTCGCGTCTAAGTCCTCTGCTTTCTTTTCCTCCTTCCTGTCTCTTTGTGCCGGGTAAAGGGGACTTCCCTCCAGATGTGGAGGCTGCGCTTTCTGAGCCTTTTCATCTTCTTCTAACAGCAGTTTGATCAAAGCCTGAGAATGGAGACAACAAACCTGTGTGTCTGTCGCCCTGTCATAGCAATAGTAAAAATACCCACCATCACATGTCTGTGTTTTGTAACCACATGTGGGATTCAAATGTAACCGTGTAACCAATGACTTTTAAAATAAGTGTTTAAAGTGACAGCAAAGGTGGAAAAAACTCTGAGAAAGTGGAGACATTTATTTTAAAGCATCCAGTTTCATTTTCCCCACACAGTGTTTTCATGTGTGAACTCCTCTTCTCTCAGTCTTTTGTTTACAATCTACCTTTTATTGTAGCGCTGTTCAGTAAAACAAAATTTGAAATTGAAGATATCACAGACTAGTAAGTTATTTTCCATGAAATTGAAAGAAAAGAAAAAAAAAATGTAATAATTTTTATATTTTTGCACATGTAAAAAACCCTTCTGGTACCCTGAGTTTAATACAATTAAATAAGTAAAAAATAACAATAAACTCACATGGATTAATTATTTAGATTTTTATATTGACTATCATTGTTGGCATATTAGAAATCCCTGAATATTTTCATCGTGATGGTCAGACTCTGCCATACCTTGAGCTACCTTGTCGACCGCAACCGCAGAGCGATCTATACCGTCTAGCAGGTGTAGGGTTGCGTGTTGGTACGTAGGAGAGATTTTGATTTATTTATTTATTTCGTTTTTGCCTGGTCACCAATAATTGTGAAACTTCAGCTAGTTTTTTTTCAGGCTGGACACAGAAGCTGTCAGGCATCATATTTCCCACAGGTTCAAATGTGCTGTGTGCTTTGATAATAAATGGAGAGAGCTCAGGTGACCAGGCTTGATAGGCTTGTTGGTAATAGCGGGACCTTACAGGACTCTGATAAGAAAACAGCAGTTCCTGTATTTGAATTCGGCTGTAATTTCGGTCGTCTCTGTTGCGAGTACTATTGACTCAGTGATAACCTTTTTTTTTTTTTTTTTTTTTTAATGAGAGGAATAATTCACAGTCACATTTTCCTTAAGTCTCTGAAGGACTGCTGACCAGGACAGACATTTAAATGTTTGATCAGTTGTTGGGCATCAGTTTTACTCGACCTAAAATCACCAAATGACAAAATAAAACTTTTTTCACTCTGATATGCTCATAACCCAGATATTTTTAATACATTCTTTTATCGTATGTAACCTAGATCATTAAGCCAGAAATATCTTCTGTAGAACTGATGGAGGGAGGCAAAACCAGGACATTGTTGTGCAGACCAATTTTCAGCAGATAAGAATTCACTACTAAATGTTGCACCGTACAAACAAACAAAACAACAGGAAAATCCTGGTCTTCCTTTTGTTTGTTTGTTGTATTTTCAGTTTGCACACAGATTAAACATTGTAAATGAATGTGGTAATTAACGCTGGGTGTGTGAGTGTAGGCGCTGGTTTATCTACTTGTTTGTCTCAGATGAAAGGAGCATATTTTCTATAAAACAAAAAGTGGGATTGTACTCCGTGCATCATACCCACTTGTTTACAATGGTCTCCCAAGGGGGCTCCCCTCTCTGTTTGTTAGTGTATTTGCAAGGGGAGACTTAAAATAGCCCACCAGCTCAAGCAGAGCACCATCTATAGGCAGACTGTGCTGTGAGTGTGTTCACAGCAGCCGGCTTTACTTTATTGATCTGTAAACAGCATAAGCTTTATTCAGGCCGTCTCATCCTTCTCTGTTTGATCTCTGCTGCATCGGCTCGGAAAGAAAAGAAAATAATATTTAACATTCTAATATATATACACATGTATACATACACGTGTGCATTGTTGTAACATGAATAGCCACTGAAGGGAAGGGAGTAAATTTCATTACAGCTGCTGCTCAAGCCAGTAAGATACATGTGATACTATTCATGTGGATAATACACTGCATATTTTATATGTATTCATAACACTTAATGTGACATCCTGACGTAAACATTTTTTATTTTAAAAAGATACATACTATGTGTAACTGCAATTTAAATTGTACCAGTGGATAAAAATCAACGTTTGATTAAATTGATTAAATGCATGACTATGACTTTACAATTATGAAGGGTCTATCTGACATCACTCCCTTGTTTACTCATCCAAAGTTTTCCATATAATAATCATTTAGTAGCAGGACATAGTGGGTACATTTACAAACTCAAATAACATGGAAGACAATAAATGTAGTGCACAATATAGTAAATAAGGAGTGATTTCGGACACAACCCAAGAGGTTACCATGAGGTAATCAAGTAATTTAAGATGTCTTAAGATTAAACGATATTTTAACCATTGAGGTGGCATAAAAAAAGGCTGTTCAAAACTTTAATAATTACAAAAGTCACAAATTCTGAAATTACAACAAAACAAACAAACAAAAAACTTTACACTTTAAAGGAACAGTGTGTAAAATTTAGGGGGATTTAGTGGCATCCAGTGGTGAGGATTGTATATTACAACCAGCTGAAACTTCTCTCCACTTTCCTTTAGTGTTCATTGTTCAGGAGGTTTTTACTGGGATCTGAATTATCAGCAGAGGTGTCTTTCTCTTCAAAAAATGCACCAGGTGATTTAACCCTTTGAAACCTGAGCAAATTGGCTTGGTTTCTTTCAAAAACATATGATGAAGGCAATGAGCAACTAAAGAAGAAATGACCCAAAACATTTGCAAGACATTAGTGAAATGAGAAAATTAAAAACAAGACAATTAGTAAAAAATAAACTAAAATAAAAGAAAGGTAAGAACAAACAAGAAAATGGAAAAAGAGCTTAAAAATTATAATAATTCTGTAACATAATTCTAAATATATAATAAAAAATAAATACAGTTTTACCTTAGCTTTTTAAAAATAATTTTCTAAATCTATTAAGTTTATTTATTTATTTATTTTGTTTTTTGTTTTTTTTGCAATTTGTGGTATGTTTTTGAATGATATTGCACCAATTTGCTCAAGGTTAAAAGGTTTAAATACTTACAAAAGGTGTCTGAAAGCAGCACAAGAAAAGTGATGTGGCTGCATGTTTCAAAACATTAAAGTAGTTTGACGTTACAATTCAGTGTTTGTCTGACGCTGTTCGGCTCGTCACAGGGGCCCGCTAGCCCAGCACCTGCTAATATGTGCTCACCTTATTTCTGATCCAGACATTCAGTAGGTTCTTAAGCGGACCCGGTGATTTAAATTGATTTTTGAATATGAAACTGCGTTATTTGGTGTTTTTACCAGTGTTTGTTTGACACTTAAATCGTGGAGGGGCTGCTAACTATGGTGGTTGACGCAAAAACGTGAATGGCTCTGTCTAGAACCAGTGTTTGGTTTGTCCATTCTGGGCTACTGTAGAAATAAGTGGTGCAACATTGTGTTCTCCGTGGACGAGGACTCGCTCCCATGTAGATATTAAAGGCACATTCTAAGGTAACAAAAACACAATTCTTATTTTCAGGTGATCATACACTAAAGAAAACATCCTTATTATATTGTTTTCCATTTCTGCCAATATACCCCCCTTAATCCTACACACTGGACCTTTAAGTGAAAGTTTTGTTGTTTGGCTTGCTCAAACAATCAGCCTTAATGCACTGAGGTAAGACTTTGTGTGCATCAGATGAGATTGTATGTATTACACGTGTAAAAAGGAAGAAGCACTGAACAGTGTAAAGGCACACATACAACGAAGGGTGTGTGCATACAGTAAAACCACCCACCACCATACCTGACAAATTGCCAGTCAATAATATATTTAAACCTGCAGCACTAGGCAAACCATGAGCCAAGACTTACCACAGAAGAATTAAGCAGATCCCTACTTCAGCGTACGTTAACTCGTCACCATACACCTCCTTTTCATACGATTATAGGTGCAAGAGTCTTGTAGAGCAACATCTCCCCTGGGTTAGCAGCATGTCTTACAGTCAATTCACTGGCTCGACATAAGGAAATATGGCATGTTAAATAGTTGAATGCAGATTAAAAGGGATGGAAATAGACTGTTAAACAAGCCTCCCCTGGTACACTTCATATGATGTTCCGTTAGGCCGAGTTAGTGACCTTTATAATCAAAGCGTATGCTAATTACAGAGATATTATTAGACGAGTGAGAGTCTGTGCTCAAAGCTATGCTATCTCTGCCTGCACAGAATTCACAAATCAGGGGGATTGTCACTGAGAAGGTTGACCGATAAATGTCACATTGTCACTATTATGTCTCCTCCACACTGTATATAATTAAAAAGAGAAAAAGCAGCTCTGAAATGATTAGGCTGTTGTCTCTGTTTTTAGAGCTCCCCGCCCTCCCCTCTCCTGACCTGTGCTTTTTAAAAGCCAAGTCATTTTGAGGGGCAATAATACATGAATATTTATCACTCTGCCACCACTGCAAGGTAGACACCAACGCATGAAGAATCGATTTTTCAAAGTGTGTTTTAGATTTCATTTGCAGGTTGCAATTTTTTTTTTCTCTTCAAGTAGGCTTCATCCCCTTCCCCGTAACACCCAGCTCCATCCCTTTGCTTTGTGTTCCCCATCAGGAAATTTGCATAGAAATAATCCCTGGGCGAGGCATGTTCACAGGGCGTTCAGAAGTTACCTGAGTGGGACTCTATGACTGTGGTGACACAACACAGGGAATGAGACACCATCATTTCAACTTTAATGTTTTCTGTTACCTTTTAATTGACAATTGAGATCCTCTTTGTTTCTTTCACGTTTGTTTAATGTCATGTTGTTTTAGGCCCTGTTGACACGTATACAAATATTTTTATAAACTGATATTTTCCTCTACAATTTCGCCTCTCGTCCACAAGACACAAAACAGAGTTTTAGGTCACTTTAACAGAGACTTTAAAATGCTTTTTAATCGGGGTGTGAAAATCGATACAACAAAGTATGGCAATATTTTTTAGTGGCAATATCCTATCGTCACACAGTGCCAAGAATCGATTTTTTTTTAATCATATAAATTCTTGATATTACAAATACAAATTAAACTTAAGGTATCGCCTACTTGAAAAATAAAATCAATTGTTTTTTCAACCCACCAGGTACATTTTTACTGCTAATAAAATGACTGAAGTGAGCTTAATAGACTTAAAACTTTATCTTATTGGATAAAACGGACGTTGACAAAGTTTTCCTTTTGGGACAGAATTTACAGCTAAAAAAAAGTAATGAATCACAATATATCCCCATATATTTATACGTTTAAAATCCCAATGATACTGTATAGTGACTTAAGTATCATGATAATATCGTGTCATGGAGCCTCTGGTGATTCCCACCTCGACCTTCTAAGGTGCAGATTTTTGAAAAACTCAGATAGTCTTTAGCTGTGTGGACATGTCAAACAGAGTGTTTGGGAAATGATGATGTAATCTCCTTGGCTTGCAAATGCCCACTGTTGCTTTGTGTAATGAACATATGCTAGAAACAACAAATAACAGTTTGCTAACATTGCGTTAGCACTGCTTGGTCTAATGACTACTTTACACTGAAACTCAGTATTGCTGCAGCGCTTTACAGGCGAACAGAGCCATCTGCTGTGTCCAATGTTTTTGCTCCACCTCAGCATGAGTTTTAAAGTCCGCCAGAAACTATGGTTTTGGATCAGGCTTGGCCGAACCAGCAGATTGTGGGACACTTTCCAGAGTGGGATTGTTGTGGATGAGGAGTGGAGGAAACACTTTAGCATGTCCAAAGCATCATTCATATGTTTGAGTGAGCTCCTCTATTTATTCATTTTCTGTACCCACTTATTTTGTTGGGGGTTGCAGGGGGGCTGCAGCCTATCCCAGCTGACATTGGGCGAGAGGCAGGGTACACCCTGGACAGGTCGCCAGACTATCACAGGGCTGACACATAGAGACAGACAACCATTCACACTCACATTCACACCTACGGACAATTTCACCAGTCACCAGTTAACCTGCATGTCGTTGGACTGTGGGAGGAAGCCGGAGTACCCAGAGAAAACCCACACTGACACAGGGAGAACATGCAAACTCCCCCCACCCTGTTTATTTTATTTAACAGTGACAATGCACAGCTAGTTAGCTGCACCGGAGTTAGCTATAAACTGATTTTCATCTGTAGTCCCTGGGCAGATTAATTTCTCTGCTAAAAGACACTATTATTTAAAAAAACACACTTACAAAATAGAACATATTCATGACACAATGGCTTCAGCAATAACAATAGCAAGACAACACAACATCAAGTCATCGCAACAATAACAACGCCAACAACAGTCAAACTACAGCATTAAGACATATAACAAGATTTCATAATGTTAGCTTGTGTTGAGTGTTTGAGTTCATGTGTGATGGTACATGATTGCGTTGATTTTAGCCATGGTTTCACCTTAAATTTAAAACCAAGAAAGCTGTTGTCTTATCTCACTTGGTACTGAGTTCCAGTAGTTTGTAGTGTAGAGTTTATCCTTATATCAAACAAGAGTAAATGATGATGTGATCTCCAGTATGGGTTTTGAAAAGGGTAACAACAGTCTTTGCACTTTACTACCTTAGTGAAGAGGGAGACACTGCTAAAGACGGCTTGTTCCAGCGAGTGCTTGGGGACATTTTTGTGTTCTTCTATGGACAGAGAGATTTTGTAAAACAACGGTCATGTTGACGGAAATCTTTTTTAAAATAGAGTAAAAATATTAATTTTCAAAAATGTCTGTATTCATGTAGACCAGGTTTTAGATCTATTTCTGTCATGTTGACCTTTATAAGACAAAGCAGACAAAGATCTCACTACAGGGGACATCTGCTGAAAGTTATAGTACAAAGCTCTTGGTCAAATTTAAACCCCAAAATGTTTCTTTCTTGCACTATGGGATTAACCAGCTGAACAATCAGGGTTTTGAAGCTACATGTGAATGTTTCATATACCTTGAAAGATGATTCTGGTTCTTGCTCTGTCACTAGAATTTATATTCCAATGCACGGATGTTCAAACTGGGCTTTGTTTCCTGTTTGTTCCATTGCTGTGTGTATACTGTAGTGCACACTTCACTTAGTCTATCTCTGTCTTTTATTTCCAAGCCATCCAACACTTTATTCTTAAATTTCTGCACATGTGCACATACACACAAACACAAAAGACTAACACACACACATACACACACACACATGCCAGGATCTAAATTGAACAGACCAGCATGGAGTAGGCCAATTACATCACTGCCCCAATTAAAATAAAACAACAGGACTCTTTCAAGCTGTCCTGCAGGGGAGAGAAAATGAGACGGGGAGAGAGAAAGAAATGGCAATAACAAATCCCAATCCAGTCAGATCGTCATGATGTTCATTTTAATTAAAAAATTGGATTCACTGCAATTAACTCCAAACTAGTCCCCCGTGGCTCAATGAAGAAGAAAATGATTGGCTCTCAGTTTCTAAGCAACTCTGAGAGTTCCACAACATCCTGTGATAATCTCTCTTTAAATAGCGTTCACTGTTTCTTGTGAATATTTGGATGTTTGTCAGAGGAGAATGCTGCTCGATTATGTTGTGTTGACATGGCTCACACATTATACACCCGCCATATCGCACATCAGTTAAATGGTATCTTCTTGGCTCTCTAATATTGAGGTGAACTGGGGGAGTGTCTTGGAGCTGAAAAAGGGGCCAGGATTGTGGCCAGTCTGACACCCGGACTAACAATGATTGATATCTTTACTGATCAGTTTGAACGTTCACTTATATTTTTACATGTCAGCTTTGTTCGACCTTGTCGTAAGTCAAATTTCGTGTCATGTGGAGTGATATTTTCCACTGAGTATGATGATGTGCATATGTGTTAATGTGTCTACGTATAGTGTCTGTACTGAATTGTGTAGAGCAACCATCTGAGGGTATGGATTACTATAGTGATAGGGGTTGAGTGGCTAAAGCCTTATGACTAATAGCCTGTCAGAGTGGCACTCAACTCTACTTGGTCACACAGATCAACGCCTCTCTCTCTTACACACACACACACGCACACACGCACACACACACACACACACACACACACACTTTTTCAATATACACAGAAGGCGTGTTCACATACTCAGGCAAAAATAGTGAGTGTTCGTTTTTTATCTTTTTCAATCAAGATATACTCATTTTAAATATTCTAAATTGACATGAATTTTTTTTCCACAATAAAGCATCTATGACATGTTTTAAATTCCAGACTCCAGTTTTCACAGCCACCTATAATGATAGGAATGTTAGTGTGCTAATGGTAACTTTACTAAAAGAGCTACTCAGGTGATTGAATCATAGCTTAACCAATGCTGGATTAAGGAGGCTGATAGTGATAGAGATGTGTATTGTGATCCAGTAAAGTCTTTTTTCTTTTCTTTTACATCCCCTGTAACACAATCATTGGGATTGACCCATCCTAAAGGGTAAGCCCCCCCAATCTTTTAAACTCCATACCTTCTACTTTGTAACACACATCTTCTGTTAAAATTTTAACTCTCTAAGGGTGCTTTCAGACCTAGAGTTTGCTTGGTTTGGTCCGAATCAAGGATTCATTTTGGTACCAGATCAAATGCGTGTGCGAGAAAGCTGCTCTTGATTGGTCAGAATTTCCAGGAAAAATCCAGGAAGTAAACAAAACGTTGAAGAGGAGTGCACTTGCAAGATAAATGTGACACTTTCTAATGTCACAACGGAGGGACAACTACGCAGGTTGATTTTAGCGCTGGTCATCGTGTACTATATTGCTTGCATTGTTCATTTTAGGCAAACCATACAGTGTGAAAACGAGGCGCGGCTCCAACTATAAAACAATGTTTTGATGCACTGGATGTGCTGAATGTGCATATTAAGACTGTACAGGAGGAGGTGCACATTGATAATCCTCCAGGACTGTAACATGCTCATGTTTAACCCAAACAATGTGTAATGCGACTGCAGTTGGTTCAGATCGAGGTTGTAACATGTTCTCACCACAAACAAACTGCACCAGAGTTCGTTTGTAACCGGATCTAGACCACCTCTTCAAGAAGGTCTCAGTTCGGTTGTCTTGATGGGCACCCGAGTACAATTGCTGTGTTCACACCTGCCCAAACATACCACACTTAGGGGGTAAATGAACTTGAGTTTGATTAAACCGAACCAAACAGGGCAGGTGTGAAAGCACCCCCAATGTAAGCCAAGATTACTTATGTTTCATATTCTCAGACATCAGAAGGTCCACAGCCACAGAATACATCATACAGCTGTTTCTAGGTCAGTACTACTCCATGTGATGAGTAAACTGAACTTTAAATGTGTAAAATTGTTGGACAGAGCCTTTAAAGGTCCTGGCAAGGTTGTATCTTACACAGAACAGTGTAGGACTGTAAAATGATTCTTCAATTTGAACTGAGAACCTTGCATGAGTACTCCAGCTTTTTTGCAGTTGATGAATAAACCTAACTCCAGCCTAAAGGCACTCACTGGCAAAGATGAACAGTAACAACTAAACTACACCAAAACAAAGGTACACACACGGCTGCACACACGGAGAGAGATAAGAACAGTTCTGGTACTTCTGTCCTCATTTTTTTCTTGCATGTTCCTTTTTTTCTTTGAGAGTGGGCTAAGATAAATATTCACTTATTAAAGCGTAACTGGAATTGACTGTGTCATGCATCAGGCTAATAGCTGAAAGCCATGGTTCAATACGGCGGAGTTGGGACAGGCTTCGCTAATGGAAGAAGTGACGTGGTTGCAGCCCAAATGTCATTCATCAGACCGCACACTGTTCGTTAGGGGCTACAAAGCCCTGCCATCTCACACACTCAGGCTCATCCATTAACCCTAGGCAATGGCACCCGCCGGATTATGGAAATAACAGATTCGGGAAAATAGGACACCGATAGGCCATCCATGTGGAAAAGATTGGTGTCAGGAGAGTGTCGCAAATACGTCTGACTGCAAGGGATGTGGCCGTTTTTCTTTTCTCTGAAGATCTATCTAGGTGCTGTTGCGCCTGGAGAGCTGAGGGTTGCATCAGGGGGAACCTGTGCCAGACATTATGGTCCCACTTATTACATTCCTGCCCGCCACTAATAGGGCACACTGACTGTGGTCTCCGTGTTCTGCGTCATTGACTGAACTCAATGTTATTCACAAAGATCTAATATGAGGGATAATGTCTTCAATTTTTGGAATGGAAAGTGCACTAATACTGAGATCAGACAAAAAGAATATGACAGGAGGAGGACTGACAGAGTGGAAGACGATGGCAGCAGTGAGTCTTTGGGCAATAAATTGGCCCTCAGAGATGAGGGCACAATATGCAGTGGTTAATTCCAAGGTAACCACATAATCAGAATATACGGTCTAATTCCTTCACTTTTCAGATTAACCAAGCCATAGAAACCTCAAAAGACAAGGTTTGGTGTATTTATGCAGGGTAGTGAGTATATGTTGACAGGATTTGTGTAAGGCAAAGATCATTTCCAAGTCACCAAAATAGTTCTGTGGCTTTAAATAAATCAAAGAAATCGTCTCGACACCAGGCGGTGTGTCCGTATGTTTAGCAGTTTGGATTAACCATGATTCGTTCTACTGCAGTTTTCTCTTAAATCTCATGTGTCTCAGGCCAAATGTTCCTCTTTTTTTTTTTTGAGTAAACCTCTGGACCATGACGAGCGGAGAATATTTCTCCCACACTACCTCATAGTGTGAGAATGCCAGGGTAGTGCGTCCAGACCTGTGGACAATAGAGGTGACATGGCAGGATGATCCAGGACGCGTGTACAGGGTGCTCTGGCTCTGGACACACAAAGAGCTTGAGCCTGCCCTAGATCCCACACAGCCCCAGGGGATGACGTGATGTCACATGCACCCACCCTGCAACAAAGATTGTGTTTAGTCAGCAGTTTGTAATGCCCAGGGCTTGGCCTGCTCCTCCATCCACAAAGGGCCCGAATGCCCAGAGGGCTGCTGGGGATCTATGGTCCAGAACCCTGTCAGGCAACAGGTGTGCTGTGACGAGATGGGAAAGAAGGGTTGGGAAAAAACCCATCGAGTGATAAATCGGGTAGCATCACTTAGAACAAACAATGTATTTGAACCAAACAGGTCACAGATATTTCTCTTTTCACAAGCTGTGACTTGTCGTGAGTCAGTTGCCAAAAATTGCACCACTTGCTTCTCACTCATGTCACCTAGTTTAAAATAGAACTGGCGTAATGACTTCAGCGTGGAGATAAGGGAGTGAACACGCTCTTTGCCCACACTTATGATGGATGTTTATTACCTCTTCACGCTGCCATAATGGTTTCTGGTGCTGAAAGTGTTCTCTCTTGCCAACAAGAAGGTCCAATTTTTCCTGTCCAACTTAATACTGACCAAAAAATCTAATTGCTCCATGATGTTTGGATTGAAGACACAGGCACCATTCAACGCTGGTGTAGAACATTATGACAGGAGCTCTTATAAAACTGTTAGTTAAAGATTGACTGGCAGCCACTGGGATAAAAATGACTCTTAAATAATATGTTTATGATGTTGGTTTGGGGAAGCAAATTATTGGTGTTTAGGCTGTGGATCCAGTATAGATGAGACATTATAGACACCAGGGGACACTGTCTCCCAGGCTGCTGGGGCTGTCCTGAGAGCTGCCAATACATTAAGCAGGTCTCATTCACCTATCAGTCTGTCTACTGCTGTGACAACTTCTCTATAAGATAAGGTGAAGGATGTTTAAGTCTTCCCTTTGTACATGTTTAGAGTTTGAACTAATAGATTTTAAGAAAAGAAAAGGACAAATGGGAAGAAACAGAATGACACCTACAAAAAAAAGCTAAATTAAAATGTGTTTTTTTATATTATATAATCATCATAATAATAATCAATAACTGCACAAATCACAGGGTCAACAAGTTCTCCACTTTTATTTTCCACCCTCTGTCTTCTTACATTATATCATCATCAGTTTTTTCCCAACAGCATTTGTGGATCACACAAAGTCACTGTGGTTATGGGCACTGATGGAGGGGCGGAGCTTAGAGTGGTCCGGTTTGGTCAGCAGCAGGAAGTACCACTTTACCTCTTGCCCCTTGTGTTGGTAATGCTTAAGTCCAGCACAGCTCTAGGGATGATAATGTCAGTCTTCTGGTGTGTGTTGGTCGGTCAATGTGTCTACCACTTTGTTCCCGAATGAATTATCGCAAGAAGTATTTTCAAGGATTGCAATGAACTCGTTGTACAGACATTTATGGTCCCCAGAGGATGGATCCTACTGATTTTAGTGATCTGCTTACTTTTCCCTCCATGAATTTGGAGTCTAGTGACAAGTCTTGACAGCTGTTAAATGGATTTGCACTCATTTTGGTGATTTACTGGTCAGAGTTTTCACTTACCTCCCAAATATCACGGCATCTGCTCAATGGATGTGCACAAAATTCTGCACAGACGTTCATGGCTCTAAGATGATGAATCCTAATGACTTTGACTGCCTGACTTTTCAGTTGCTGCAACGTGAAGTTGATATTTGTGGTTTTGAGTGAAATGTCTCAAGAACTATTGGATACATTACTATACAATTAGATACAGACATTTATGTTCCCCTCGGGATGATTTGTAACAACTTTGGTGATTCCCTGATGTTTTTTACTGGCACCATCATCAGGTTTAGTTGACAGAGACCATGTACAGAACAGGTTCTATACCAGAGTTAGCCGAATAGCTAATTTGCATCTGTGGTCAGAAAGTGCATTTGTCCTAAGCTTTGGTTTATGGTCAAACACGTGCTAAACTACAGACATTGCAGTCAGACATTGCCCCGACTTTGTTAAGTGCAATCACAATCACAATGTTTTTTGTTACCAAATATCTTAATATTCATATTGCGACAATATTGTAGGGTTGACTTTTGGTGCTGATATTCACACAAGATTTCTGATAAAAATGAACCATCAGTAATAATACTAATAAAATAATAACATTTATTTGATATAACACCTTTCACAGAAATGAAATTCACAAGGTGCTTCACAAAATACAATCAAACATTAAGACATGCAGTAAGTTAAAAACAATGGCAATATAGCAATTAAAATAAGGCAACAAAAATAAAGTAAAACAAAGAGCAAATACAGACTGCTGAAGATCCAAAAAGAAACATACCAGGGAACAAGCACCTGACAATTTAGGGTGTGCAATGTGGATATAAAGACTAAGTGGGTAAAGGCAAATAATCGAACAGTTATAAGAGTCTGGTAAATGGTTTCACTTTACTGTAATGCGGCCTTCAAAACCAGGATATCCAAAATCTAATCTCAAATCACAGTATCTATCATAACAATATATTTCCCAGCCCTATTGCTACAGTACTTAGCTAATGTTAGCATGATAATAAACTAATCTAAGATGGTGTTAATGGGAGAGATTACACCTATAAATGAGCATTGTGAATTCAAGATATCCTACAGCACAAAATTTTGGTACAGCAATCTGTGCAAAAATACTTTCTCTACAGCAATAGGCAGACAAGAAAAATGTTTACTACCCTCCATTTTCCATTCCTCCTTAAGCTAAACATCCCTTTAGATTTTATTTGGGGCTGGAATACGTCCCTGGGGAGAGATTTTAATGTGCGTAAATGAATCAAATTTCATGGCGTGTACTGTGTATCGGAGCACAGCACTGTGATTTAAACTATGCTTAGCAATTGCATATCAAAAGACACGCAAACGCTTGCCAGATGCTGCCAGATGCATCAGATCTGCTTCCTCTGAGGAAGTGGAGGGAGAGACTTGTAGCTACCAGCATCACTCCACTTCCAGTAGCAGTGTGGATTTCACTGACTGAGCCAAGCTTGGATTCTAAATGGCTCTGTGACTCCCTCCCTGCTCATTGCCAGGATTCTCCTGTGTTGGCAAGCTTGTGGCAGGGTTATTAGATAAGGAGACAGACTCTCTGGCCCCTCTTAACATCCCTCTCAGCAGGAGAAAATAAAATGATTTTACTCCCTCCCTGTTTACCCATAAGTGGAAATAGAACAAGACAAAGCAAATGACTACACACAGAGAGCGGTGCGGCGGCAGACCTGTGGCCCGGTCTCATCCGATTCAAGATTTAGGCTAATTGAGGTTTCAGGGTTTTTTTCATCTCACAAGTGATTCACACAGTCACATAATCATTTAGCGTGCGTGTTCTACAAGCCTTTGTAGTCGCAGAGCATCATCAAAAGAACGGTCTATGATCTTCTCTGTTGTGAAGTGCTGTTTTAAATATACTGATCATATTTTCCACTTGGCTAACTGAAAGCCACCTAAAAAGAAAGTGTGTCAACCTACTTAACTGAGCTCTGTGTTCCTCATGTGTAGCAGCTGCTCATTCAGCTTCGACACTGTATTTAAATCGAAGCAGCGTTTATGTTTTTAATTCTATATACAAGGAATAATAAAATGAAATGAAACCTGGTTTTCAATCAGTATTTCAGCTGTAATATTCCAGTCTCCTGTAATTACCTGGAATGCCAGCTGCAGGCCCCCCTGCTAATACAAAGCCTCAACAAACATGCTTTCTCCTGACCTAGCTAGCCCTGGGACTAATTATCATCTTATGGAAATGTGGCTATTTCTGCAACTTCCATATCCCTAATTATTTCTGTTATTCCAATATCAGCCTGGCTTTGATGTCCCAAATCCTGTATTTAAATAGTGTAAGATTCCTATTCTTTGTGCCCTCTGAGGATTGTTCATGTAAAATACATGGACTAAGAGTGGGTATTACCAGGGCCTCCAGGGGCTGGACATACCAGGTCCACAGCCTCCTTGTGTTTCCCTCTTTTTCCCCTTGTTCTCTTCTCCTTATGGGGGCGTCTGCTGGGAGAAAGCGGACCAAGGTAATATACATGCGAGTTATGAGAATATTGGGCTTGTGGAAATGCATCTTTGTCTGATAGCTATGGTCTCGTTACCAGGGGAAGAGAAAAATACTCACCAGAGCGGTCTGTACATTTTTATGAATCATTCTTCATCTCAAATACTGTAACTTTTAAAATGACAAGGTGACCCTTTAGAAGCAACTGTTCCTGCATTGTTGTGGCTTCTCTGGATGATTTGAAGGAAACCTTACAATTCACAGATGTCTCATACACTTCAGGGCACCATATATTTAAATTGACTGGTCAAAATGTACAAACTTTGGGCCCATTGAGAGCGAGAAGTGTCTCACAAAGACATCCATCATTAGTGCATAAAGAGAATGGTTTCATTAATTAGTAGGGTTAAATGGCACTGTACCATATGGTCTGGTGCCATCTCGGCAGGCAATTTGTTGAGTGTGAAACTGATGCACAGTCTTCTGAGAGGATTTCATCTCCTGCACGTCTCTGTCATGCATGAGCCACGTTGTGATTCGATTCCATTCACCTGCACTGCAGGTTAGACAGAATCCCAGAAATGAACTACAGACGTACGCAGAGTTATGACTGTGAGTACTTCTCAGTATCAGCCCCGCTCTGGCACATGGGCTCCATTCTAAAAGATGATTCTGTGTAAAACCATCATCATGTATTTTCATATAGATGAGCTATGGCTACCTGCGCTCCCAGCCATGCTTTTATTAATGGGGAGCTGTCAGGAGTGGGATGCTCTGCATATTCGCATATTAAACAGGCGGGGGCAGGGGGTGGAGGGGGGGATGCCCAGTTTATTACCGTTTGATATAAATCAGCTTAAAGCATCTCTCCACCTCCTGCTCCACCTCTTTTCTTCTGCTCTAAGGATGCTCTCCTCTGTATGTCCCCTCTTTTATCCCTCTCTGTCTCTATTTGCCTCATCCATGCAACTGTTTCTTCCTTTAACTATTACACAGGATCACACTAAATTCTCATAATAAGATACAGGACAATGACTCCGTCTTTACTAAATGGTGTTTAGTCCTCCACCGGCTCGCTTAAACACAGTTGAACAGCATCCCAGCTGTCCTGATATAGTTGAGTTATGAATACCGTGGCTACAGCGATTAAGCAGATGAAATTTAATCATAAAATTCCTTGAGACTGCCACTGTTTATGACTGTGTGCTTATTAAAATGCAACATGTTCCACTACATTTGGATTCATTTTCCTCGTCGTAACGCTGTGCTGCTGCTATTTGGTTTTCTGCTCCAGTTAAAGGCTCGAGATGTTATGTGGTATAAAACAAAAGTTTAAAATAAAAATTACAGTGGATTATATGTCGGCAGCGCCACGAAGCACATTACAGTTTTCACAATTGGATGAAAAAGTGCAGTTCTGTATGAAAACATTGATTTTCTGCACCCTTGGGTGATTTGTGGAACACAGCCTTCAATAAATTTGCAATTTGGTTCCATTTCTCTTTTTTGAACAGATCATGATTTAGGATGACTGCTCAACACATTAGATGATTGATCAGAGTATCCTTTTCATTACTTTCTTTACATTTTTTCCTCAAGAAACCAGCTTAAGGATAGCAAACAATAGAATCAAGGAAATACATGTTATCTTTAAAGACACTCTCCCCACACTGAAACAAAATAATATTAATCCAGTAGAGCCTCTAGTTTCATTTACCCTGCTTTGGGGATCCAGAGACTTCATACATTGCAAATAAAAAAAGGCAACAGCTTCATGTCTCAACAGTCTTTCCATCAGCCCTCTTAGCTCTGTTTGCTTTTAATGAAGTGCAAACTCTTAAACCCTACAGAGGCCTTGTAGAGATATGAGCCTATAGAGTAAATGTAACTTCATCTTCCTCCTCTTTCACAGCGCACATCATACATTGCATTTTTTCCCCTATAAGGCAATTAATGCATAATTGGATTTAAGTGGGAACAATTAATTTAATTACCCATGTTGTGACCGCACTAGTTTACAAAATGCCCATCCTTCAAAAATGTCTCAGACTGACATCTCCACTATAGCAGTTTAGGTACACAGAGCTTGCATGGCTGCGGTGTTAAATGGAGCATTGTGCTGGCACCTGTCCCTAGGCAGGGCCTGGGCCATGGCGTGCTTGCTCAGGCATGGCTATGACACTAAACAGTTTATTTCCTGGCACCTCTCCAGACGGCCAAATTATAATCGCCATTTAAAAGAAAGAGAAAACAAGGCGAGCAGAGAAGAATATATTCCTCATGAGAGAAGAGTGCAGGGCAGGCCGTGATGTGGCTCTAATCATATCTTTAGCCTGATAATGATCCTGACATGTTTTGTTATGGCCTGCGATACTGATGCCTCCTCCATGGCTTCGGGGCATATCACTGACACATCGCAGGGGAGGTTTAACCTTTTTCTCTTTCTGTTTATCTTCAGTGTTTTCTTTCCTTGTGTTTTTCTCCGTTTGTGTCTTATTATCTCTTCCATATGTTCTCTTTAATTTTTTCTCATCATCTCTCTTCTTGATACTCTTGCACTCTATCAATTACCTTAATGAAAGGTGGCCAATAAAATATGAATAGGTTTCTGTCTGAAATAACTCTATTAAAGCAATTCAAGACAAGGTTAAAGCAGGGCTCCGACCATTTTGGGAGTCAGTGCTGCTAAAATTTATAACTAGGAGCACCATTGTGACTTGGAAATATCTTTGTAAATATGTGCCTCCAACTTTAGTGGTGGCTTGTTTTACCATGAATATGTGAGTGACGACTAGCGTGACTGCAGTGGTTCCTGGATCAAATCTTGTCCTCATTTAGCTGCCACTGAAATTCGAGTGCCTGATTGCAAAAATTTAAGTCCCACATTTGTGTGCCTAAATGGCTACAATACTAAATACCTGAGGTTTAAACATTTGTATGTTCAGCTATGTTTCCAGCCAACACTAGCGAACTTCACAGCTAAGCACCCAAGGGTCTTAGACTGTTTCCTTTAAGATAAAACAGCACATTGTTATTTATTTATTTAAATGATATTTTTATCACCAAAGTATTTGTCAGAAATGCAGTAAATATGAAAAAAAGGAATGTATTGCATTGTATGTCAGTTTTCTTTGATCATGCTGTAGGCTTGTGCCGATTGGCGATTAGATCATGTGTGGATGATTGAAGTGATAATCAACAATTGTTTTTTTCTAAGCCGATAAGTTTTATTATCAAAACTAAGATGTCAGAAGAATCTGCACACCGGGTCATCAGTAAACTTTCTGTTGCTGCCGTTACACAGAGTAGACCCAGCCTTGCTGCTGCCATAGGGAATTGCAGGGAGCGCTAGCTGGCTAACTCTTTTTTTAATTTTTGGTAGTAAATTCATCAAATGCAGTGCCCCATATTGCAATTTTCCACACTTCTGTAGCTGTCGTATTTTGTGGGACCCATGTGAGCGTGGTTTCCACGGGAACACAGCTGGTTTCATGTGAAGTAGGTTGGAAAAACACGATAAACACAGACGGGTCTGTTGTCAGAATTTTCGTGAGATGGAACAAGAGCAGCTCCAAAAATGTAAAATCAATATGTGGTGGGCAATGTTGATAATGTAGGTAGCTTTCACAGATAAATTTAAATATGGGAAACCCTGCACTCTTTTATAAATCCCCTCATAACCTGACAATCACATCACCTATCTGAAATCTTGTGTGACCAAGATTAGACAATATGAAAATAAGGACAACTGCCCATCCCTATCGTGCTGCATGAAACCACTGACAACTTCTGAGACAGAGCGGGTTGTCCACTAATCGGAAGATCGGTGGTTCGAACCCAGGCTCCTCCAGTCTGTCAAAGTATCCTTGGGCGAGATACTGAATCCCAAATTGCTCCTGATGGCTGTTCCATCGGTATGTGAATGTGTGTGTGTGAATGGGTGAATGTGACATGTAGTGTAAAAAGCATTTTGAGAGATCAGAAGACTAGAAAGGAGCTATACAAGTGCAGTTCATTTACCATTTACCGTATATAAGAAAACAATAAATTAGACTATTTAGGAGGAGTTTTCTCCCATAATAAATGCGACTGCGTCAGTCTTATCTGGTTTTCTGTGTTGAAAGTTAAAAGATTTAGCATTCAAAGGGTCAGAAAGCCCCGGTGAAGACCGAGGCCTACATGCTCGATAAGAGCTACAACTCTTGCCAAATACCCTCCAAACAACAATGGTCTATAAATCATTGGCTGTGTCCTCTCCATCCCCCTTCCCCTTTTGCTCCTCTTTCTGAGGGCTATTTTACTGTACTCCAGGAACAAGTACATCTCCTATTTTTCGGGATAATATCCCAGAGGTATTATTAATTACCCAAAATGCTGTTGGGTCTGTACGATTGACGCTCCCAGTGGCATAGGTCCAACCACCTTGCCTCCTCTGACCTTGTCTGGCTCGGCAGATAGGGAAGATTAATCGAATATATACAGTAGCATTGGTGAGCCAAACAGCCCTATAAAATTAGACTCCATGATGACTTAGATTTGTAGTTTTTACATCCATTATTTCAATCCCGCGAGCTCCCATCTATCCATGTGTCATTCTGTATTTCAATTTCTGCTTGTTTTTATAGCTCCCATCGAATCCATGTTCCACGTGTTAGATGTTCAGGAGAGAGCATTCTGTTCCGTGTGGTGGGCCACGGTGTCTGGCTTATGCATGTTTAATGTTGTTGAACATGAACGCACAGTCAGCCTGTCATAAACATGGCAGCTGGGACACATAAAAGGTCATAAACCTGTCAATGAAATTAGAGTGGCATGTCCACCAGTGCCAGTTTACCCACACAACACCTGCTTGGAGAAGCGGATGGGGAAGAATATTTGCCATCACTATCACCTCCGTCCCACAATGCAGTGCTGCACTGCCCGCCAATAAATGTGCAGATGAAGGATCGGCAATGGCTGTCATGACAGTTATAAATGTTCCCAAGGAGCGACTATTGCATGCACTCCTTAAATGCATAGGAGTGATAACTTTTGAGCACGTTCTCTGTCGCTGAGCTCCTTTAAAATTCACTGTATTTTGCTAAATATCATCGCAAAGATTTTTGTATTTAAATCTTTGTCAAAACAGATTCATTGTACCAAAGGGTCCTTTTTATCATCCAACATGTGTGGGAGGACTCGAGAAAGTGCCCTCAAGTGTGATCTTCACTTTTTAGGTTAACTGTGTGTGCTACCAGCTGCCACAGGGTAAAAATAACACTCTTCTTCTGCACCATTATTCATTCAACTCCATTAATCATTAGAGCATTATCTGGCATGTGAAAATTCACTTCGCTGATAAGGAATGCATGACCCCAATATGAGATTTCCGGCTATTGTACAGCTAGACTAATTGATCGTGGTCGGTTTCTGGGACCAGCTCTCAGGCCGTCTCTTTCTCAATCTCTCTCTCGCTTTCACTTTCTTTCTCACTCTCACCTTCAGTGGTCTTTTTTTCTCTCTCAGTATATTTACTAAAGATATGTTTGGATAGCTTAAAATCCACTACAACATATTTTATTACTTTTGGTGTACTGGGGGGGGGAAGCTGTCATTATGTTTAGTGCTATGGTATTTACAGTCTGTCTCATTTATCAGTTCCAAAGATGCATAAAAGCATGAATTTGTTGTGCCCTATTTTTTTTGCTGTTGGTTTTGGACTGAGAACTGTACTGTACTTTAATAATACAACACATTTTCTTTATCCGAGACAATTTCTACAATATTTATTTACGGCATGGCTGTCCTCGCCAAAAGAAATATATATATATATATATATATATATATATATATATATATATGTATATATATATATAAATTGAAAATTCAAAAACTCTTAGCACAGAGTGTCTGAGCTTAGCCGTGGGGGCCATGCATCTCAGACCAACAGTGGTTTTGTGAAACGTGATCAACGTAGTGCTCACATAGGTAATTTTCTAATGTACTGACAGCAAGAACTTTTTGGACAGAGTCATCGAAACTGCAAAACGTCTCACAGTCTTAAGAGCTATCTGTGAGTTGTATCATTTTGGGATAGATGTTTTACTTGTTTATTTTTAGTCCATTAAGCGCGTGACCTCATTATCAGTGATTAATAAACGGTGACATTTACCCCGCACGAAGACGTGCAGAACGTGTTTTGCAAGTCTGAAAAAAACACCTGTAACCTTGGTAGTGCGTCTGATTCACATGTTCTGGGCTACTTGTGAAAGCTGTCTGAGGAAACTGACAGGAAAAGTGTGGTTACTGTCTGTCTTTGAACTTTTTATTAAGTCAAAGGAAAATTACTGTTCATGTCATGGTGCTTTGTGATTTTTTTTCACCACTGAAAGACAAATTATCTTTTTTTTTTTCCCCTCACATGACCTCATTCAAACATAGAAGTAGGTTTGTGTCAAAGTATATTCATTCTGTTGATATATGTGGGTGGTCGCGTGAGTGTTAACATGATTACATGGCAATTCGGATTCTCGCCATTGACCACCCTGTGGTCTTCCCCCGGCCATGGCTACAGAGCAACCCAATTTTATGTGGTTTGTGGTCAACAAACAGCCTTTGACCTCAGAGAGTGGCAGGCGTATCCATTGTGTGAGTTCTGGGGGCAAGGGTGGGAACGTCAGACAGCCGGCTCTGATTGAGTTACCTTAGGCCTCAGCTCTATTACCTACTCCTCTCTTGTTTTGTTGAATTATTTAATAGGTGTCCACAGCATCCCAAGGACAGAGATCTGAGCGCGTAAATCACTGGACAACTCTTCACAAAAAAAAAAAAAAACTGTGAAGAGGAACTGCATGTATATCACACATACGGTACCAAAACCACCCAATTCCCCATAACATTAGGATTAACTTTCTATAATGTTTAACACTTAAAAGCATCCTTCTTACACAATTGCTCATCTCTCACATTTTAAAGGCAGTTAACATGAACTTTGGTGAAGAAAACTTCAGCTAGACGCTGCTACCTGGAGGGAGTTGGCTGATTTATGACAGCGAGGCACTCATCCAAGCAGGCCTTTGAGTATCCAAGAAAACTTTTCAACACATGGCTCAATTGCTTGCAGGTTAAATGACAGTGGAATAGCCAGGCTGTTAATTTCCTTAACAGATCCAGATGTTGGGAGTGTGACAGAGAAGGACTCAGGTTTCACAGACGCATGTGAGGGATTGCGTGTCAGGGCTGCCTGATGAGTTGTGTGTGTGTATGTGTGTGTGTGTGTGTGTGTGTGTGTGTGTGTGTGTGTGTGTGTGGTGCCTAGTTGCGGTGTGTATCCACATGATTGTTATATTTCCCTTTTTCTTTTATCAGAGTAATTGTCTCCTCAGATTAAAAGCATTTGTGAGCATATCTGTACACATATTTTAGTTGCCAAGAAAAAGACCCACGCTTTATTTCTTCAACACATTGGTGAGACATCAAATGTCCGTCCTTCTTCACGCATTCATCCGAGTCGCTTGACAAACTGGAGCAATGTATGCCTCAGTTTGCAAAGGCCTCCGATACAATGCCCATTTGCTGGTAATGGCAATGGATTACTTTATTGTATTCTATTTATGATCCGCATTGATCTCCTTCCCTCTGCTCTGTGCGCTGCGCAGTGTCATTTGCCCACTCACATTCAAACATCCATTTTCCTGGGCAGTTCCTTTCAATATATACGAAACATCTTCCCAGCTGCAAAACAGATCCTTGAGATCTTATTGGGAATGTCAACATGTGATGTTGCTGTAGGCAGGAATGAAATAATACGGTTTGGTTATTTCATGTCTCACCAAAATTACATCATCAGACATGACTGTCCTTTTGCTCCTGAGCTAAGTGGCTAAAACATTGCTTTTCCCTTCATGTCTGCCTCATAGGCTTTACCATCTGTTCTCGTTAAGTATCTAAAAAGGCAAAACTCAACTCTTGTAATCAGTCCAGGGAACTCAAGTTGTGGTGAACCCCCTCATGAGTGGGCATCCTCTTGTTGTGTGTCTATGTCTGATTGAAGAGATTCAACAGCTTTTGAAAGATTCTGCTGTGAGTTAAATGTGCGGTTAGATTTTATGTTAAAAGTTACACCAATTTTGATTTTCATTTCAGGCTTCTTTGAAGGTTTAATGTCAGCTGAAAAACATAATGTGATTATTTTGCAGCTACAAAGAAAACATTTTTTATGTTTGGCTTTGTTTTCTTGAATAAAAAAAAATACAGAAATGATAAAAAAAAATGCATTATTTATGACAATATATGGAAGAATTCATTTCTATAAAAACAAATCTATAGAAAAAACACACTAGACCACAACATCAAGAATAAAATTTGTATGAACATATAATTATGTTAAATTTGCATAAATAGACATACGCCTGTTATTTTGTAAAACAAAAAGACAAAAATGTGATTGCTTTGTTTAAAACAACAGCACAAGCTCATCATTTGAACATGTGTTGATTTTCCAGACTGACAGATGCTACAGATGCTTTATCTAAGATAGTATGAGCAGAGTGTGTGTATGTGTGCTGAGCGTCTGCATGTGTATCATAGATGTCTGTATGTTGTCTGTTGGGCCGGTGGCTCCTGTTCATTATATTTTCATGAGTCATGCAGTATAAATCGGACTGTTCTCCCCCCGTGCTCCCTATTGCCCTCCAGTCCAATCCACTCTCATGGCAGCGAGCTGCACTTCTCTCAACTGGCTGTATATCATCCCAACCTTCCTCTCACTGGGTTTCCTGTTTGTTTTTCCAGATGCTCTCCCCCGTCTCTCCCAGTGAGACTATAAGGAAACGATTCTTAGAGCAGAGCAGCGTTGGACACACGACTTGGCTTCTTTAAAAGATAGAGAGAGGGGGGAGGCTCTGAATCAATACAGTGGCTCTTCAGTCTGAAGCAAAGAAGCTGAGTGGTCAGGGGATTGTTGCACATATGGTTGTTATGTACTGAGGTTAAGTGGATGCATGCACTGTACGTATTGACAGTGCAGAGTGCATATAACTCTACTATAGTATATTCACCCAAGTCCTATACTGGACCTTGTGGAGGGGCTGAAAAACGGCTACCAGAGTGTTTCATGTTGAGATGAAAATAACAGATAGAGTCCAGTTTGTTCAGTTACAGTGAATTCAGAGATCCTGCTTTTGTAATTAGTTGTGTCTTGGATTATCAGAGTAATGCTCCCTGTGTTAAGTAGCTCATCCCCACATCACTCAATTCCTGCTAAGCACATGGAGACTCTGGACGGTATCTAGCTGTTGCTCTCTAAATACAGTAGCCATCAGCTGTGTCTGATTAGGCTCCAAATGCTAGTGTTTTAAAATGGTTTTATGCTTAAATGCAAGCTTTGTAAACCCCATCTTTCCTGCTCCCCCTGTCGTCCTCACTGCCACCAACAATCACTCAGATTCTTTTCCTTTTTTTGTCCTGATGAGCTCTTAATTCTGAATAAGTAGTTTATCCTCAAGCAGGGATTTGTCACTGGCTGTGATTCCCTGGACACTTTGAGAAAACATATAATTATCTTGAACGTGAACTGCCCTTTTACAGTCCGTTTTATAGTCTGAGCCGGTAGCAAATGGCCGGCAGTGGTCATTGACAGGGATAGGAGACCGTAAAGACACAAAGACCGCTGCAGCCGTTTTGATGAGACTGTAGACGACAAACACAATGCGATCTTCCTGAGAGCTCCTGTAGATGGTGTGGATATATGCAGATGAATTCCTTCTATTAATAATTTTTAGCCATAATCACTTTTTTTTTTTTTTTTTTTTTTTTTTTTTCCCCCCCATCGCTAGATCCTTTTTATGTCTCAGTGAGGATTGGCAAAGCCTGCTTTCTCCACACAGTCGGCCCCACCTGGCCTATCTAAAGGCCACTAATAAAGCAGAGTTTAAGAGGCTCAGAAGTATCCTGCTGTAATACCATTAATTATTATTGGCATTTAAGAGGATGAGCAGGGCTGGTAAAGTACACAGGGACATGCTTTTTACTGTACCGTGCACTCACGGGTTTACAATGAGCCTATCTCTTGCCCTGCTACTGCTCACATTGATGAGTGCGGTAGAAAAAAAAAATCAGAAGTGACATAACCTGTAGGCATTCTTCGTAGACAGATATCTTTGTAGAGACGGTTTCACAGTCAATACATTAGTGGTGTGAAAGTCCCTGCTTCTGAATTTTCAGCCGTATTTACAGCGTGGAAGCATGAAAAAGTTGGATGTTAATAAAAGCACAGTCATTAGGTTAGATTTAATTAAAAAAGGCAGAAGTGTTGCTTCATATTCCCCCTTCTCTCTGCGTTTCCCAGGAAATGATAAAGATTTAATCCAATTAGCTCGGCACTGTTTCACCAGACTGCAGAGGGGAATAGACTCTAATTGGGCTGAAGACAATTAGCTGAATTAATTCCAACAGAAGTCAGAGAATATTGTCAGATTTAAACAATATTCCCTCCGCCAGCTCCACCAGACGCTCCCTCATTTTATTTTATTCAAATAAGACAATGCAAGCTATGTTAAGCAGCAATGTAACTGTGGCTCATATCTTGTAGAGCAACTGCTTAGAACATATTTATTCATGTTGGTGTGCTTTTTCATTTCTAGTGTAAATAATTATCTATGTAGTCGGGAATCATAAAGCAGATCCTTCAAGACCTATCAGCAGTGATGGATCTCACTGTTAGAGATCCTCACTGTTTAGTAGGGCTGCCTCAGACTAAGAATTTTCCTAGTTGACCAATGGTCGTCATTTAGGGCCAATAGTTGACTAGTCACCGGCATGTTTACAATAGTAATTTAATTATAAAATTATATATTTTGGACAGGGCAACACAATAGTTTGAGTTCAAGGTGTGAGAAAGAACAGTATCAGTAACATTGTTAACACTGTGCTACATTACAGAGAAATACAAAACCGTGCTAATCAACCTTCATTAATATAGGCCTGTATTTTATCTACAAGTGCATGTCACATACTGAGCGAGCCGCCTGTTAATGACGCTGTCGGCAAAGCAGCAATGATTGTGCTAAGTGGCTAATGGGCATGTAGCTACTTCCATGTTTCAGATGATACGTCATGTTTGTAGTCGACCAATGAAGATGAGTTTATGTATTACTTTGGGTTCGTCCTACATTTGTCATCCGTTCGTTCTTCACCGTCTCAAAATGATCCCACACTTTGGAGTTTCTACCTGACATGTTATTTACTAGCCTGTGGAATAACCACAGATACCAGCCATTTAAATTAGAGACCATGCACATGCCGCTTCTTCATCCGCCTGGAAAACGCAAGGTCGGGTACCTGGAATCCGGAGTGCAGAGCTGATCTCCTTCCACGCGTTGTTTATAAGTGTGTCGGCCTATCGTCCATGGGACAGATGTAAAGCTCTGGGTAGCCCTGCAAAAAATGATCAACTTTTTCCTATTTATCAGTCTGAATATTTACGGATGAAGGGGAAGATATCTGTCGGCTGTGACTGGTTTGTGACATGACTCCCTGTCTGACTGCTGAGCATGGCAACTTCCTGTGTCTGTCCTTTCAAATTAAATTTCCACATGGTCCAGTCATATAGGTTTTGATTTATTTTGATAAGGTGCAGCTCCCAATAGAGTTTCATGTTTTTTTTTTCCTGCAACTAAGCGACCAATGAAATCTTGCCGACTAATGACCCTTCTGGTCAACTAACGTTTGGTCGACTATCAGGGGCAGACCTAGTGTTTAGCTTTATAGAGAGAATTAAATGGAGAGAGAAAGGAGTGAAATTGAAATACCCCAACATATTGACCATTAAAGGCGGAGTGAGAGGGAGTCAGGGACTGACACATTCTGGACGCCAGTGCTCATTCTCCCTCACCGACTCAACCACCTCATTTAGGCATAGGTCACAGCTGACTTTGTACAGCAGATGAATGGAAAGTAGATGGTGAACAGAAAGTGCTAGAACACAGGACAAGGAGAGGAAGGGGGCACGGAAGGCCCTCAGTTGGATCAAAGATCAATAGAGATGGAGAAACGACGAGGTTCCCCCGAGCGGTCAGGTTTACCTCCCCCTCTTTTCTCTTCTAAACAAATGCATTTCAAACAGGCTCAGGGAGCACCCCTGCTAACAATGACAAACGACAGCACATGGAGTTTTCTCTCTCTATTAACATAAAGTAATATAAACCGAAGGACACTAGTCTATAGAGAGAGTTAGGGGCTAATGTTCCATATCAGATGTGGACAATGTCAGGACTGAATACAGATTAGGCTGTGTCCTTCTCTCCCGGGGGGGAATTAAGGGGTTGACACCATTCTAGCTGCCAAGTGTATTATTATAACATGCTGGTGCCAGGCCTGTCTTCCCTGGACTATTAACCCCACTGTCCCCAAAACACTTTCCTACTGTCCCTCAAAACCATAACACTAGATAGCCCTTTGCCAAGTTCAGCTCATTGTACTTTACCTCTCTTACCCCCACTCTGGCCCGTTGTAAACTTCATCATAAGACTCTCCTCAGCCCTCTGCACAATTACTATATTATATTATATGGGTCCATGTAACCTCAGTTTATGTAATGTCTCTCACTATGATTAAACACCACAATGCCATCAGTGTATGAAGGGGTCAGAGTGTGATGGGTGTAGTGCAGAGTGACTGAACCTGTGCACTTTCAGAGAGCAGTAGGAGTGCAAAGCTGTCAGCTTAATCTGTTTGCAGATGATAGATTGCTGTCCATTTTCAGTATTGGTAAGGCTCATTGCTCATGAGGTATCAGGTGGGTGGAAAGATTATCGGAATAGCAACGCTTTGAAGAAAACGGAAGTTGAATGTGTCCTGTTGCGGTTCCGTGGGTGTTTTTCTTATGCAATCTTGCGAGAAGTTGCTGGAAAACCTTTCTGGTTGTGCCGTTTGTGTATGTATGTGTGCGTGTTTCTGTATCTGTGCTTGTGTTTGTGTTTTAATCAAGGTCTACTAATTGACATCAGGCATAAATACACACAGGTCTGTTCTTATGGATATACGTGTAGTATGTTCCATGAGCTCTCTTTGGGGGATAATGGAGAAAAACTGTCCCAATAATCATGAAGACACTCAGGCAAAAGCAGAGAGAAGAAAATCAGATGACGAGGCTGAATGGAAAATCACTGGTCTCCTGACAGGAGCTTTTTCTTGATCACTGATGGTCCAGAACTACAGTATTAATATAATAGGTAGAGAGGCCAGTTGGAGCAGAAAGGCACATATGGATTCAGATGTAAATACTGTAACTGAAATGGCTACTCTAGTCCTATATGCTGACTGTTTCAAATATCTAGAAATACTTTCCAGTGTCAGATGCTCAGGGTTGGGTACTGGTACTGGTACCTCGAATTCGGTACTGGTACCCAACAGTACCTTTATTTGGGACTAGGCATGTGCAAGTATGAGATTTTGACAGTATGATAACCGTGGGCAAAAATACCATGGTAACCAGTATTACCGTGGTGGTAATAATAATAATAATAATAATGATAATAATGATCATAAAACTGTTTTTCGCACACCCAGACTTTCAAACAGTAAGCTAATATTCGTGTGACCGTTCATGAGTGACAGCACATACCAGGCATCTCCTGTCAGCGCAATGCATCATCACACCAGTTGTTTAAATGTGTAGGCTAATATAGACCCGTTAAAAGTTTAATAGAGCCGTTTCTTAACTTCACGTTGGTGACTCCGCCCAGCAGCTTGTTGAGCTCAGCGTCGTTGCGGACAGCCAGCTGCAGGTGACGGGGGATGATATGGTCTTCTTGTTGTCGCAGGCAGCGTTTCCAGCCAGCTCCAGGATCTCAGTGGTCAGATACTCCAGCACAGCTGCCAGGTAGATTGGGGCGCAGGCACCGACAGGCTCCGCATAGTTTCCTTTAGGGATGTCCCAATCCAGCTTTTTCACTTCCGATCCGATACCGATATTACAGCCTTGAGTTTTGGCCGATACCGATCCGATCCAAGCGCGTATTATACATATTCACTTATTTTGTTGTCTGTTAGAAAAGATTTGATCAAGCAATATTACTCTAACAAGAACAACTACTTAATCGGGTTAGTTAGAATGATCCACAACAGTTGGTATGAGAAACTGACCTGTTTATTGTAAACAGGGTTAAATAAACAAACTTTAAACTTGAACATTAACTTAGCTGGTTTGCTTTGGCTGCTTTGGCCCCTTAATAAATAGAAAATAAATCAACACAAGAAATCTTTAAAATGTCTAACACTGAAATTAAAATAGCAGCAAGACTCCACACACTTGTGCTTTGGCCCCCTAATAACTAAAAAAAAGATTAACACCACAAGACACTGATGACATTTAACAAACAATGCAGTCTTTCCTTTTCAGTTATTTTAGTAGTGTCAGTGCCAGCCTGGTGCTGCTGTTTCCTGGGACCAACAGAGGGGACAAAAAAACCACACACAATATTGTACAACTGTTTAAACAAGCAATAGTCCATCCATGGCTCCAATTTCACTAATTGTGCCCAAAACAATGCCATCAGTGCTCTTTACTTAAACAGTAAGAGTGTAAACCAAATAAAAATATCACTCTCCAAAAACCAGAGCAGAAAACAAATAGTCAGTTAACTCAACTGACCACTACTTTTCCTACCCTTCCCTCCCTGTACGTCTGCATGCTGGCCTGGGGGATTGATAGTAAATGCTGGAGCGGATCACTGGAATGGACTGCTTGAATCACTGAGTGCTGGGCTGGCCGGAAAACCTGGATCGGATCCTGTGGAAAAACTGGATCGGCTTTCTTGGATCGGCATTTTTCCATGCAGTCCGATCTGATGCCGATGCACGCTTTTTGCTAATATCGGCAGCCGATGCTGATCTGAATATCGGATCGGGACAAAATAAAAGCTACGAGTGTGTGTGTGTGTGTGTGTGTGTGTGTGTGTGTGTGCGTGCGTGCGTGCGTGCGTGCGTGCGTGCGTGCGTGCGTGCGTGCGTGTGTCTCTTTCACTCTTTGTTTACACACAACTGGAAGATATGTGAAATACATAAGCTGAAAACCAGCAATGAGGTGGTTTCTAAAAGAAAATAGACAAGATAGACCAAATTCGTTGCCACTGCATCACCAGTTTCGGCCTGGAAGCCGGTGGAGCTCAGTGCTCAGCGTCCTGGTTTTGAAGCACTTCATAGCAGTTTCTTCTTTTCTGAACATGGCAGTTCTGCAGAACTCCGTTGCCTCTGCTGTGAAGCGCCCCAAAGCCAGGAAGCCGTCCACAGACTTTAGTGGGAGGTTTAGCGGCTACAGGTCACTTTGTGTTGCTTCGGCCTCCTGTCTGGACGAGGCGTTTTCACCCAGGTGCGCTCTTAAGTACCAAAATTTGGCACAGATTGATTCTTGCTCATGCCAGTAATTCGGTAGGTACCTTTAAAAGTACTGAGTTTGGTAACCAACCCTAATTCTCAGCCAAGGTAGTGTTTGAATTTTCTTGAAAGTGTTTCTTTACAGAGAAAAAATACTAAGAAAATCTCCCTAATGCACTTACGCACACTTTTGTGATCACAGACAGCAGAGTGATTCACTATATCTAACTTATGTTATCAATAGCAGTATCTATCTATTTACCGCATCCATCAGCGAGTTTCTAAGTATGTTATAGCTCTTCATGGAAGTTATCTGCCCTGCGCTGTTGTTTTTCGCAGGAGTGGAGAGACACGGTGGCCTCTGCACACAGGAGCCAGTGTGGCTTCTGTTACCACTTCTGTGTTTGGGCACTTTAATTGCCACCACACATGGAAACATATTACGCTGGGTGATGAGATGCTGGTACTGGAAAATTCCACGCAATAATGCCTGTGGGTGTCGGTGCCATGTGAGCGATAATGTGTGGGCAGAGGCTTATTTTCTCTTTAATACGGGCATGCCCACACTGGCACCCACAGAGCCCCCGTTTGAGCTCAATAATGAAAGAAACAAGCCGTCATGGAGGCTGGGGTTTGAGGTGTTGTTAAAGTCTTTGAGGTTTTCTCCCTGTGGGCCTCTGTCTGCTGCCCCGAATAAGAGGGGCTTTGTTAGATCAGCGACAGAGGCTTTGGTGAAGCTTGTTGGACAGGCCTTTCTCTGCTGGATTCTAGGCGGGCTCAATCCTGCCTATAACTAGCCCATTTCACCTCCCACCTCACACTGTCAGACACAGAGACAGAAAGATCGCACACAGGCACAGGCAGACGCGAACACCCACACTCTTTTTGAGATATTATCGGATACAGTTTAGAAACACACAACATTACTTTGATTAGTGGCAATGATGTCACAGCTCAAAAGATAAACCCACAAATGTTTTTCACTCTCCTCTCTTCAGTTTTTGCAGTGACCAAAAAGGTAGGATACAGATGGACAAAACACCTCTTTTTTTTTTCTTTACTCTTGAGTGGGTGTATTTTTTGATTGTGCAAACCAAACGAGAAGAGGCGACATTTGGTGTTTTTTCAGCACACACAGACACAGCTTTCTACCTTTAAAACATTTAAGTTTTTCTTCTTCCTTCCCTTACTCCAATCGAGGATCTTTTCTTTCTTTCTCATACAAACCTTCACCCTAGAGCTGACATTGACTGGACTCCACACTGACCTCTCCACATTCCTCCTGTCCAATCAAAGCATGGCTTACTGACCCATCTGTATCCCCTCTTGACCAATCAAAAGTGCCTGTGAGCAGCCAACAGGAAGATGTCAGCATTCCTCTCCTCTCCTGGCAGGAAGTCAGTCTCCTTAAAGGCCTACTGGGAAACGTTTTCCTTCTTCCCATCTTTTCCTTTTTCCCTCCCCTGACAAACAGTGATAAACTGGTCATTAATATGGCTGCCACTCTGCCAAACAGAGCCTTCTTTGTCATCTCTGAGTCCCATGTGAGCGAGAGATCTTCCAGGGCATGTCATTCTTCATGTCCCCTCTGTCTGAAACTCCCCACCCTTGACCGCTCAGCGGTGCAACCCTGCACAGCAGGAGCATGTCAGCCATATGTCTCATTTTTAACTTTCTCTCATTTTTCTCTTGGCTGTCTGCAGTGCCCTCTGAGCTCTTGGGATAATCAGGATTTACCTGCTTGTGTTAAAATCATCTATGCTGCTGAAAAGCCAGAAGACAAGCATGTTTCCATGTAGTCTACATGAATAGTCTGGAGAGCAGCACGGCTTGGCAGATTATCCTGAAACATGAACCACAGAGTGGTCCCTTCACACTCCGGCTCAGGATCTGCTCATTCAATTTTCTTTTCCCCTTTTACGTGAGACGTTTACTTTTTGTGGGAAGGGATTGGTTTGGGTTGGATAGCAGTTATCGCTGCATGGAATCAAAACAATATCAATGTCTCCACTGTCAAAGTGGTCTGCCAATAGATGTCATCATTTGTGAATGGGGAGTGCGAAGTTAAGTCGTTTGAGACAATGTGACAGCGCCTCTGTTTTAAGCTGGGCCTATCAGAGTAAAGTTACAGTGTTACTCAGCTTTTTATAAACATCGAATAGTGCTGCGTCAAACACAATGCTTTATGAGGAGCAGTGGGGATCTCTCAGTATTGCATCTGATGGTCAGCTATAAATGTTGAGAGGATGTCTCGAGCCAGTGGTGCTAGTGTGTGTGCATCTGTGTGTGTGTGTGTGTGTGTGTGTGTGAGTGCTTAGCGGGCAGTAGAGGGGCTTGGGGCAGTGCCATGCCCCCTACAGTAGTTTATCTTGGGCTTGTACATGCCCCCCTTGGTGGGGTCGATCCTCAGGGCGCCCTGCCCCAGCACAGCTCCATTAGCGGGTGTGCTAACCTTGCAACAATGCTGTGACACCCTCGTTTTTCATCCGGCCTTGCCTTCAGCCTTCTTTCTTCCCTCAGCCCAACCCCAGGGCTCCCCAGATGAGACAGAGGTGAGAGGGGTTCTCTGGTCCGGCTGTGAGAGACAGTCCACCGCCGTAGCACTCAAAAGACCCTCGGCTAAGGAAGTTAGAAAGGAAGCCTGGTGCAGTCTGTTTTCCAAAGATGGTAAACACACTTCATGTATTTATTACAGATTTTGTAACGCAGGCTCTGACCTGCAATGATAAATTCACCCATTACACTTTCCTTTTTAACAGGTCAAATACACACTCTGTATTTGCTGAGATTTCCAAGTAAGAGATTCAAGTAAAACAACAACAAAAAATGGCTGCATAGGTTTTGGATTTGCATGACTCTTATCTATATTCATGAGCAGTGAGTGTCATTGAATCTGGATGAAAGAGCAGTTCAACCTCTCCATGTATATTGGAAAAACTGACTGCTCCCTATGTCTTTATCCTCTCATGAAAGAAACATAAAAGGAGCTGTGCTCCCCTTTATCGGAGGTGTCTTTTCAAGTGTTACAAAATTGCCCCCCCGCTTGCTCCTCTTCTTGTTGCCTTGTTTTTCTTCTCTATCCACCATCTCTTCCTCCATGTTTAGTTAGTGAGTCCTTCACAATCCCAACTTAAGACAAGATGCAGTGAAGTTGAAACTAGAGGGCTTTCTGTTGGGTGAAAACACATTATGTGGGCGCTAAAGGCTCGACATGTCGTACCGCTCTCTTTGAATTAAGGACATGAGACATGTTTACATTTTAGCACTGAGAGCAGCGACTCGTTCTGTAAATGAAATGCAGATGACATGTCCTGTAAAATCGATTTAAGACAAGATCTCTAATCATCATCAATCACATCATCACTGCGGAGACGTCTGCGGCAGCGCTGTCTCACAGCCCTTTTTTTCCGTTCATGCAGATCACACTTCATGAATACATTTATCCAGGATGACCTTAATGGCCCAGTTTCATGTGGGTGTAAAAGGCTGCGAGTATTTTAACTCCGAGGTTAAATAAGGCCTAGGGCATCGAGACGGATACGTGCTCAGAAATGATGATGAGATTTTAAAGCCAGCGAGCACCTTATCAGTTTCCCATGTTTTGGTATTCCCTCCTAATGACCTGCTTCCTTTTACAGGATAGTAATTCAGGATCTTCTAACTCACAGCTGTGAAAACTGTGACATCCTCTGACATTTCACCTCAATTCTCTGATGAACAGTCGCCTGTGAAGAATTAACAAACTGTCGCCGTGTCACAAGGTTTCCACTCAACATTCCACAAGTGGCAAACATATAGGAGAAAACAAATTCGGACTTGGAGTGGTGCATTTTGTGTCGCCGTGCTAGGGAGCCAGATTTCCATCAGTACTCCTCATACTCAGAGCTATTTATCTGGGTAGCTAAGCAGTCATCCATTCTTTCCTCTCTCACTGTCTTCTTGCATGCTTGTTGTGTATCAGTGAAAAAGCTTACTGCCTCCTCTTCTTGGCAGGTGTTTTGCAGCTATGCTCGCTGCTTCTCCGTACATAATCAATCTACGCAAAGCTTTTGAAGGCGGCAGGAATAGAGAAAGCAAGGCCCGCCTGCCTTCCTAACACGCGCGGATGATTAAATGGATGTAATGTATATTCCTGCCCGTTTTGGCCTCCCTGTATTTTTTGTTGCATGTCTATTCATCCCAGACACCACCATGATCCATCATATGTACTGCTGATGGATATCCGTGCCCTTCCTAAGCTGCCCTGGACACATACTTATTGTATCCTTTTACTGAGGCAGAGTGATGAACTCATGTGGCCCTGGTACTACAGTGGCAGATACTCAATAGGTGAATGAGCGAGGGGGTTATAAAAAGCTGAATTACAGCACACGATACCCACCGCACTGTGGAGCCGAGTGCAGGAAGAAAGAAGGATGAAAAGACATGAATAACATGACAAATCAAAGTGCTCTGAAACGGCAAAATCTCAGAGGAATTACATGGTTGTTACAGTTCTTTACTTGAGCAGGATGAATGAATTAGTTTCTTTTTTTCCGCCACTCAGGATTGTCTGTGATAAAACATTCAATCAGAAGTAGCCGTGGGTGATACTATTTTAGTGCTGGGTGCAGTGTCCTCCTGCATTCTTCTTTCTAGGGAATTTAGCCTGATTTATGGTGAAGCCTGGGCTACATAGATGAGGGTTTTCCTGCTGCTTCGATATATCCATGTATGGCTATAATGAAATTCTCTGGCACACAATTCGAAATTTGTCATAGAAATGATAAAAGAACTAATTAGAGTTAGACACATATGGAGCTGTGTGATTTGTAAAAATGCACCTCCATCCATTAGTCTTCATCAGACATTAAGCATTTTCTTTAGTTGCTGCCGTAGATGTATTTAAAAAAGAACGTAAAATAAATATGACCTGTGCTGAGAGGGAGGATTTGTACAAGGGAAATGAATCAGGGCTAAGCCTTTTATCTGAGGACCTGCCACCCACTAGCTGTTATCAATAAAATAATCAGATCGAGATGAAACACTCAGATATCTGCGCCTTTCATACAAAAAACCCTCTCAATCCTTTAGGCGCTAGATTTAGCACATATATCTGACTCTATACTATCCACAACTATTACAAATAGTGGAGCAGTGAGGGCCAAATCTAATATTAGTGTGCTGTCCCCATCTGGTATGCACTGTTAAAATTTAAAAGAGGAGAAGCACCCTCATCTGCTGCAAATGTAGATGTAAGCCCCCTAATAAGGAGGCTTAGGGAGCGATGAGAGAGGGCCACACAATGAATTAGCTCCTGATTATTTGCTATCATGGCAGTATAATCTTTTATAAGCTGCCTTTTTGCCTAACCCTGTGCCGAACCTTGCTTTTACCCATACTGATGGGGCGACCTGACTCGCTGCTCTCCTGCCTGGGGGCATTAGCTGAACTGATAAGGGGAATGGTATGGAAAGGTTGAGAGGGATACTACTACTGTATATGCAGAGGAATTAGAGGAGAAAATCCTTTTTCCTCTCACACTGACTTTGTGTAAAGGATCTTTACATCCAGTGCCCTTCGCGGACCAGCCAATCATGCATGTATCCTGTACAGTATGTTGCTCCATCTGGGGGGGGGGGTTCCACAAGGATCTATATAAGGGTGAGAGGGTGAGGGGAAGGACAGGTGTGGCTGGCAGAGTACCCAGGTGACCTCGGTGTGCCCTGGAGAGTGCAGTGCCTATGTGGGCACAGGTGTGGTTGGCACTGAGCTGCTGTGTAACAGCGTGTCCCATGCAGTCTCACCAGCCGGCGTGCCCTGGCAAAGAGCCGCGTCCTTCCTCTCTTCTGCCCTCATGGCCACAGACGTATATAGTGTGATGACTTAATTCTTGCAAGGTGTGTGTAATTAGATGCTCTGATCAAGATAGCACAAAATCATCTTGTGATTATCTCTCAAAGTAAAGCACTGAGTGTTTAAAATGACGTGAGACGTCCAAAAATGAAAAAGTTTTTGTAATAAGAAAAGCAGCAAATCCCTTAAGTGAAGAAGCTGGAACGAGAGAACATGAACCATATGTTCACTAATTTTGCTTGAAAAATGACAGAAATTATTGGCTTAAATCTTTTTTCTCTCAACTGACTACCTGATCAAGTGACTGATCCGTCAAGCTCTAGTTTACAGTTTACTTCCTAGTGACAGTCACGGTTCTTGTTTCATGAACGCCACCAAAACATTTTGCAACAGCGTAAGAGTCCGGTCTCTCGGCCAAACATTTTCTGCCCGACAGCTTTCCAGCAGTGTTAGTGTTTTCCATTTCCTACATAAGAGGATAACCAGCAATTAATGACTCTTACATGAAAAAAATTGTGTGTTTTTCTGTGTGAAAGACAATATCAAAGTGAGACAGTCATTATACAATAGCTGTCCAAGTATTGCACATCAGAGATTTAAAATGTCCACAGGGGATTGCCTCTTTGCTAAAGACACGCCTCACATCTAAAACTTCAAGGACACCCTTTAATTTAAAGATTTGCTATAAATGATTAATTTAATATTGATGAATATTTAACATTTCTTAATAAATTATTATGTATGCTATTAAGCACTACATCTATCTGCATAAGCAGGAGTGTGAGCTCTTTGGATGGCTGACTCTTCTGAGCATGTGTATCTGCCGTTTGTGTGTGTGTGTGTGCTCCATTGTGCATGTGTGTATGTGTGTGTCCATGTGTGCACCACGGGAATTGTCTTGCTCCGGTTGTATTTTGACATTTGATTTATGTTAGTGTGAAACCATTTTCATGCAAGCCATTATGCAATCTATAAAAGCGAGCGTGTGGTTTTCACTGAGCATGGGGACCTGCTGCCGCATCGCTGGCATACCAAGTGGCTCTTCTTCGTAAATTTCATTACACTATAGACACTGCTGCAGCTCTGACCATAACCTAAAGGTGCCATTGGCTAATGAAGGAGGAGGCTGCGGCTAAGTGTAGATGGATGCTGGCATCACCGTCGTGGGGTGTTATAAATATGTGTGCATATTTCTGAGAGATATTAGAGTAGACTGACACTGTTGCTTTGTCCAAGATGTGACTGCACTTTACTGACTTGTAAATAAAACAATATCCATCTGCATAAATAAGAGGGGGTGAGAGGAAAACCAATGAGTGAAGGATGAATAATTGTATAGATGGAGTGTCCTGCAGACACCCCCCACCACTCCCACCACCACCAAAAAAAGACATACCCATGGACTTTGTAGTATTTACTAGAGTAAAAAGGTCCACTTCTGATTTTGCTGGTCCTGTCCATTATACGAGCTTACACCGGTTTGATTTTATGCAAACCGGCTGAACAAGCATATTCTTCATTATGACAGGTTCTGGCAAATTAGGAAGTCGCCTTCATCAGCAACGTGTGCAGACATCATCACAGCGCTACATCCAACTTGTATTACATCAGTAATTAGCAATATGACAGTGTGATTAACATGATATGATTGTGTGTTTTTCAACAAATTCAATGGACCACAAACACATTTAGATTAATGAGAAATATTTCAGATTGTTTAGATATGCAGACAACATGGCCTTAGTTGGTCTTTTACAGAAAATGGACCCATCCGGTGAAGCTCCCTACCTGGCCCACACTAAGGCCCTTCAAACATGGTGTCGCATCAGCAAGTTTGACTTTAATGTCACCAAAGCTAAAGAATTGATTATTTGCAGAAAGCATGACTTGAAGATGGAGCCCGTTTCACTCATTGGCCAACATGTTGAAACTGAATAGTTTTAAATGCTCCCACATGAGCTTCTCTGGAAGCACTGAGCATATTTTCAAGGAATGCTCGCAGCGACTTTATCTTTATAGGAAACTCAGTGGCCTTGGTGTTAGCCAGCAGATTTTAGAATTGGTGCACAAAACTATGGTTGACGATAGTGTTAACTTTTCACCTCCCTGCCTGGTACGGTCATCTTAACTGTACACCCAAGAATAAACTTCCTAGGATTGTGACAATAGCAGGTAAAATAGTTGGCAGGCCACGAAAGCCCTTGACCCATCTCTTTACAGAAAGGATGAGGAAGAAAGCAAGGATGTTGGCAGGTAGCTCCCATCCTCTTTTTAGCCAGTTCAAGCTCTTGAGCTCCAGTAGGTGCTATGGAGTCCCCCTGGCAACTAAAATTGTATTTAAGAAGTTGTCATGTCAAGTGCCATCAGTATCCTTAACTCAACAAAGTGACTGATGAGTGTTAAACCATAGACAGACAATGAGCTGATTCAGTGTGTCAAGTGTCTTGTAATGACCTGGAATTTTTGTTTTACTGACCATTTGATTGTTTTTTACATTGCTGATCTTTGTGTCTGGTGAGCCGAAGACAAATATCCATCCCTGGTGGACAATAAAGACCTGTTCTGTTCTGTCCTGTCCCATTCCATCCCATCCGATCTGATCCGATCCGATCTGTTACAAATTTATCTGATCCAATCCAATCCTATCCTATCCTATCCGACCCTAGCCTAGCCTAGCCAGGCCTAGCCTACTCTACCTATGCTATTCTAGTGTCTTCTGGGCTGTGTGCAATTTACCACCCAGATGAGCCTGGCAATATGACGAGATACAATTTCATTATGAGTGGGAGGGGGGTGAGTGGCAGCTTTGTGTTTGTGTTTAATCAGAAGTTCATGTGTTTCCATGGGCTGCACTACTACAACAACATTTTTGATTTCACATTGATAAAAGAGGAGTCCAAATATGACCACGAGTGACACAGCGCTGCCATTTTCAGCTGAATTTTAGTCAGACGACCTGTTTCTATTTATTCCCGTCACTGGTTTGAAAGTGCCGCAGTCGTCAAGAAACCGCTGATTCATGGCGTTGAAAGAGGGAATGATCTATGATACAGCCTCATTTCACCACAAAAACCAGAATAAGAGGGAGGCTGGCTGGAGGGAGATCCCCAGATAACTGAAAGTTTCTAGTAAGGTAAATGAACATCGCTAGTAACTACCTAGGCCACTTGCTTTTGGCTATATAGTAGGTCATTTCCAGTAACTGTCACAGTATAGAAAGTGTTTTCTGTTTAGAAATTACAAACATTGTAAGAAAGGAAGTAGGCTACTCACCCATCTTTTGAGTGGTTACATCTCAAGCACACAGCTGATGCGTTCTGGTGTGTGCCTTAAAATCAAAAAGATTTGAACATTTTACTCAGGCCTAACCCTCTGTTAGAGAGTGCTTTGGCTTTGTCAAGAGGCTGTACAGTTTGACCTATCAATATCATCAAGAAAATTAGAATATCATGAAATATTTAATTAATCTAGATGGTCTAACAAGTCATCATGTTGAAATTAGCTTAAGGAATGTTCTTTTCATATTTAATTATGGAGAGGATTTAATTTGTACCTTGCTGAATAAGATTAAACTGCTTAGAATGAGAGTGGCCAATCACCCTCTGCATTTAGGAACAGACAAAGAGAACCTCAGCTGTAAAACAGCCCAGGGATAGGTAGAAAGAACAGAGACATCTTTCCCCAAATGACCTTGAATCATGACCTGAGATTAATGTAGACACTTTGGTCGCTCTCTTTGTCTCTCACCTTCTCTGTCTTATTTCCTTTGTCTTTTTCTTTCTCTGTTTGGCCTCTTCATGTGCTGCGTTTTCTCGTGTTAGAGATACATTTTTTTTATGTAAATTAAAGTTGCTTTGCCATAACTGGGATTACTTTTATTTCACATTTGTCTAATAGGCACAGTTCTGATTCAAACCCCTTCAACTTTTAAGCATATTCTTGGCGCTGTGTCAATTTACGATACTGTTGAATTGGGATTAAATGGAGATGTTGGGCCTTGATTACTGCGGTGCATCATTCCAGCAGTGCCCTATTGTGAAGCCTGAATATCACCACTACTCCAAAGTGCATCTTAATACTATACTAGACTCCTTTAAATCAGTTTAAAGTCGCCTACACAAGCCTCGAACCTATTCATCTACACTCCAATCCCTTCATGATACTGAAAAGAGATGCCTTTTACATTGGAAGGCAATACAATGACAATTAGATTATGGTGGCTGCACTTTGGTCATCCATGCGGCTGCACTGACCCCAATGATTGGTTAAGCTCTGGCTTGCGTGGCTCAGCTGGGAGACAGAGGTGGTGCTCGTGGCAGCTCCATTGTTCAATGGAGAACTTCTTTATGTGCAGCTGGTGTTGCCTCTGATGTGATTTGGCCTTTCTCTCCTCCTCAATTTGGATGATAAAAAGCTTCCCTTTAGGGGCTGACTGGAGTGGCTCATAGGCCTGTTGAGGGATGAAAATTAGAGGAAAGAGTGCAGTCAGAAGACTTGGAGGGATGGTTGGTTTCCCGCCGATGCTCTTTGTGAAGTCAGACGTCGCTTGCAGGTGGAGTTAATATCATTGTTTTACCAACCAGGAGCAATTTCCACCAATTGAATTGGTAATATGCTGTCCGAGTTGTTGGAAGTTTTTAAACATTTGGCGCCTCCGTCTCCTCTCCAAAAGCAGATTGAGATAAAATAAAAAGTTAACAGAGCAGATACACTGGTGTTTAGTAAGTTTTTTGTTTTGTGTCTTCAGTGGGTCAGTCCCTATCTTCAGTTGTCCCTGTCGCTGCGTCTCTAGCAAGTATAGCCTATCTGATGTAGCGAAATAAGGCCTCCTCTCGGATGCTCTACATTTACATGCTCCTTCTTAGACATATCTCCACTCCAGCAATACCACAAGATAGAGATAAGAGGGCGTCCTTTTAACCACCCCCTTCGGTTAGGTCACCATTTCCCCATTACTTACTCAGTATCATATCACTGTGGTTGGGAAGCAGAAAAAGCCCCGCGAACAGTCTCGAATAAACCACATATAACTGACTGCCCCTCTTCGGTTGTAGAATATTGTTTCTTACTCAACCCATGAGGCTTTCTTAGATTGGCTAAGCATCTGCCTCTGGTGCTATTTTGTATCTGGTGCAGGCTGTTCTTCCTCTCCTGTCAAACATACAGCAGAACACATAGGCCTGCTGTCAGAGAGTATTTTCCAGCAGCCAAAAGGTTTTAAGAAAGAGAGACAGAAGCCTCCCAGCATTCAGCCTGTTTGCTCCACACCTCTCAGAGCTCGGTGGTACGTGGGAGAGAAGCTGTCTGACAAGACCACCTCTCCTGCCAGACTCGGAGAAGGTGGGGGAGGATGAAAGAAGAGGGGAGAGGGAGAGATGGAGGGAGAGAAAGGGAGAGAGGAGCCTAGAGACTGTTTCCCTAATCTTTATGTATTAACAAAAACAACATATTCACTCAAGCTTGCCAAAGCTTTCACAATCTCCTGAAGGAGGAGAGTCTTGGACAGGATTTGTTTACCTATCCGATAGAGATTGTGTGTGTGTGTGTGTGTGTGTGTGTGTGATAGAGAAAGAGAGTGTAGCATGACTTTTTATCGGTTTGAGTGTGTCTAAGTGTACGTCTATCAACATGCATGTGTTGTGTCCGGACAGTTTCAGACTGTAATTGGTTCATGTTTTTGAACTCTGTGCTCTCTGAGTGGCGTCTAGGTAACAACGGCGTATGAATTTTTCATCGCGGGGAGCAGCCGCAGCGCCTCGCTCCTCTCCGGGCAGATCTGTGTTTGTCTAAACTAAACTTAGGGTGACATGGCATCTGCATCTGGGTGTCAACAGGAGTGTGAGAGTGTGGGAATTCATTACCGCCCCGATCCTTCAGCCTCACTGTGTCAGCTCGGGATACTTGATGCAGCTCATCCTTGTAAGTACAGTAGCTGGCGCGTTGTATTGTTCCTCCGAATCACTCATTCCGTCCCTAATGGGCAGGATAGTTTTTACTAGCCACTCTTTTCACAAAAGATTGGTTTCCTCTCTAATAAAAAGATGTATTTGATTTATTCTGACACTTTCTCCACCTTTGATTTCTATCTCCCTCTCTCTTTCTGCCCAATTGCATTTCTTTTTCCTCTCTAACCTTTTTCTCTGGCGGGGGGTGATTCTCTGGGGCTCCTCATGTTATCCAGTCAATTGATAGTGTATGCCTCCATGCATCACAGCTCCTAAGCTGTGATTGAAACATCAGACAAGGAGGACGGGGCCCTAGAGATGCTCCCGGCCTGACACCAGCTCTCAGCGCCAAGTTTTATCATACCCGGTGCCTGGCTCCCACACACATCAGGTATGCTCCTCGGCACCAATGTATATTAATCAATGACAATATGATTACCTCTGAATGGGCCGTATACATTATTTAAAGCAGTGTCCCTTGGCTTACAGTGCGTCTGACTTTCAAATTAAACTCAGAGTCAATAATTAATGTTGAGATTAACTGAGAGCACCTTCAGAGGGCAGGTGTTGAGAGCACATGTATGTTGTGTGTGTGTGTGTGTGTGTTTGTGTGTGTGTGTGTGTGTGTGTGTGCGCGAGAGCAGGAGAAAGACAGAGAGAGAATGTTATGTGTGTGCGTGAGCGCCAGTGTGTGTGTGTACTATTGACATGGAACCAGTCATGTGGAGGAGTGATCATGATCTTGGCTCCGTTCCCTGCGGGATCATCTCTAACAGCCCCAGGCAGAGACTGTAAACTCCCTCACTTGTGTTTGGAGAGACAATCTTCCCCGCGTCTCTCCCAGACATGTGGATGACACTAACAGAAGCCGGGGAAGATGGTGAGGTTTTGTTTTTCTCACGGTGACGTGGGCTGAAGAGTTATCTCCATCTCTCCGAGGCAGGGGGTCATATTGTCTGAGCGAGAGCCTGGGCTTTCTCACACGTGGATGGACTCTCTGCACGGTTCAAGGCCCCTGAAATCTGTCTGGGTGATAAGCTGCCAGCACGGGGGGGGGGGGGACAACAGCAGATAGGGCTTTTAAAGCAGTTCAGCTGGACTGGAGGGCTTCTGTCTGCCTGCCAACAGCCTGATTACTCAATCCAGCTTTTCTGTTGCTCACAATCTGCCCAAAGAGCTCTCGGGGCTGGGCCTCACAGCTACCTGTCAATACCTGGTACTGGCATAAATACTGCTGCTCCACAAAGACAGTGCACTGAAGGTTACAGGAAGTATAATCTCATGTAGCAACAGCTTCTGCTCAAAGCAACCTCAGACCGAGAAGCTGAATAGATAAGGCTGTGAGGCCGAGTGTTGTCTTCAGTTAAACCAGTAAACTTTCAGTGTTGACACACAGCTCACTGCTGTGGAATTAACAAGCTTGTCAATGCATAAAAAAGGGAAAAGGAAAACGACTTTTGACAGTAAGAAGCAAAAAAACCCCAAACACCCTTAATAGACCACATATAGTATACCACCATCGGAATAAAAGCAAACAGTTGATGCCACTCTGACGAGCGTGTGAAAGAATCAAGTTCGTAACCAAACTTCCGCTCAGGAAAGTTTCATTTTACAATGTCTTACCGACGGAAATTTCTCCGGACCTCTGTGGCTGTGAACAGAGGCGTGGCTTCAGTGATTACAGGAAGTGCAACCTCACAGTGCTGTCAACTCTGCAGAAAAATGTGCCAAACATCAGAATATAAAGTGGTAAAACAAAGGGACAATCCCGCTATATCATTGTAGATACTAACTGAATTATAACAACTTTTAAGGCAAGTTTGTTTTGAGGAACAATGCAACTTTGAAACGTGGGGTCTTCAAAAAAGAAGGCAAAATAATTTGGCACAGCTGATTTTAATAATAACAAACATCTGCATAACAATTCCTCCTCAGAAGTCACTGACAGAAGGCACGCTCTGTTCCAACAGACCAACCTGTAATAAAAGGCTGAGCCCCTCAGTCAGTGGCTGTCTGTTAGATAGCAGCAGTCAGTCAAACATGAAACGCGTAAATCTTTTGAGAAAACATCCATCATGATTCACAGTTGTTTCATTACCTGCACAATTACAGTGCTCAGGGCGGTAATTTATGGGAATTGATTTTGGCTCTTGGAAATATAGAGCGGGTTTAACAAACAAATACTCTCGACATGTAAATTACATAATTTTCCACGAAACAGTTTGAGACCGAAGGCCAAACCTTGGATTAGGGTTTCGGTGGTTTAGATGCTTAGAAAAACCTTATGTATTTTTCTTTCCACAATGTGGAAAGCAAAATACCTTCACAAACATCCCCTCCCTGCCACCACCTCCCAACTCTCCACACACACACACACAGATCCCACACACATACCAAACCAAACCACACCACACACACACTTACTTGTGATCATCTCTCTGATGACCTCTGCTTTCAGCGTATGATGGATCATCCACAGTTCCAGGGCATCTATTTTCCTGCCCAGGAAAAGAGGCACCAACTTTGAGCGAGGACAGTTAGGGCCAAATGTACGACTTTGTTAGGAATTTTCGTGAATTTCACACCAAAAAACTAATACGACCAACAGGGTCTGTTTGTGTGTAGACCTGTTTAATCAATTCAGCCCATTCAAGACATAAAAAAAACAATTAGAACAATAAATTTGGCGTCAAATGTAGATGATGATAGGTGAGGTGAAATTTAAGTCATTAAAGGATTACATCAAAGGAGTAAGATGTCACTTCAAAAAATGTCAAAACAGTCATTATGCATCATTACACGCTGAACATAATGAGTCATAATGAAAGCAATTTTTAGTATTTCCACACATGCTCTGAATCATTTTGTGTATTTCTCTCCAAAATAAACTGATTTATAGTTTAAACTAAATGTGATAAGTAGGTCAGCCCACGGCATGTAAAAACCATCATGCACTGCTCCTTTCATGTGGTCCAGTGAAAGGGTGAGGCGTTAGCCAGCCCACGGTTCTTAAAACGTGATGAGAACAAAGTGATAAACACTTTAAAATGAAAAGGTGAGAAATCGTCCTTTTGCTGAGCGTAATGGTGACTTAAACACGCTGAAGGGAAAACACCAGGCTACTCTGAACATATTGAAGGGCAACATCCTCCTTCCATTGAGAAAAGTAGAAATTTAAAGTGCAAAGATGAATAATAACCGCACCACGGTACCACTCATGTGCTACCATATCCCACACATGATTGACTTCAAAGTGTGAGTTCACCCGATTTGTAGCGTCATGAGTTTGGTTTTTTGTTTTTGAAGATAGGTGTCAAAACGAACATACTGTTTAAGTGAGTTACAGTTTATTCATCAGTTTCAGATGAGTGTTTAAAGTTACACACCAGGCTTATTTCTAAATTGACAAGTTGATACTAACTCTCTATTCATTATGTCTCATTATGTCTGCTGTTAAAGCATAAAATCACTGACTCAATATTTTACAGGACAGAAAGAAAAAAGGGTTATTCTGGGATTGTGTGCTGCATACTCATAACAGACAGTGAATGCTGTTGCCTAATTTTTTTTTAATATATATATAGTTAACATGTACTCAGTGTTTTATTCAGTAGGCCTTATGCTTCATCATGAATCATTTGAAAATGAGACTTATTTCAGATGTTTTAATGTGATGTACAGCACATTTCAACACAGTTCTCTATGACCTCTATAGTCGATGAGTGGAAATAAGTCCTCCGCTTTTTGTGTGTTGACGAGGCCAGACGGAAGTCTGTAGTGGTTTGCAACAGTGTACAGAGCCGCCGTACACAACATGCACAATTTTCCAGGTTTCTTCCCCGCCCTGCTAACCTATTTTTTCGATCGCAAAGGTATGCTTGTGGTAGCACAACAGACAAACGGCACATCTATTTTTGACTAATAGGACAACAATTGTCCCATTTATTTGTGGTAGCAGAATTTTCTGTGAAGGCTAGCATTTCTCAGCTCAGGTCTTAGATAACGTGGGGCCCTTATAATTGCATAACACAATACACAGACACTTGGAAGTGATGCCTCGTTGTCATTTTTTAATCTTTTATCTTATGCCTTTTTTCTTTGTCCTCAATGGGCACGCATTGAAATCTGTACGATTAAGAGGTTTTATCTTTTTGCCTTGTTAATCTTCCAAGATACAAACAACTTGAGGCCCAGTTATTAAGTCATCTCTATGCCACAGACAGCATGTGCTGTTATTTTATTGCTGTGTATCAACAATGGGACTGGTGCTGATCCCTGAGCACTTCAGACCCTTTCCCTGTAATTACCTGCCTCTCACATTGTTCTGGAAGAGTTGAGGTGAGCTTCCTCCTGCTCCTCCTGCACACTTTGGGGCATTATCATAAATACGGCACATTAACACTTGTTCCTGGCTTGTCAGGATATAAATTAAGTCTGCAGGTGTCCCACCGAGGTTTACCCCTGATACTAATTAAGGCATGATAATTAGGTTTGTTAAATTCGGTCCTTTCAGCCCTGATACCCCCCTTGGAATACAACAATCGCAGATTGCAGACAAGAGAAGGGCTTAGAGGATCCTCCCCTAGCTAACACACAAGAACAGACCAATGGGTGCCTGATAAAGTCGTTCTCCAGTGCTGGAGGGAATATGTGGGCTTGTAATTATGATTTTGCGCGTGACGATTCTCATTCATCTGACTTGAATGTGGTCTCGTTTTGTGAAGGGAAGAGACAACATTTTGATGAGGTTCTTCCTCTTCATCTAGAGAGAGATATAACTATTCATTTACACCAGAGAAATACCCCCAACCCCCCCTTCTTCTCCTCTCTCCTGTCTCCATGACCTTGGCGGCTGGCATGCCTTATCAAGCAAGAGACAAGAACAAAGAACTAGAAGAATAACAGAAGGTTATGGCAGCTCTTTAAAGCGTTTCAGAGGCTTAAGCATAAGTTCTGACTCTTATAAGAGTGAAAACAAAGTCAGTGTAGCCGCGATGCTGAGCTCATTAGGTGAAGCCAAGATGTAGGCTGAGGACTGTGCACCTTTACAAAGAGGTCAATAAAGGACAAAGATATGAATATCATTAATCACTTCTTTGCCTCCACAAAGACTGTCCACACTATGATGTAGCTCTTAAGTTCTATTGGAAGGTGATCTCATTTTAATATAATAAGAGAGAGGTGCTGCTTTTATTTACTGTATCACATCCCAGAGAAGACAAACACAAAGTGCTTTATTTCTGAGTGGAGTGGATGGCATTTTTCATTCATGAAATTAACACAGTGTGACACCCAGCACTGATTAATGACCTGAAGGTTGTTGTGATGTGTCACCGTTCATTGCGACTCTCCTCTGAAGCTGCACATGTAGGGTGTCCCTCAGCTCCCTCGCTCAATAGCCCTGCCAGACTGAAATGAGGGAGAGGTGAACTGAGGGAACGGGAAAATAAAAAAGAGAGAAAGTGAGGAAGAGGAGGGGATGGAGGGAACGCGGGGACGGTCCTTCTGCTAAAGAGTCAGCTGGCTCAGTTCTCGAGCTGTTCATCATCCTTTCCCTGGTGACTGCGACCTGCGGACCCTTCCGTGGAAGGATAGAGAGAAGAGAGGAGAGAGAGTGGGAGTTACAAACACCGTCAGAGATAGATGGAGGGAGATAGACAGAGAGGCAGTAAGATAAAAAAAAACTAAAAATAAAAAATCGTAGAATGGGAATGATCCGTCCCTCCTGTGTAGTCCAGATGTCAGACTGTGTGCAGGCCTCCCAGTGCAGGCCTTTGGGACGGGCCCAGCCTGGTGAAGCCCACTGACAGCACGGGGAGAACAGCTGTGCACAGGTCCTCAGCTCTGCCGCTCACCGCTCAGATGTGGGACAAACAGATACTGCTCCTTGTTTACACATGGTCGTTGTGTACGTATCGTGCCTGTTTACTTGCTTTCTGTGTACGTGTTGTTTTTTGATGGTCTCCCATGACGGCCATTGTTCTGCATGGTCATCATTTTTTGAAGTTTTAGTGTCTGGCAGCTGATGGCCCTCCCAAGGTATTGTGGGTGCATGCCACAATGAGCATTTTTAAGAGACTGTTACATTTTAGGCCTCTTATTGGGCAAAACTGCACCTGATGTCTGGGGCCTGGAATTCTTGTACCTGAGAACTACTGTCATTAAATACGACTTGCCATGTATCCTCGCTTGTATTCTATTTCTTTCTTTCAGTTGCAATCAGTGTTACAACCACATGTATAGGCGTAGATTTCGGAAGGGACACAGGGGACACTTCCCTCTCAATATATAGAACATATACATTTGTCCCCCAGAATAAAAACTTGAAAGTAGCAGAGGACAGGAGACATTTGCATGATAGTATGTTGCCGAAAATGCACTAATTGATGCATAAAAATTCAGCAGAAAGCAAGAAATTAGGTGCTCAACTTTGGTTCTACCTTCCCTAACCTTAGGGTGCTTTCAGACTTAGAGTTGTCTTGCTTTGGTCCAAATCAGGGACTAATTCTTGACACAAAGCTGCATAATTGCCTAGAGTTGGTTCATGGTCTCACGGCAGCATTTACAAGCGGCCCAGATCAAATGTCTTGCGCGAGAAAGCTACTCTTGATTGGTCAGAATTTCCATGTGGGAAAAATCCAGGAAGTAAACAGAACGTTGAAGAAGAGTACACTTGCAAGATAAATGCGACACTTTCTAATGTCACAATGGAGGGACAAGTACACAGGTTGATTTTAGCACTGGTTGTTGTGCGCTGTATTTCTTGCATTTTTCATTTTAGTCAAGCCATACAGTTTGAGAACGAGGCGCCACTCCAACTAGAAAACAATATTTTGATGCATTGGATGTGCTGAATGTGCATATTAAGGAAGTACAGGAGGAGGTGCACATTAATAATCCTCCAGGACTGTAACATGCTTATGTTTGTCAAACCAAACAATGTGACTGCGTTTGGTTTGGATTGAGGTTAGAACACCTTCTCACTACAAACGAACAACACCAGAGTTTGTTTGTAACCGGGCCGAGACCATCTCTTCAAGAAGGTCTCGGCCCGGTTTCCCAAGTACGATTGCCACTTTCACACCTGCCCAAACGAACCGCACTTAGGGGGTAAATAAATCTGAGTTTGATTGACCTGAACCAAACAGGGCACCCTTAAAGCACCCATAGTTCGCACATTTCTTATTTCTTGTGATCAGATGTAGCGCTAGACTTTTTTGTCGCTGGTCACTTTGACCGACAGGGTCATAAAAATCCGGTCATAATCTATTTTTACCGGTCATTTTAATTTTCCTTTAAGATATTCAAAGATACTTAGTTTTCGTTCGTTTTAAATAAATCCAACAAGCAAGTTATAAAGTGTGTATTAATAAGGACATGAACGAAAAGATGAACAGACATCCACACACCCGTGCCATTCTGGACACACCGGACGCAGAACCGAAGCGCGGCGCCCAGCAGCGGAGGCAGTTTTCAATTGGTGCCCGTGTTAACCTATCTGACTGTCCACACAGGCCGCTGAGCAGAACGGAGCGCCCGCGGAGGCAGCGCTTCAGTTGGGCATCTGGTCTATTTTTCACGCGAGCCGCAAGCGCTTCTGTCAAGCTGGATAGAGCGGATCATACCAAACAGGAAGTCGGACACAGAAAAGAGGAGAGAATCCGGCCAATTTTCAAAATAAAATAACAGCACACACTGAGGAACGTGAGGAGAAAATACCGTGTTTATAATTTAAACACAACAATGCATAACCGAACACATTTTTCAATACCCTAATCACTTCATTACAATTTTAATTTTGTGTGATCGTGCCTACACATAACAACATAAATAAAATGGTCAGAACAATATGCCCTATTCATTCAGTGTTTATCCACCACGCTCAGTACAATTAACTCATTACGTTATAAAAAACGATTAAAATATGGACTTACCCATGTTTAAAATGACCTGTTGAAATGAAAAAACGAGTACTGACGCGAACAGACAAGTGGAGTCGAAGTTTAACCGGCGTGGAGAGCGCAGGAGAAATGCGCTGCCTGTGTGGACAGTCAAGCGCCTGCGAGTACACTCGCAGGACTTCCGCGGCACTACGTGCACTACGTGCAGTGTGAAAACGGCAGCCACTGGCTGTGCACTCCACCGCTATGTGGGCAAGGGTGGTAATTGCAACCGGTCAAAATGACTGACGGCCTTCAGATTTTCCGGTCATTGTTGTAAAAAAACGGTCAATGACCGAGAATATCCGGTTAACGTGACCCATGCTTGTGATCATAGAGCCAACACCAGAAAAAACTGCTGCTTTTTGTTGACAAAATGAAGAAAAACTTTTAGTTTTAAACTTAATCTGTCCTCATAATGAACGCGACAACAATCGAATCTGATGTCTGTAAGTGATTTGGGCTGTCTCTGAGATCCATAGCTGGGTTTTCAGTCATTGATAGACTCTTGGTGACAGCAACCCAAAGAGCTATCCATTATGAATGAAGCTGCGAGAAAGAAGACTGAATTGAGTGAAACTGAAGAAGGCCAGGCAGAGTGCCTCACATCACTGCACACTTGACTAAGACCAGAGACAGGATTGCTTCAATAATGTCGTACAGAGAACAATGAATGTCTACACTTTCCCCTTATGTAGTGGATGGCGGTGGGGTCAGACGGTATTGGTTCCTGTTGCACTGCTGACTCCTGGGATTTCTTTCCCATGTTTAAATGATAACAGTGTTGTATGAATATTAAAACCAGACTGTTGTTTGTGTCATTTTTGTTTTATTGGATAGTTTACAGAAGAAAATGAGGGGGGAAGGAAATGGGAAGTGATCTGCAACAAATGACATCTGAACTTGCACAGATGTCAAAGTTATACAGTTTATGCACCAAAACAGAAGATAGCACCATAAAATCGGACAGTACTCACTTTTATTTATTATTTATGTTATTATTTTTATTCAATTAATAATAGCTGTTTTTTGTCCAGCTTGATTTGTGCATGTGTATGTCTGCATACATATGTGTGCAAGTATGGTTGTATAATGCACTGTTTACTAGCAGCTGTGTGTGTGTGTGCGTACATCGTGGCACACTTTACACAGTGCCCAAGCACATGCAGTATGCAGCTGTATAATAAGTGGCTGGAGGAGAGAGGGAGAGACAGAGAGAGAGACCAAGAAATGCACTGTTGCAGCTAAATACCCTCACTAACCATATTATCAGTGTGTGTGCAGGAACCCAACGGTTCCTGGCTTTCTCCTCTTCAAATGGCGATAACCTGTCCCAACCCCCCTCTCGTGATAACTCCAAGGTCCAACAGGGTCTGCCAGCACTGCATCCCCGCAAGAGGAGTTGGGGTGGGGGGGGAGGGCTGGGCCACAGGCATCCTGAAGACTGTCTTTATGGAGGGGAAACACAAGCGAACAAACAAAGAGGTCTGCAGCCAGGAAGCCTTAATCACTGCCACTACCATTAGAGTAATGAGGCCTGATGGACGCACAGTCTAGTGAGAGACGAGGGAAGGGGGGGAGCTTTCCTCACAGATGAGGGCTGATAACCCCCCCTCTCATTCTTCTGCTACTGCCACCGTGCTCTCAGGGGCATATTAATGAAACAACAGTGCCCCTCTCTTTTTTCTTTCTTTCAAGGGTTTCCTTTTCTTCCTGAGATTAGCAGGGTATTATTTGAAGGAGCGCTGTGTTGTTTTAAAGGAGACCCTGGTGAGACATGTCAGCGTAGAGTCTCAGGGAGATGTATATGAGAGAAAAGGTAGCACCTGTAACTTCCATCAGAAAAATCAAGATGATCATAGCTGCTCAAGATGTCACCGTTAAAGACCTTTTTTTATAAAATTACATCAGATAGAATACCATCACATCACTGTCAGACATGCACAGATATGTTAAAGATGCCTTTGGCTTTAACAGTAAGCTTCAGAAATTATGCCCGGCTGTGGTTATATGTGACCATAGTGCTTTGTGAGCTGTGTTGTGACCATCACTATCCAGGGATTGCCTGTTGTGTACTCTCCTGTTTATGGATCTCATAGCTCTTTACAACACACTTCAAAAATTAATCACCCAAGAGTCCCATACAAGTCTCTAGCATGCATCTGCTGAACTGCTCTGGCCAAGCTCGTCTCACTCTCGAAACAGCCACCAGCAAACAAACTGCTGCAGCGTCGCAGAGTATTTCCTTAAATTTAAAAAAAAAAAAAAAAAAAAAAAAAAGGAAAAGAAAAATACAGATGTCTGTTTTGATATGAAGATTGCAGCTAAGTCACCATGGGAAAGAGTTAATACCTCACTCGTGTGTGTGTCTGGCGTAACGTCACAAAGCAGAGTCGACGCTGATGGCTCGTCACACAACGTTTGCTAATGCTGCATGCTGCTGGACCTCCTGTCTGCCTTGCTTGGCTAATATTTCCAGCAGGTTTCAGTTTTAAAGCTCTCAGGTGGGCCTTTAAATGGTTGCTGAGACGACGGCGAAGGCCTCCCTCCGATTTTCCATCTCTCTCTCCTCCTGTCCACTGTCCTTTTCAATGGCTGATTTATGGCCCACATAAGTGTGCAAGAGACGCAGAGATTTCAGAGGAAGTCATAAATAGAACAAAACCAAGGAAGAGAGGAGGGAAGAGGAAACAGACTGAAGAGGTGACAGGGACGTGCAGAGTGAAAGCGAGAGCGTGAGAGAGAGACAGAGAGATAACTCGACTGATTATTTCAGTCAGTTTTACTGTACAGAGAAGGCTTTTCTCTGCTGCCGTACTCTTACTGTACTCGCTGTCTGTCTCGCTGCATTTTTTTTGTTTCCTTCCTGTCAGCTGACCTTTGAACTTCTGATGGTGGGTATGCCTCCCTGTGGTTTGTTCTCCTAATTGGAGTCAGGATGCAGATGCTCTGGCAGCTTGAGAGCAGTATATATACACACATTTTCTTTTTGAGATTGAACCAGACGAGTGAGGATGAACTAAGGAGGCGAGTGTAGGAGGGAAGGTAAAAGGAGTTGTGAAGACTGAAGAGTGGAGTCTATTGTTGTTTACAATAACCGGGATTTTCCCTTGTAGGTAAACACAACTTTTAGTGTAGTTTTTAGCGCAGTTGGCTTTCCAAGAAATGGTGCTAAAGCTCCATTGTCAGTTGAAAATGTAATCGCCAGTGGCACAAAGAAATCTCTTGCAAATCACTTGAGTAAATGTGAGTTCAGATTTTTCATGTGGGTTCAAGAGGAAGCCAGTTCACCTTGAACAACCCTTCAAAATGGGCCAAGCCCGGTAATGATCCCCTGTCTCCAGGCTTACATCTCATAGAGACAGTTGGCTCCGCAACACCACACTGAAAAAGGGTTTCACCATAAGACAACCTCTTTATCATAATGATGAGGAGGCTACTGCCCCTATGTGTCCAATAAAGCCATAACTGGCCTACCTATCATCTGTCCCACTCAGGCCCTAATCCAAGGTGGTGTTTAACAGAGTAGCTGGTAATCACACACACACACACACACACGCAATTTGTTTGTCCCTGTAAGACGGGCCTGGGTGTATTTGCAGAGTTTTGGAAGTAGTGGTTAGTCCAATTAAACACATGCTTCCAGGTCTGTGATAAAAGCAATAATTTGCTGCATATCCCATAAAATTAACTATTATTAAATGTTTTAAACAGTATATCGGCCATTTTGAGATTTTAATTGTTTTAATATTATGTCTTATAATGCTTTATGTGCCGTCACTGCTGGGAAGTTTTTATAAAACTGGGCCGTCTATGCAGTAGAAAGACGCAAGCACTTTTGAAATTAGTGCTGTGTGCCCAGAGAAAACAGAGGAAAAGGGCTGTGGCATTTGCTTTTGCAGGAGTTAGAAAACCTACAACTACCAGAATGCACTGCGCCACACCAAACCAATAAACACTCCTACTGGTGGGTGACGTAATGCAAGCTTGGCCATTTTTCTATAGGAAACAATATGGCCGCTGCCTGGCAACAAACTAACTTAAATTACAGTTAAACGGTGAGCTAAATTATGTTTCAGAAGACATTAAAGGCAAGAAATAGGCAACGGGGTCTTGGTTTATATTTGATAAGCACTGCTTAGTTTTACTGTTTAATCTCAGTTTTTTCAAACGCCATTTTTCCAATACAGGAAACAGTTTAGCACCCACTTTACTGTTCGCGAATTCTTGTATTACAGCCAAACAGTGCACTAAAATATGTTTCTGGAAACATTTTAAGCATCTGAGTTTGAGAGAGGAAGAAAGAGCCAGCTGGTCCTAAGGCTCACCTTCTCTAACAGCATAAGGTCTCAGGACAACACTGACACAATCCAGCCAACTATTGGACAACTACCACAAAAACACTCCAAACAAACAAACTTCAGTGCTATTTGGCCCTAAACAGACAGTATACGATGGCAAACTATGACCACTGTGACAGATCAGAAACTGAGAAAGATACTGACTATGTGCAGACTTGGTGATCACAGCGTGGACATACAGACTGGCACAGACAGGTAGACCTGGCTGCCTGGAGAAGACAGACTCTGTCCTCAGAGACAGGTGGAGACACAACAACATTTCCTGATTTAATGTAGCATACAGTGGGTACGGAAAGTATTCAGACCCCTTTAAATTTTTCACTCTTTGTTTCGTTGCAGCCATTTGCTAAAATCAAAAAAGTTCATTTTATTCCTCATGAATGTACACTCAGCACCCCATCTTGACAGAAAAAAACAGAAATGTAGAAATTTTTGCAAATTTATTAAAAAAGAAAAACTGAAATATCACATGGTCATAAGTATTCAGACCCTTTGCTGTGACACCCATATTTAACTCACATGCTGTCCATTTCTTCTGATCCTCCTTGAGATGGTTCTGCTCCTTCATTGGAGTCCAGCTGTGTTTAATTAAACTGATTGGACTTGATTAGGAAAGGCACACACCTGTCTATATAAGACCTTACAGCTCACAGTGCATGTCAGAGCAAATGAGAATCATGAGGTCGAAGGAACTGCCCAAGGAGCTCAGAGACAGAATTGTGGCAAGGCACAGATCTGGCCAAGGTTACAAAAGAATTTCTGCAGCACTCAAGGTTCCTAAGAGCACAGTGGCCTCCATAATCCTTAAATGGAAGAAGTTTGGGACGACCAGAACTCTTCCTAGACCTGGCCGTCCAGCCAAACTGAGCAATCATGGGAGAAGAGCCTTGGTGAGAGAGGTAAAGAAGAACCCAAAGATCACTGTGGCTGAACTCCAGAGATGCAGTAGGGAGATGGGAGAAAGTTCCACAAAGTCAACTATCACTGCGGCCCTCCACCAGTCGGGGCTTTATGGCAGAGTGGCCCGACGGAAGCCTCTCCTCAGTGCAAGACATATGAAAGCCCGCATAGAGTTTGCCAAAAAACACATGAAGGACTCCCAGACTATGAGAAATAAGATTCTCTGGTCTGATGAGACCAAGATTGAACTTTTTGGCGTTAATTCTAAGCGGTATGTGTGGAGAAAACCAGGCACTGCTCATCACCTGCCCAATACAGTCCCAACAGTGAAACATGGTGGTGGCAGCATCATGCTATGGGGGTGTTTTTCAGCTGCAGGGACAGGACGACTGGTTGCAATTGAATCAAAGATGAATGCGGCCAAGTACAGAGATATCCTGGAAGAAAACCTCTTCCAGAGTGCTCAGGACCTCAGACTGGGCCGAAGGTTTACCTTCCAACAAGACAATGACCCTAAGCACACAGCTAAAATGACAAAGGAGTGGCTTCGGAACAACTCTGTGACCATTCTTGACTGGCCCAGCCAGAGCCCTGACCTAAACCCAATTGAGCATCTCTGGAGAGACCTGAAAATGGCTGTCCACCAACGTTCACCATCCAACCTGACAGAACTGGAGAGGATCTGCAAGGAAGAATGGCAGAGGATCCCCAAATCCAGGTGTGAAAAACTTGTTGCATCATTCCCAAGAAGACTCATGGCTGTACTAGCTCAAAAGGGTGCTTCTACTCAATACTGAGCAAAGAGTCTGAATACTTATGACCATGTGATATTTCAGTTTTTCTTTTTTAATAAATTTATAATATAAAATAAATAAAAATTTAATAAATTTTAATAAAAATTTCTACATTTCTGTTTTTTTCTGTCAAGATGGGGTGCTGAGTGTACATTCATGAGGAATAAAATGAACTTTTTTGATTTTAGCAAATGGCTGCAATGAAACAAAGAGTGAAAAATTTAAAGGGGTCTGAATACTTTCCGTACCCACTGTATATATAAAGACATCAGAACAAAGTTCTTTAGACAAATTAAATGATTTTGATACGCTCTGTGACCAGACTATAATGCAACATCTACTTGGACAAAATAGTGCAGTGCCATTGATGCAGCAATATATGTCAGTGTGTCAGACAGTCAACATAACATATAACAACTGGAGTTCATCACCTCACAGCTCACACTCTGCCTTTTTATTTCGGTCCTTCATTTTATAAGGTTTTTTTGTTTGTTTGTTTGTTTGGTTTTTTTTTACAAATTTCGTCAATGATTTTATATTGATATATTCCTGTGAATTGTTTCTTCATTGATCCTTACACACACATACACACACAACTACAACACATAAAAGCTGCAGTTCATCTCCTTACAGCTCACAGTCAGTTTTTTACTCCTTTTTTAAAAAATTGTTTTCACGCACAAACACATGAAGCATGTGTTTATAGGTAAACATATGTGAGACATATGAGATATGTATGCCTATATATTTACTGGATATATATATTTTTCTATTTTGCTCACTAATTTAATCACCTATTTTGTTCGGTTGACTGTTGCAGTTTTTGTAGTTTTTTGCAGTCTGTCTTCATACTCGTTGTGCCCATGGTGGCGGGCTTTAAAAATGCAGAAGTACAATCTGTAGTTTGGGACAGATTTGTGCTGACAGATGAGCATAGAGATCTGGGCACTGGCAAGATGGAGAGAAGTTTACCACTGATCATTTACACATACTGCCCACATTATTATGATACAAAGCTGGTTGAAATTGGCAAAGTTCAGTTTTAAACTGACTCATTTGTGCTTTGAAAGCAAACCCACCTTGTGCAAATCCAGATCGAGAGATACCTCCCCACAACAGTACCTTGCTTATGAATGTAGAAGCCGGCAGGTCACATTGACCTTTTAATGACCTTTTTATAATACAAAGCTCTATTCTACAGGAGGAGGCTGCTCTTTCCTGTCTTGTCTTGTTCATTTGCAGCTGTTAAGCCTGTAGCTTGGTGAAAACTGGTGCAGGGACCTGCTCCACGTCTCTCTCATGTAGAGATCCTCTCGGTGAATTGCGTGCTCAAAGCATGTATGGATTTGTATGGCATTGTGTGAATGTCTCTCTAGCGTCTTGATTTATTGTTTTACTCTCCAATCGGCTGCATTCCCTGCAGAGAACTTTTTCAAAGGGAAATATGAGTTAGGAGAGCAATGATATTGTCACAGTGATTATTGTGGGATTAAGCAGAATTCATGGACAGCACCAATCTAATATCTTTTACAGTATCACACATCAGGTAATGTATTTCATTTATATTGGTGATTATAGGAGGAGGAAGAAGAAAAAAGGAGACTATCTGTAGGTTGTCCTGTGAGGTACTTTGTTGTTTGTGTGTTACTGTTTTGTGTGTGTGTGTGTGTGTGTGTGTGTGTGTGTGTGTTTGTGGTGCACAGACGGGCCATACATCACATCCTCTTTACAGTGTTTCCCTGTGAGTCATTTGCATGTCATTACAGCTTTGTTTTATAAGTGAGTGGCTATTAAGGAAGCTGCTCCATAAAACGCCTGTTAAAATGGAGGAAGGCGGCAATACGGATCTTAAAAAGCCAAGAGCATTCTCCATTTTCTCACCTTACGTAGTAGAAAAGTGTGTGTGTGTGTGTGTGTGTGTGTGTGTGAGAGAGAGTGAGAGAGAGAGAGAGAGAGAGAGAGACAGAGGAGGAGAGGGAGAGAGAACCCAGATGTCTTTCCTTTGGGACTCACACATCTGTTGGGTTCTTTAATGACAGCAAAATTCATGCAATCCCATTTCTCTTCCCACTTTCTCTACCCTCCCTCCTGCTGCAGTCCCTCTGTTCTTCCTCTTTTCACACATCTGGACGTAGCTGTGTGAGCCCTGGTGTGGTCCCCATCTGTGAAGGACGGCACAACTGTTGGCAGGATTTTTACTAGCTGGGCCCAGGATTGGACGGGGCGTCCAGGGAGTCTGTGAATTCAAACTGGTCCTCCTTGACAATTTAGTTTTGTGTCAACATTAATCTGTAGTCTGTCCTTGCGGCATTGGGTATTTTTATAATTGTCATTATTGAAGCTGAAGAGACAAAAAACACATACTCCTGTTCTTTTAATTCATTCAGTCATTTTCTGTAACTGCTTATCCTGTTAGGGGTCACGGGGGCCTGGAGCCTATCCCAGCTGACATTGGGCAAGAGGCAGGGTACACCCTGGACAGACTGCCAGACTATCACAGGACTAACACATAGAGACAGACAACTATTCACGCTCACATTCACACCTACGGCCAATTTAGAGTCACCAATTAACCTGCATGTCTTTGGACTGCGGGAGGAAACTGGAGTACCTGGAGAAAACCCACGCTGACACGGGGAGAACATGCAAACTCCACATAGAAGAGCTTCCCCACCCTTGAATTCAAACCCCCCACCCTGGGTTTGAAGCAGGAACCCTCTTGGTGTGAGGTGACAATGCTAACCGCTGCACAACCATGCCGCCCCTTTTTGGTCACGTTTGTCTTTTTTTTTTTTTTTTTTTTTTTTTTTCAAATTAAAAGTTTCTCCACAAATATTATGGATTAATATGTACCATATTTTGTTGTGCAGTGTATGTTCAAAGAATAGAGATGTCAGAGGTTTACTGTAAATTGGTTAACCCCTGATAATAATTCTGACCAGATACGCATATCAATCTATAGGTCACTTTAGCTACTCTTCAGTTTACTGCGCCACACCACACCTGGGTCAGGTTGAAGTTATCTAGCGGCACCACTCATTTGACGATTACCGCTAGCACCGCTATCCTGAACCATGATGGCGGGAAGGTGTTGCTGTGGAAACATTTTGCCCACCCTCTGGTCTCCCCCCAGGGTAGCTCCGGTGAAGGTGCGGCTTAATTTTGAGCCCTTTAGCTTTGTTAACCATGTTATCACTGTTAGCTCTGTTAGCACTGTTAGCAGTGTCTTTATAGTTAGTGGTGCTAACATAGTTAGCTGACATAGTTAGAACCACTACCACCGCTTACTCACCAGGGCTACCTTGAAGGGGAGACTGGAGGGTGGCCACCATGTTTGTGCAGCATGGTTTTATCAGCACATCAGCTGGATAAGCTGCGCTGCAAGCTAGCTCCCACCTGACCTGGGTGATGCGCAGTGTAGAGTGGCCAATACTAGCTAACCAGGGGAGACCAGAAAGTGGCCAGTGGGACCTGTGTTTCTTAATGGATTGAAAAAGTGCCTCTTTTATTTTACATCATGTTAAGCTGTATTTATTTTTCTTAAGAATTAACCGTTTAATGGGTGTCAGGCTATGGAAAGCTAAGCTATCTGAAACTGATATCCCCACACAATAACTTTTAGTGTTTTCATGCAAGGGCTGGATCTTGGTCTGAAATGATGTAAAAATCAAATGCAGTTTCAGGAGCAAAAATAAGTCCAGTCCCCAAAACAAAACTCAGTACAAAAGCAAAATGACTACGTATTTGCATGTTTGTTTTCTTGTAAAAGTTGAAACCCTTTTGCTAATGAAACACCACAGACTTGAGTGTGAGACCTGACTCCAGTTGTTAAGGGTTAGGTGGTTTGGGTTGTAGTAGGTAAGCCTCAATTTGGGATTGGAAGCATGTGGCTCACATCTGGATCTGCTTACAGTGTCAAGGAGGGCGCTTTCGTGACAGTCAGGCACGTGGCAACAAAGTAAACCCCTTCGCAGAGAAAATGTCCCTGTAACTCATTCGTGAAAGAAATGTTAGTGTGGCGAGCAATTTTGACAAGCTTAGCATTGTATTTATAACAGACAGAGGAGGAGAGGTCGCGCAAAGTTTAACGACTTTTGGCGTTAGGGGGAGAACGCTCTGCTGCCAATACAGAGATATGAGGTGTCAATTCTGATTTCCATAACGGATTCTATTTTCATCACTCTTCCATTCAGCACACTCATTAATGTAATCTTATCCACACATAAACCTTTGATTATATCTTTTGAAATTAATTGCTGCAGTGATGTTGTGTAACAAAAATACACTGCAGGTCTATTACTGCTAATGTGCAACTAGTTGCCAAGCTGACTGATTTATAGGTGTTGTAAATACAAAACGACAAAGCTTGTGCACTTAAACTATACTTATGTTAATAAATAAGTGTAAATTGGTGTCACTTGAATGTTAAGTTGTTTTTGTCTTAACGGGCCAGTAGACTTTCCTAATTCCTGTCTTGTCAAACAGTTAGTCGGAGAGCTGTGGTCAGAACAACTGGTTCTCATTTGTAGCACAAAGACCGGTCTGTTTGCAAGGGGTGTATTTGTGAGATTACATTCCTTTCCATCATAACATGCATACGGTGTATTAAAAGAGGGATTTCAAAAGGTTGGTACCCCCACACTGCTTTTTCCTTCCTCTGCCATGTGTAAAAAGTCGTATTCAGTACACTTCTGTATGTGCTACATACTGCTTATACGTCTAGTGTACACTTTGTCCTTTCATGACTGTTCTTCACTCGCACTTTCTCTTTCTCCTTCCTCTCCTTCCAACTCCTCTGTCCTTCTCTCAGTCCACTCTCTCTGAACACTGTTACTCACAGCTATTTCTCTCCCTCCCCCCTCCGCCCCACTCGCTCTCATGGACATGACAGTGCGGGGGGATAAGGGAAGAGTAATTATGGTTCAGTGAGGCTGCCAGGTGTGATAAATGACTAATAAGGGGAGCGGAGCCCTGGGTCCTCTAAGGAGGACTATTACAGTCTTATCAGCACAGGGCTGCAGCTCACAGCCTGGCCTGGGACAGAGGCCCTTGTAGCTGTGCTCGCTCCTCTCCTAACCCCTTCACCTCAGTCATCCTCCACAGCCAGCATCAGACCAGCCCACCCCAGAGACAAGCTTCGGCTTTAACGCCTTAGCTGCTGGTTCTGAAAATGCACATTCATTCTTTGTCTGTGAGTCCTTTTCATATGCATTATAGTATTAATAAATTAAAATCAAGGAGACACCATGAGTATGATTATTGTGCTCTTGATATAATATAACCCCAATAAAATGCAGTTAGATCCCAACATGGTCAACAAAAAGAGTCCTGGCTGCAGCACTAAGAATTAAGCTGTTAACTCTATTTAAAAAAAAAAAAAAAAAAAAGAGAATGAGACGAACTTCAGACTTTCCAAGCTGTATATATGCGCTTGTGTGGGAGAGTAGTCAGAGTTTTCCAGAGAACTGCAGATAGCACTGCTGATAAATAGGGAGACCACCCTCTATGGCGTAAGCACCTCTAACGAAGCATTGCAAACATTTTTATTGGCCTTTTAAAAGCTCGGTTTCCTTTCAAAAATATAAAATGTAGTCTCCAGTACCAATGACTGTTGCTTATAAGTGACCTATTTTTTCCACTGGGTGGTTATCATGCATCTCTGGCAATTACTACATGGAATGTTATTCATTTTCACTCACTTTGGTAAATTAAATAATATCTATATTTAAAGCTGTTGAGAGCTCTGCGACTTCTCAAATCTCGTAGAGGGGATTCATGGTACTGTGCTGGATAACAACTGAGTCGACAACACAGCCAACTGTGGCTATGGGAAATGTCCTTATAATGACCGTGCAGCCGATACATTTAAATCACACATTTCCTGTTTATGTCTGGTAAATTTTAATCACATTTTATGGTAAACAGCAGGAAGAAATTTTGTTTTCTCTTGTTCCTCTGATACAACTGAGCCACAAAAGTTCCCTATGCAAAGTGTTCATGAAGGAACTCCTGCTCAGGGTGCACAATGTGGACATTCTTAGGCAGCTGAATGATATCACGTCTGGTTTAAATTGCCTTGCAGCTAGTTTTATCTGATGGTAGTATGGCTTTCTGTGTGCATTACAACAGAAAGATGGTGTTAAAACATGATAAAGCCTCACAACAACAAAAACATCTTTAGTGTCTCTTCCCTCCAACCTTCACAATTGAGAAATTCATAATCTAACCAGTATGCTCTTTTACCAACCCAAAACAGCAGTAGCATTCCATAACAGTTTAATTTACTCTGACATTAGCCTTGTGCAATCCCCAAAACCATGTGTTATTATACCGTAAGCTGAGGCTTTGCAAAATGCATCAACATGCAACCTAAATTTTCCTGGATACAAGAAACCATCATTCAGTCATGAGGCAACGCCTGCACTCAAGACCCCAAGATCCGTCCATGTGTTCACTTGAGGCAGCAAATCACTCCCAAATCAGAGAGGGAAATCCACTGTTTTTCTGCGGAGTACAGATTAGAAGCGCTCATGGTCATCTGAACAGCTTCAGACATGACCACAAACTTTCCCCTTGCAAAGAGTTAACAGCCTGATAAAGACAGCAAGATTGTATCATGGACCAGAGATGCACATCCTAATTAACAGTAACCAGAATCTGAAGAAAGTACAACCCTTTTGATACTCGAGACCCACTGAGGATATCTTTGAATTATTGTTGAGGATGTGGATACTGTACATGCACATGTGTGTTTTGTTTCAACACTGGGGCGAGGGGTGGCATATATGAAACGGGCAGTTTGGGAGTCCCCTGCTAGAATTTCCTGAATTCTTGTGAATATTCATGCACCAGTTTGTACCTTTTCTGCAATACGTTATAGTGTAAATATTGAGGGGGACATGTTCCCTGTCCCCCTTCCCCAGAATCTACACCTACAGATCCATGTCTCTCACAGGACACAGTTAAGTCATCCACCAAATCCACAAACAAAGGTTACCTGGACAAGCAAAATTGTATAACCCTTCCAGTACTGAAAGTTTGAGAGCTGGTCCACCAAGAACAACCTCTGCTTTTCTTGACTCTGAGATTCCACAATCAGCCAGTGTCTTCTTTCAAGCACCCTGGCTTAAACTTTCTAAAGAGGATAAGCAGTGTTTCATTACAACACACCTTTCCGTTCTGTTCTTTTAAAATGGGAGCTGCCAGTCCTGCTTGAAATTGCATTTACCTACATTGAGCTCTGACGGCTGGCTCCAGGAGTTTGCCCTGTGTACCCTGTTTGAGGCAAGGCTGCTCTGTTCTTATTCGACCTCTTTGTAAGGGTCCTCAAATTGCTCATTGTCTTAAATCGTGCCTAGAATCAATTTACCATAGGTGATCCAACCAGGAGCAGTTGCTTCTGACAACACAACTTCCAGGGTGGTGATTCCACAAGAGCAAAGATGTATTAGGAAATATAGTCAGTAATATTTACTTCAGGAAAGGAGGCAAGGAATTCCCGAAAGCTGTGTTGTATCTTCAAGCTACTGACAAAGGAAAAGGTATGAAGAAGCCGAACATGTGCTGGGCTGTGACCAAAGGACCTACTCTGAACCTTAGCAGAAAAATAAATAAACAAAAAAGTGCACTTATTCATGATGATGCAACTTAATATATTTAGCTTTTATAGATGGATCTGAGATTCAGGTTTTATTACAGTTTTAGAAACACAACATATTACAACTTTACAATGTACTGGTCTCTGTCACTATCTGTCTGTTGCTTCTGTCTTCCTCATACACTCCTCTGTCTGTAAGTGGTATAATTACCCTCAGTGACTTACTTGGCGTTGTTTATGTGACAGCCTGACATCAGACCACTGAGAGTTTCACCTTTAGATTTTGAAAATAAAAACAGAAGTGAAGCATGCGATAATATCATTATTTACTTCTGTGGTGTAGAGGCATGAATTATCTCCTCACACTTTGTTTTTATGAGTCACACATGACAGTGGCTATGGTTGAACAAAGAGGGGATTACTTAATTTAGCGTTGGTGTACAAGTTGTTTACAAGAATGGTTGTAGTGGTAAGTTAAGGGCTTGACAAAGCTGCTGGTGTGGCCCAGCTGGGATGAGACTGTAAACATTACATTTGTCAATTAAAAAAAAGAGCACTTACTCTGTTGTGTTTTGTTCAGTAGATCATTTGCATGTATCTGTGTCAGTCTTTCCTGACCATCTTCGTTTTGTCTGTTCCAAGAAAGCTGTTCCTTAAAATCTGCATAAAAATGGACAGGTGTAGGGCACTTGGGGACTGGACACAGAGAAACAGAGATCCACGTGCGTACATGAGACCCTCGGATAGGGCGGGGTAGTGATAATCAATCATATTCATGTATGTTCAATCATCCAAACCTGACCCAACTTAAGTAGGATCCAGTGCCGCTGTGTGTGTGTGAAAGAGTGATAGAGAGGAGGAAGAGATGGTGGACTATAGCACGCACTGTCTCTGTAAGTTATTAATAACTGAGAACACTGCAGGTCTTCAGACATCACTAGATGCAAAACAAGCACTTCCCTATAGCTCTTTTTATACTGCCTCTTCAAGGCAGGAATTATACGCTGTTACTCCGCCTCGCTGTTCTGTATAAGAGGTACAACGAAACGAAAATGATGTCGTTATAACCGGGACAGTCGGTAGGACAATATCAGGAGTGGCATGGGTGTGGTGTTTTTACAATGTGTTATGTGTATGGGAGATTTAAAAAGTAGCAGTTGGGGTGTAACAGTCCATCGATCTGGATTGATATATCGATTCAGTGATCAACGATCCAATATTAAAGGTCCATTTCATCATCTTAAGGTTACACCTTTATTTTGAAAGTGTGTGTCACTGTCAAACAGCAGCAGCCAAATGGGAAGTAGCCAAGAGAAAGATGATGAGGATAACATTATTGGCTCAGGAATAAATCAGCAGTGTGGAAATATTTTGGATTTCGGAGAAAATAATGGTCAACAGACAGATGATGTAGTTAAGAGATAAAACTTGACGTATCTGCCTGGATGGGTATCTCACTCCGCTAACGTCTTGCAGCAACACAATAACATCAGCTGCTCTGTTTGGCTGAAAAAGTATGCATGCAGGCTGAAATTCAACTTAGCTGCTCTGTCTGGTTATAATTATTTACATAATTTATGTGTTATTTTTATTTTTCACAGCCAAAAGGCAGTGGTGGCAGCTTCTTCTATAACTTACTGTGTTAAATGATCAGACAATATCATCTCATATCAACTGCGTGACCCTGAATTGTATGGAATTGAAATCGTATCGTGACAGATGTTGTAATATTGGCAACTATTGTATCGTTGAAAAGGTATTGTATCATGATAAAACTAGTGATTTACACCCCTAGTTAGCAGCTAACTCAGAGAAGAAGAACAGCACCCGAAAATGTCTCCAAATTGGGAAAACAATGAGGTCCAGGAGCTCCTTACCCTCTGAGCAGAGGATGAAATCAACTGCCATTTAACAGGGCGGTAAAAGATTATTCTGCCATGTTATGCCATTGTTATTGTTTATAAGGCGCTGCTGATGCATGTGTTATATGTCACTCTAAAGGCTAACATTGTTGTGTTTGATGTCATGTCCATCACACCTTCTGATTATGCAATGCTGGCATGCCATCTGCAGTTGTTTGGTTCTGTGTAAAAATGCAAAGGCGGCTTGGAGGAGGGACTTCATAGCAACCCACCGATAATTTTGTCTCACCTTTTCCTCTTTGGACAGCCAGTTTAACTGCTTTAAGCAGGGTTCAATGATTGTGCTGAGAACACTAGCCTCGTTTTTGTTGTGCCACTACATTTCAGTCTCCTCCACCAGTTTACTGGCGAAAAAAACAATAACATTTGAACACTGAGTTTGAGGTCGATTACCATGGCAACAATTGAAGCTTTGAAGCATTTAGGTCGGCCCTCCTGCTCTGAGTTGAAGATTTTTCAGCTCAAGGTGTTCTCAGCATTCCTGCAGAAACCCGAGGCGCATGAAGCAGTAAAACACAAGGTGCTCAGCGACGCCAAAGCAACGAGCAAAAGGCACCACTCTCACTGAAAACAGTCACAAAAAGCCGCCCAAGGCTGCTGCTTTGTCTGATCGGGGCCTTAAGTTGCTTAAAGCATCCTCTCTGGACTGATGTTTTCAGAAAGAATGAACAACAAATGAGTTAAACATGCACCCAATCCTTTAACCCCTCCTCTAAAACTCACAGCTAATTCATAGCTCCGTTGATTACCCAGGGGAATTCTTTTATCTCCCCCATTTCATTCCTGAAGCGCTCGGTGGACATTTTAATGGCTGCACTTTCATCGTCTGTCAGATATTTAAATGGAGAAGTGTGCGTGTGTGTGTGGTGAGGAGCGAGGCAGCGTGGGGGCCTTCTCAGATTCTGCATGTCAATCTTTAATGCCTAGAGATATGAGCGAGCTCTGACCTCTCACTTTGTCATTCTGCCTCTCCCTTGCATAAATTGACCTCCTGATAATCATTTGCTGCTCCTATCTGCTGTAACGAGTGTTCCACAGCACTTGGCAGTCACATGACCCAAAGAGAGCCATTAGGGTTGAGAGATTGACCCTTCCGCAATGGCTAGGCCATAGAGCCTCTCACTGACATATGGACTACAGTAAGACTGTTATGGCAAGTGAATTTCACGCCGCCTGTTATGACCATGAACATCACAGAATGACACGTAATAGAAGGGGGAGCCATTGGTATAATGGAACTGCCAGAGCGAGTCATTCGCCATTACTGCTCTGTTGGTAGTTAGACCTAAAGGAATGTGTGGCTAAAGTGAGAGGGAGAATGGCAGCTGCATGTGTAGTATGATAAATGTTAAGCTCTTTGTCAAAAGTGTGGACATGTTCATATTGTTTGTGTTGAATTGTTCAGGTATTCTTTCATGTTTTGGCTTGGAATTGACCCCTGATGGTGCTGCCTTGTGAGCACTGCTGTTTACCTGGTTTAACACCAGTTTAATGAGGCCCTGGTTTCCTGTCTTTCTCCATCCCGGGCAACACTTCCGCAGCCGTGTGCATATGGCAACACACCTGCTCCACAGCAGTGGCTGTTCACAGATGACCAGACACTTCCAACAGGGGCTAAGGCCAATAGAGCGTGTATTAGCGATGCATTTTTATTTCAACTAACTAATCAGAATGTTTCTCTTTACTCCGTAATTCATGCCCACTACCTTTTTCCTCACCTCATACACACGAGTTTCCATATTCTCTGTTTCACAATCTTGTGTTCCCGCCATGATCCTTTAATTTCATCTGATTTGTCTCATCTCTCTGGCTATATAGCACCACAGTTTAAAAGAAGACAGTTTTACTCCATCTGAATGGTAAGAAAAGAAGGATGAAACAAACCCTGACCTCCTGGATCCCTTCAATTCTCTAAATGTATACACCTAATTAGTTCCAGATGCAAATTCTGCTTAATTAGTTTACTTAATCCTTTCAAGAGTAATGGCCACACGCCAGTGGTCCTCAAATGAACATTTAATCCTTTTGGGGACACCTCTAATCTTTTCATATTAAAAGCTAAATAGTCAAATGTGAGTATCGATCTAATTACACATGGATTTCTCTGGAGAGCACTGAAAATTAAATGTGTTCGGCATGTTGCACCAAGCCCACATTGATATGTCAGGCTGTCATGCAGTAATATGTACTGTGTACTTAGCCAGACTCCATGGCTGGGATTCATTTTGGACTGAGTGCTATTGGCTCCCTGTTAGTTAAAAAGTACCTACACTATAAACTCGTTCATGTTCCCAGGTTGTTTCCTTGTTAGTCCCTAACTTCACATCTTTCTCCTCTGTGCCTACATTGTTGTGTAGGTACGTAATGTACTGATAGACTGTTGGTAGAAAAAAAATGCACTGTAAATTGGGAAGAATTAAGCTGTATTTTGTGGCATGCCAAGCAGTCTGATTGCATGCCTTCCAGTCATGGTTAGGTAAATTAATCACAGTAAGAGTTGTCAGTGTGTTTGACCCTCTTTTTTATTGTTTTAATTTTCTTTTCACATGTAGAAATCTTTAAAGTCCCATTTCCACCAAACACTTTTGGTATGGTACCTTTCACACCTAAGATAGTCTCTATATACAGACTCTACATTCAGTGAATATTGAGTCTGTAGGCAAACCCTGGAGATCTTGCCCCCGGAAGAAGAGCGGAAGAGCCCTGGTTTCCGGTTGTAGGCTGTTTGTAGTTCGCGTGATATTGACCAATCACGTTTGAGCCGGCTGCAGTCGTTGCCAGGTTAAACAGTCAGTGTGGTGAACAAAAGAGGCGGAATATAATTGGCGTCACTGCAAACTCTGAATCCATCGCAGTGGTTCAGCATATTTACTTGTATATAAACCAAAGTCGGAAGCGGAAATTCACCTCCTCCGCCCAAATCAAACCGGAATGCCAAAAATCGGGGGTCTGCCCCCAGAGGCTGTATCGCCGTCTGCCGGAAGTCAGACGTTGAATACAGCCGATGGGTTCAGAGAATGCACCAAAGGTAACCCTTCAGACATGGTACCTAGACCCTAGATCCATTTAGCGTTTCTACCACAAACAGTACCCTTGTGTTTGTTTATTGTCCACAGAACGAGGTTGCGCACTGACATTTTCAGAACAAAATAAAACAGGCTGTAGTGAGAGTCTCTCTCCTTGGGATGTTTAAAAATAGCAGGTTTGTGCATTTAGTCCTTCTCAGGCAAGCTCAGCCAGCCAGAGCCCACAGCAACAATGCTCCGCGACGATCCAGAGTGTGTGATCCAAGACAGACAATAAAAACAAAAGTAATGGTCACAGTAATCATATTGAAATTTAAGGTGTGCTGATAGATTTATGTCTTCAACTCATGCATTGGGTAATATAACAAGTAAACGTTCCACCTTAAAAGTTGCCAGCAGTCGGCCCAGTGAATTAAGTTTTTTGTTCTCTGACTCCAGTGGCTGCAAGAGGCAGCAAAACATCATTTCATTTTATAGTTACAGTTCACTGATGTATGTAAAACTCTCCGCGGTACCAACAGTGGTTACACAACTCAGCCCTGAGCAAGAATGACCGCCCTCTATTGACCAATCAACAGACTGCAGTGTTCACAGCTCCACCTTTTAGTACCAGATCTGTGTGCTAGATGCCCCAACAGAGGGGGGGACCAAAAATGGGAACAGTACAGAAAGGTTCCATTGGTACCATCCACAACTTTTCAAAGTGGAAACGGAAAAAAATTGCACTGAACCGTACCATATTGCTCGGTGGAAATGAGGCTATAGTCAATGCCGACCCTGTTCTACTGTGTTTGTCTATTAATTCAATATAGTAGCATTTGTGGTCATACTCTTAAGTGGTGTTGTATGTGGGATTATAGATATATTATACTGAGATATATATATATATTCAGATATATTAAAGAGCACGATATTAGAAACATGCAAAAACCACAAACTACATTGCTAAACACAAAAGCAGTATTTATCACAAGGCTGTTGTGTTGGATTTCACAACGTTTAGAGTTGTTTTTTTTCTAGTCATTGTGAAATAATTAAGTCCTGTCATAGGGTTCATATGGTCAGTTTTGTGTTAATTATCAATGGAACAGGGGCAAAACTACTTCCATATGCTTCTATCCTTTGTGTAAAAATGTGTTCATACACTGGTATTCAAACCTGGGTTAAAATGTCCAAAAACATACAAATAACATAGGGGATTTTTTCCTGCCCGTTAAACAATACGAGCATTGCTGAAGGACACTCGTTTTGTGCCCTTGGTAGTAGGCGGTGCACTGGACTGGAAATGTAATTGGTTTTGTTTATTTTGTTAGGAAATGCAGTTTTATGCTTATGTAAGTGAATAATTTTTAGACAAATATGTACCCCAACTTGGCTGGCTCACAGGAATACCACAGCTGTGGTATCCGCTGAGCAAGAATAATGCGTAGAGGCAAAGCTCAAAATCTTTTTAAACAACAGTGTTTGTTCTGAGCAAAAGGGCTCAAACACATTTATAGATCTCGTAAATGCACAATGGCAGTATGTTGAAGAACATTTGGTTTTCTTATTTTCCAGTTTTAAATGATGTGATAAATATATGTATGGGCCATGTATTGTTACGTTTTCAGCTATGATTATCTGGGTGGTGAAATTTTGTGCAACCAGCACTTACTGTTCAGTATATCAATGTGTGTCATGAAAGAAGAACATAAGGTGGAGGTTGGTGAGAAAAAGTGAAAAAGTCTAAATACAATAGTAAGAGTAAAGTTTCTGTTTTCAGTGAAAGCAATAAATGACATTCTTGTCACTTAAGCAAAACTGAATTGATACAAGATGTCACTCATCACCCCACTGAAAAAAGCAGAACCTCTGTTCATCTACATGAAGTAAAAGCCTAAATAAGTAGTAAAATAATCAAGATACACTACAGTATAATTTTTCCGAAATGCTTCTGTGTGTTTGACAACTAGTAAAATCAAATTATAGGGCACAGTATATTCAGTAAGATTAGTCATTTCACCATCATACATTTTTCTACGTGTGACATACAGTTTTAGATTTTGGGATGTATTTATCCTCCTGTTCCAGGCAGTCATTGGTTTCTATTCATTTCTGTATGGTATAATCAAGAGTACATTTTTTAAACTTGTTAGGGTTGTGTAATCTATCACAATAACCCTCAAGTCTATCTTTGCTCATTGTTACATTTTTTGTTGGGTAATGATGCAGCTTAAAGCTGTAGTGGGTAGTTTTTCTTTTATTTGGGCAAAAGTCCCATAATGGATTTTGAGCATGTTGTAATTCAAGTGGTCCGAGAGAAAACTAGACTTCTTCACCTCCTTTTGGCCTCCTTTTTGAGACTTTGGCCAATCACAGCATGCAGCTAAAGTTGCTATTCCAGCAATGGTAACAACTGCCGACACTGCAGTGTAGCCCCAAAAAAGGAAGACAGACTTGTCAAAATGAGAGTCTGACAATGAACGCAAAAACATGTCAGTATCTGCTAGGGATGGGCATCAATTTTCGATTATCGATGATTGATTGTTAAGGCTTTTGATCGATCACAAATAATTTTGATCGATAGTCGCAGTGTTTCCCCTACAATGCCTGGCATAGGTCCGGCGAGCCACCGTGCCAACAAGACCCCCCGCCCGGCAAGTCGCCGTGCCAACGAGACCCCCCACCCGGCAAGTCGCTGTGCCAACGAGACCCTTCCGCCCAGCGAGCACGGTGGCTCGACAGGCCTACGAGACCCCCGCCGGACCTATGGCAGGCAAAAAATTATTAACAGACGGAGGCTCTCATAGCTCTCCAAAGCCTCGGCGGCTTCCCTTGAGGCCTCTGAAAACACTACACCATTGAAAGACAGAGGTTTTGCTGAAAACTGAAGCCTGTAACTCTTGCTGGCAACGGTTGTAAACACCCAGGGGTGAACTGCACATGCGCGCCATTCTTCCTCTTTGGCCTGGGGGGTTGAGGCTCAGAACTGGGGCAGCTGCGCTCTCTTGCAGCGACAGTCTGCACTGCACTCTTTTGTTTTCTCTCTTTTGAAATACTCCCTTATCAATTAATCGATAATTGATCGTTATTTTTTTTTGATGATCGAATAATGAATTTTGATCGTTTGCCCATCCCTAGTATCTGCAAAGCATTTCAGGAATAAAGAGAAAATGTTAAGCCGTCTGCCTACTGGAGCCAAATGCTCACTTCTCGGCTTTAAGTTCATGATTGTGTAACTAACATTAGCTAGAGGCTCAAATCACAGTGTGTCCTCTCCCACACTTTCCACCACTACAGACCACCTTGCTTGGAGGAGAGCAGGAAGCAGCTCTGTAGACGGATTGCCACTTGATGACTGCGGCAATCAAAATCTAGCCAGTGTAAACCCCAGAAAGCAAACTTTCTGTTGCTGCCTTTACTGAAGTTAGAGACACTGCTGCTAGCCACCAGCCCGCTCTGACACTCAGCGCTGCTGGGTTTCCGCTGGCTGAATTTGAGCCTCAACAGCTGCCACCCCAAGGTCAGTCTCAGCTCTCCTCTCGGTGAGCAGTTCACAGTGGCAGGAAGCAGGATGTGGGGTGGCTAGCCAGCTAATTCTAGTCTAGTTTGTGGTCTGATGAACAGAGAAAGAGAAAGCTGGTAAGGAGGAGCTGAGTGAATTAGCTGCATGCAACTCCACAGTGGAATAAGTTCAGATAAATCAATGTATGGGAAACACTGGGTCAGTGTAGGAAGCGTGTGCATGTACCCTTGGTCGTCTGGTGGGAGGGGCTTGGGGGGAAAGGGAGGAGCTGCAAGAGGAAGGTGTACTTTCAAATTCTGGCTTTTTTTTCTCCATTTCCAGTTTTCTGCCTAACAGTGTCTTTAAATGCAGGTTGATTTAACATATCTAAACCGTGTAGCCTCATGACAATATGACAACTTTTACTAGACAAAAGCAGACCTGATGTTTCCCGTGGTCGAATACACAACTCGAGAAACTCTGCTGATTCATTTTCATACAGTACAGAACATGACTGACAACCAAAAGGTGCCTGGAATGGTAGGAAAAAAAAACCATTCACATCTCTAAAACCCAGCAGTATGGTTTGCAAAATGACTCTCTGTAATGTAGAGAATATGTGACATGTAGTAAATGGGCTAAGACATGCAAAACCACTGGCATGGTCCTTTAAAGAGACCAACTGTGGGATGCTGATGAGGTCTGATGGGAGTTCTGAGAAGTCTGGAGCATTAAACTGTTGATTCCTCCGGTCTATGAGAGCTCCAGGCCTGTCAGTGTTATCTGCTCTCCCTGGTGGGAGGAGACATGCTCCATGGGAAGGGCTATCACCATGGGCTGGTGTGGAATCAGACTCTCCTATCAAAGCCCCTGACCTCACTGTTATATGATAGAAAGTGAAAGTTAACCTGGATCAGTGCCTGGGGACGGTGTCTGCCTTTGTCGAGGGAATATGATGTTTCACTGCGTTCTAGGACTTCTCTCTGCTCACACTATCAAGCCTGCATGTGTGTGGATGTACCCACACACCCACACCTATAAAAGCTTTCTATCTTTCTAAAGCTAGACCAGACTTGAGGGTAGATTTCTGAGTCCTTGCAGGCCTCTCTTACTTTTCTGTGCACTTTTGCTCATTTGTTAAGACGCATTTCTTTCATCACTCCCCTCTTTATTCACGAAAGGACATATTTCTTTGAACAAAAGCAGCGATATGAGACATTTAGAGAAAGAAAGAGATAACAGTAAGTGGTAGAGTGCAGCGTTGACAACCACACGTCTCTGTTGACAGTCATTTCCTTACAATATGATTCAGCTTTGAAAATGCTCATATTTGGTGCTCTAAACAGCGACAGTAAGAGCAACACTTCTTACTGAGGAACAAATCCTCTCATTTTACTCAGCACTGTTGTGTTTGGCTTTTGTTTAACAGTTACGGTTTTCACTGATTATTGCTATTTACACTGGGTGAGTGCCAACACTGAGTGCAAACCAATAAAGAAATGAAGGTTATCACCGAAGCTGAACCCAAAATCTAAGAAAACAAGACTGTTCCAGATTATCCCCTTAAACTTTTACACAGTACAGCTGTAACTTTCAGGAGTGTGGGAGGACTCGCTGCTTATAATCCGCTGGGGAGGATCTGTACATTCTCTGTTCTGTATAAAGGTTAATTAAATTACGCAGAGGGCTGGTACCACAGCTGCAGGTGTGCGCTCTCACACACAGGCACACTTAACAGAGACAGTGGAAAACAGGACGAGCAAAAGAGCTCCATGCAATTGCATTAGCAGATTGCACAATCTGCATATGTAATGGTTTATACTTGCTGCACAATTAAACACTTATTCTACCACCTACCGACACACCAAACTCCATTTTCAAATTGAACACTTTGGCATTAAAAAAAGCCACTAGGTCTCTGCAGTTATAGGGGGAAATGCTGGAATGTCCACTTTACATCAAAAACTTCCACTTACATCACGCCATTGATTCACTTAATCAAGAATATAATTTAACCACTTTTGTTATAATTGCAGGCCATATGTTTCTCAGCATTCTTCCTAATGTCTAGATTCTCTGCAGCAGGTCACAGGGCACATAGCGACGACAGCGTCCGTGCCCCGGTGGGCAAGAGTGATCCGAGGATTAGAAGGAGCCAAAATACAAAAAATGACAGCAGGACAAAGATATTAAGTTTCACTGTCTTCAGTCTGTTCTCTATTCTTAAAGCTGTTTACAACTATGTCTGATCCCAGGGAACAGATGGTAGCCCCCCCCCTTGCTGTCTTTTATTTTTTCATGTGTATCACCATTTGCACATGCATGTTCAAATGTTCATGTGTAGTTGTATTTGTAATCTACATCTTATTCGCTGTAGTTTGGTTTTTTTTAGCTTTGCTTTTCTTGATTCTCGTTTGACATATGTAACGTTATTCTTATTGTCAAACAGTTTGCAACAAAACTTTTTTTAATGCCTGGATTTTACCGGATGCAGTTACAGTGCGTTCTGGCTGCAACTTGGTTTTGTTCCGTTCTCTACTGTGTGTCGTACCAAACTGGAAGCATTTCAGAGAGGGAATGTTTTGCCCATTCGTTGTTGTAGACTTGCAGATTGTATTAATTAAGTTGTTTTTCCATTATTTGTGCTTCTACTATAAACAAGTTAGTAGGCTGTGTATATAATGGTTTCATTTTGGTCTGCTTTAACGTTGTTATTTCCAACTTTGGTGTGCGGTAGCCTTCAGACACAGTTAATACCGTTAAAAGTCCAGTTATAAATGACATGGATGAAAGATTTGTCAATGTGTTTAAGTTGTGGAAAGTACATAAATTCTCATAATTATGTCATATGTAGATTTGCATTTATATTTTTACAGGGTGTTTATTTTGAAAATTGGACCGGATGCTATCGTTCCACTTCCTGCCCGGCTATATTTGGTCAGTGCAACTATTACCCTTTTTCCATTGGCACTCTTGGCCGCACCGAGTAAAGTCATGCCAAATCAATTTTTGTTTGCTTTGTCAGTGCCGTGCCAGGGTAAGCCACACCAGAGATGGACCTTCTCAGGAGTAGGTACAAAAGCCGGTATGCCAGCCCTCCAGCAGGTAGCGGTGATATCTTGCAGACCGCAGCCAAGCCAAGCCAAGCCAGCTCAAGACTGTCAAAAACGGGTATATGTCAGGTGGAGAGTGGAGAGCTACTTCTGGGATGCTACTGAAGTGTGTTTGGTGGAAGCACATGCATTGTGTAGAGTGGTCGCGATCAGCTCCGGCAGCCTCATCGCAGCTGGAACGCACCGCAGCCATGCTCGCTGGAATCCAAGGGTTAGAGTTAATTCGATGTATAACTTATTAGCAGAGCAAAAAATGAGGACACAGGCTTCCTTGTGGATTGTTTTCTGTCAACACTTTTATCAGGTCAAAGGTGGAGGGCAAAACATAAAGGTAAAGGTTAGGTAACATGCAAGTAAGTTGGCAGACCAGACACAGTCAAGATTCTGACAGCATATGATGACATGGCGCATGATGCAGTGGTGGATAAAACTGAGTGCGACGGCATGGCATGACAAAAGAAGAGAGATTGCAAATAGCAAACAGCAAAAAAGGACTAGATGGAAGGGGAGGGTGGTGATACTGAAAACAAATGAGATAGAGTTGCATAGAGAGATCGAGTTAGAGACAGGGAGGGCTAGAGGGATACAGGCAGTGTTCTAATGACTTCACACCCCATTAGCCACTTAGTCTGATGCGTCACACCTCATTATGCTGCTGGAGCAGCAGTGCATGAACGCGTGAAACCGTCCACTCAGCCAGACCTGTCCACCCGCTCCAAACGCTCACTCACTTACAGCAATTAGTGTGTGTGTTTGTGTTTCTGTGTTGCTTGCATGCGTGCATGTGTGCGTAAAGGTAAAATCCAACCGCCCTCCCCGCTTCTGCAAACAAATGGTTAAAATCGATTGTTTAAAGCCCAATGAAGACCTTCTCAACGGAGATACAGCGGCTCCCACTATGTGGCATTTCAACACAAGTTCACCATGGCTACCCCGCAGCTCAAGCTGGAAATGCTGTGAACAGGCCAGAGCAGCGCTTTCTTTGTCAGCCTACATAGGGGAGGAGGACCGAGTAGCGTGCTCCAGAAGACTCTCCTTAATCACTCTCCTTTAAACACGCGAGTGCACATGCACACACTCTCGCACCGCCACGGACACGCGCACACACACACACACACACACACACAAGGATAAGGAGATGGGAGAAAAGAGAGGTCTCCCCATGCCATTCCCTGCACGGGCAGCCCCACTTGGCAGAGTGTGAAGTGTTCCTCTCCAGGACAAGGCCTGCTAACTCAAATCCCTGGCCAGCAGCCACACTCCTCTCCATTACAAACACTGGGCCCATTTATCCCAGTGCGCCCCCCCACCCTCCCCTCTCCAGTCACACTGCCACCCCAGGGGGAATGCCACATAATGGCTCTGTAGCCACTGTAACTGACATCTCTATTCAGCTAATGTTTATTGTTTTGCTCTGCTCGGTTTGTTGATATTCAACAAAAAATGAACAGCACACAAGAAAAACCAAAATGAGTAGATAATTGTTTCATTGCGCCAAGCTTTGTATAATTCATGGATCCCAGACAAATATTTCATATTTAATCTGAGTAGTCTGCCGTTTCCAGCCAAGTTAGACTGTGTTAATACCAAGGAGATGAAGGAGCTACTTTATTATGCAATTTACCTCTGACTGGCATTTCACTGTGACTTGTGACAACACTTGTTTTGTTTTTTTGTTTTTAAATTCCTGCAGCTGACCTTAAAAGATCTGTTTTTTCCCCTTTCATTGTCCACTGTGGACATTTTTTTGCCCTGTGCCAAATCTGAACTGCGCTCTTGCACGTTTTACCCTTTGGATTGCATTCATGTGCCACTTTGATAACATTTAAGCATTGTTTGCCTCATCTCAGCAGCATTTGATGACTTAAAAACGTGCTGGGAACAGGATCCTTCTCTGCGAGGCTCCTCTCAAGGTCACTTTTAGGTTTTTTGTCCAAGATTTTAGTGCATGTCTCTTCCTTATTCATTCCTTTGTTCTAATTGAGAGTTCAGATTTTAGGTGTCGTGTGCCTTTATGATCATAAAAGATTTAGGTTTTGTCCACAAAGTGACACCAGATTTTATCAGTTTCATTGTGCGTTACTGTTAGTGTTCAATAGCAATAGCACTTAGCCTCTGCAGTGTGTAGTATATGTATATTATTACCAACCATAACAATTCTACACCAGATAGTCATATGAATTAAGATAAATCAAAACTCCAAGCACTTTCTGATGATTTTAATTCTGTTTTTTGGTTCCACCGTCTGTTTGGTTTCGTTCACTAGCTGGGGCACTCCCCTGACCTTCAGCAGCGCACCAAGAGATAATGTAATCATGGTCAGGGAGTCGCTGCTGTCAAACACGTCTCCTCCCCGCGATGAACGCATGCTGTGTGAGCATGTCAAACATCACACACCTGAACACCTGTCTGTTTCTGTCTCCAACCCCACCTCGCCTCCATCATACAGGACGAGCGAGGCAGAGGACAAAACTGGGGGGAGGGGGTTGCTCAAAATTGCGGCGAAAGAGAGGAAATCCTCATGTGCGCTCAGAGCCGAAAGGATCTCGGTGCAGGGTAGATTACAACTCGCAATAATTGCGTTGTTAATTTGCTGAAATGGAGGTTTAATTACAGAGTCTTTATCAGTGTGTGGTTGACATGGTGGGGGTACATAAGTAACATAATTTGTCAGTTATCAAACCTGGCTGACTGGCAGCTGTGACAGTGGGCACAGCTTGCAGTGTGTTGGCCCCTGCAGTGTCCTGTTACTGGGTCACCGAGGCCTCGCTGCGACGCTGTGCGCTGCAGACAGGGGGTGGCCTTTAGTGTCACATTCTTCTGTGACCTCCCTCCTGCATCCTCCCCTCTCCTCACCCTCCTCATCTCTGCCTCCAGTCCTCCGGGATAAAACGGGGGTAACTTGTATCAGCTGGAGGACCTGGCATGCAAAACATGTCTCGCATTTCATGCTGGGATAAGAGTTTTGAGGGAGTGGATTGATTGCATAGCACGCCCGAGGATGCACGTCTGTTGTTGTGCATGTGTGTGTGTGTGAACGTTGTGTTGTGAGTGTTAGAGGATAACGGGGTGAATAAGTGGTATCACGCTCTGTCATCTTCAGAAATCCTTTACACGGGCAGGCTGTGACTGCTCAACCTCTGAACCTAACCCCTCGCTGCTGGGAGGAACCCGCGTCAACAGACATGTGATGCCGATGCCCTTGCCCCGTCCAGATGCACAAAGAATAAATATTACACTTTATTTTTAAGACACAGGTGCGTGGGGGAGGGGTTATAAAACGTACTGTGGTCAAATATTCTCATTATCCCTCTCAGTTCATTATTCCCTCCACTGCCTCCATTCGCCGACCCCAAGCACGCTCCCTCCCCTCCTCCTCTCTCATTCACTCTCTCTTCCTCTCTCACACTCCCTCTTCTCTTTTGGACAGAGGTATGGGTGAGATCATAATTATGTTTTGACACATGGCGTTAGTCCCCAGAGCGCCTCGGATTTTAACTCAAAGTGGGAGTTGTCAGTGCGACAGCCCTTACTGCTCTTAATTGGAGGGGAGGACCAGGAGGCCCGCCCACAGACCAGGGTGGCAGTTTTAATGAGGTTATGTTTGTACAGGAAGTCAGAGTTGTGACAGGAGGAAACTGTCATTGGCCCGTTAAAGAGAGCGGCTGACATCTCAAAGCCTACTGTGTTCGTCAGTGAGAGGGGAAAACCTCTCCACTCCTCTCTCTACAGGTGGAAGGAGGCAATTAAAAACAGAAATGAGTCACTAAAAACACCCAGGGCAGCCACACCAACTTGAGTACATCGCCAGTAAACACCAATCAGAAGAGGAAAAGCTGCTGATAGAATAATAATTGCTAAATGAAATACTTATTAACCCCCTTGGCCTCACTTCACCAGGACTCAATTGAAAAGAAGCAATGATTACCTCAACTAAATGGCAATTAACACAAATCAGCAAGAGTGTGTGTGTGTTTTGCTGTCCCTACCTGCATCTGCACACACACATACACACACACACACACACATATATATATATATATATATATATATATATATATATATATATATATATATATGCAGTGTCCCTTGTTGCACTCGATTGCATTCTATGTTTTATTACATGTCTCTAGGTTTGCGCATGTTGTGTGCAGTTAAGTGACTTGGCGCTAATGTTTTCAGCCTTTGCTCCAGCCTCAGAAAAGGGGGAGCGAAGGTGTTGAAAGCAAAGCTGCAGACGTCTCTAGCCAAAACACTGGCCTCAGTGTTCTCCAGGTGCACCCTGTTGAGAAAGGGTGCTGCTGCCAGAGCTATGTGGCTGTTGGTAGTCTGCCCTAACAAACAGGCAGTGCGTAACCTTTGATCCGCACCACCCTCAAAGTGAGAATCCCCCGAGCTCCCACTTCTGCGAAAAAGTCCATTTGCAAAATGTTTTCCATTCTTTCTCGAGTTTATAACCAAAGCCAAAATATTGGTCCAACATTTCGTTTCAAACGGACATTTATTTGGAGTGGGGGCTGCGTTTATTTTCCTAAGTAGTTTTCGAACAGGTTTGAGTTTCACCGATGCTTTTAAGCACACACACGATGTGCGCCGGCATCCAACCAAAATCATCACAGAGATCATAGCCGTTTCCTCTCTGCGTGTCCCTCCACAGACCTCTGCATGTTTTAGACACACCAGTTTGTTTTGAAGACAAGACTAACTCTGCGGGCCAGGAATTTTGTGGGATGTTGAAAAAGGTTTTTACAAGAAAGAAAAAGCGGGGAAAAGAGAGATGGTCTAAGTTTCACACTATTGGTGCTTTGTTGGGCGTAGCTCAATTTGTGAGTCTGTTAAGAGAGAGATGGTTTCCTTCTTGCTTCCTCCTTGGCCATATAAGAAAGCAATTGTGGTATCTGTGGAGAAATTTGAAGACAGTATTTGTGTGTTTGTGCATTAATTGATGTGGCACAGGTGTCTAAGAGACACTCACACAGCTGATTTTGACATGTCACAGTCTTTGGTTTGCTCCAGCTGGACCTTATATCATGAACCTAATAGACTCTCTTTGTCCACCATGACAATATGTGGCCTCACACAATTAGAGAGGACTCCTTCCTGCCATACCAGAGATAAGCATCACCTGCTGGCTCTATAGATTGGAACAGGCCCCTTCAAGGTTGTCTGGAGGTCTTTCTGTGTTCAGCTCCGCATTCACACAAACACCACGGAGCTTGCTCCTTTGAGGAGATGGAAGGGAACATGGGAGGATCTGTCGTGACCTTGGGTGGCACGGGTCATGAAGTGTAAGATGGGGACGAGGTGGAGAGCGAGGTCCTGAGCAGAACAGGACAAGGTCACTGTGTTTTTCAAAGGGCAGGAGGAGGCTGTTTAGTTAGTTGACATGGACCACGGCAAATGGGCTTATCAGGAGATGTAGACACCAAGGTGAGAAGGGGCAAAGTCCCATTTAAATCCAATCTGAATTTAATGCCATGGTGAACACGGTTCTTTCCCATGTTGCACATCAGAGCCTTCTGTGAGTGTTTTCTTGTGATCCGATCTGAAAAACAAGAGAGCAAGGTGCCTTTTAATAGCTACTCCGCCAGGACGTGGGATTTCTAAGATCTAACAAGTATATTGAGTGGCTGCTACCCTCAGGCTCGCAAGGCTCCGATGATATTGTTCAGTTTCAGCTTGTGACCATTGTTCTGCTGTCGGCTGAATCTGTGAGAGTTAAGAAATGTGGAGATGTGACTTTTAAGGTGAAACTGCAACAGGAGCGAGAGGCTTTCAGTACTTGAGCTGGATTTCTTGTGTGTGTGTGTGCGTGTGTGTGTGTGTGTGTGTGTGTGTGTGTGTGTGTGTGTAAAACTAATGCATGTGTGTGCGTATGAATTTGGCTCAGAGCTGAAGTCATCCCACCTACGAGGTATCTGTCAATGCGCTGTGATCAGGTCTGACTGTAATCTTACCACAACTCGTAGCTCGCTCTGCTCACTCTCACCCCCGGAACATTGTCATGAGTTTCGGTGGAGAGGACTATTACCGAAGCGAGAGAAAATACTAATGCTCTTTGTGAGAGCTGCTAGATCGTGAGAACTGACATGCTAATGCTGTTACACAGCACTTCCGCGATGTGTCAACGATGGAAAAAGAATGTGCTAGAGAAATGAACAAGCACATATTTCACCCATAATATGCAACGTTTTGAGCACATTTATTTCAAAATTGTTAAAAATGGTGAGTTTCAGCTTCTGCTAATGTATTTTATTGTTGTTTGACACGATCAGGAAACAGTGAAAAAAGGCTATAACTCAGTGGGAAGACATAAGACACCATCGAATCGGACTAAATGTCAGAGTTTCTTTTCGGGTGGTTGGGGGGGCAGGAGGTTGAATCATTGCAGATTCATTAATCCAAAGGTTTCCTGTAAATCCTCCTGTCACACTGTTGTAGAATCATGTTGTACAATATAGACTTTGCGAGTCTCTACAGTGATCACCTCTGGTTAAACCAAGAATCTGTAATGCTCTAAGGTCCACTTAGCCCGGCTTCACTAACATTAATAATGCAGAACATTTTCCTAATGAAGGAACATATTTTTTCTTTTCCATTTTTCTTTCAACATGTTGGATAACTGTGTTAATCAAGGCTTTACTTTCAGATTTCCTCTCTAATGGCATAGCCAGTGGAGGGAAAAGGTCACGGTGGTAATAGACTGATGTGTAGTCCTCGGGGAGATTCTCGCTCCCTCTCTTTCTCTTTCCTCCCTCTCCACACCTCTCTCCGTCTCTCTCCTTCTGCTCAGTCCCAGACAGACCGTCTCAGTCCCAGACATCCTCATCTGCCTCCCACTGCGCTCAGCCCAGCTCGCCAGGATTTCAATCACAGGGCCAAATGAAATTATTAAGAGGTGTTAAACTTATTAATCATTAAATTAGCTAAATGATCCTCCAAGTACAGCCCAGATGAATGACATGTCATTCTCTAATGCAATTTGCCTCTCCGGCAGGTGAAGGTCAGGAGAGGGCCCGCAGCGTGGCAGTTGATGGCTCCTTTTCCTTTTTTCATTCTTTTAAATCCTCGTCTCATTTCATCTCTTTCTTTCTTCATGTCTGCTCCAAAGCTTTCTGTGCTTATGCTTTGACAATGCAACACATGCAGTGACGATGCAGCAAAAACAAACTTGATAAAGACAGAAATTAATTCATGTATACCTGACACTTCCTGTCTTCATTTCCCTTTTGATAATAGACACGTCGCAAGGCAGCTCTCAAGTTTCAGTTTCCCTCTTATCTTGATTTGATTGGTGGGAAAGTAGGCGAGCATATGTGAAACGCACCTCCCACACAACACCTATGTCCTCTGCGTTTAGTATGCGGTGACATTCTCTTGATATCATATATATATAAACATCCCATGAGAACTAGAGTACAGATACTACTGAGTTGATGTCAGCTACCCCACTAATAGCTGAATCACCTTTCAGGAACGCCGAGTGCCAACGTGTACTGACGTAGGTCTGAGTGGTTTTGATAGAATCTTGCAGAATGTGGAGACTTCCTCTGCTGGTATTTATTTCCTCCGAGTTTGGTAACATTTCATTCAGTCATTTCCACAGCCATATTATGAGTCTTCCTTCCTCTTCCCCTCCTGATTTATCTTCAGTGTAACATCAGCAGAGCCATTCAAAATACGACAGTGCCAGGCAATCAGCGAAGTTATTACGGAATTTACAGAAGGCTAACAAAGCGTACCTCTGGTCCACCAATCACAGCTGCAGTTAAGGTCAGTGCTGTGGATGAGCAGGCTGAGTAGATGAGGGGGTTTGAGGAGGGACGCACAAGGTCAAATCAGCCAAACATAAAGGGCTTTGCACTGAAAAGCTCTTCAATTAAGCATTTTAATTTCAGCTTCACTTTCACTTCAACATGTGATTTTCTCATTTCATGTGGTCAGAAGTCAGGTAGCTCTGTAGATGTCCTTGCTCGTGCACACAGGTCACACAAATGTTTCTGCTTACCTGCAAATTACACATCTTACCCATTCCTATGCAGTGTTTGCTGCCAGACCTGTGTGTGTGTGTGTGTGTGTGTGTGTGTGTGTGTGACATAGACACCAGTAGTGCAGATTACAGTCCTGAGGGATTTAAATATCATTTTAATTAATCTGCTCACCTGAATTTAATGAGACATGTCCAACGGGCTGCATGCATGTGTGAATATGTGCATGCGTGTGTCCATATATGAGTGAAGGTGTGTGTGCTGCATGTGCATCCATGTTCAAGTGTGCATGCCTGTGACTAATGAAGTTCATTGCTGGACTTCAAATTGCCTCCTTCATTTGGTCTTTTTCAAAAATTTGCATATTTTACCTGAACACCAGAGAGAGACGAGATGCAAGCGGGATCAATGACAAAGACACTTCCTGTGTGTTTACCTCAGGCTGCGCTCCTTTTTATATAACAAACAAGTATCTAGAAATCAATTCCATCTGATATTAATACTAGTATGATTATATAATTAGTCTGTGATCAATACCACATTGATCCCAATGCAAACAAGGGATTAGAGCTCTCTGTGTTCTCTGGACAGTTCAGCAGACATGATCTGGACATGTTCGACAGGCTGACCAGCTGGCCCGTACAACCTTGACCAAGTTTACGTCGATACGTGATTGAACAGAACACAGAGGTTATGGGAAAATATAGAGTTAGAAGTTACCGAAAGGAATCATCTTTTAACGTCGTGTCAATACACTTTCAGAGTTTGGCATAATTTTACTGATTGGATGCTTCATGATTGCACGGACTCTGTTGAAAGACACGCAGCAAGAGAAGTTGTACAGCAGATCAGTGGCTGCGTTGGCACCTGATTTCAGCTGACGTTGGCTTTTATGTAGCACTTACAAAAATGGAAGACGACTGTATATTTGCAGATCAACAAATCAGCTGTGTTATTGTAAGAACTGGAGCTGATATTACCACAATAAAAATTGTTTTTGCATTTTTGCTGGATATTTTTTTAGCTTCAACACTGTAAAACATTGCAAAAGGAGGGAAGGTAAAATATTTGAAAGGATAATTCAAAATATATCTACTATGAAATATAATCAGGGTTATTTAAAGATATAACTTTTAGCTTCATGCAATTTTGCACCATGCAAATTTATACATATTTATTTATGCATATATTGTGAGGAATTTTCTGTCTTGTTCTCAGGCCTGTAACATTATTGTGTGTGTGTATGTGTGTGTGTTTCAGTTTGTGTTGAGCGTGACTGTTGTCAGAACGCGCTTGTCAGTGTGAAAGACGACAACAAACACGCGAGCACATTGCCAGACATTACACAATAGGCGTGCACAAAACACCCCCCCCTCCCTCCGTCACAATTGCCTGTTTCCCTCTGTTGTGCTTTTGTTTTGTCCAGCCTCATTTGTGATGGTATTTATCTCCGTAAAGGATACAAAAACCTTGCTCTCGTCTGAAAGAAGAGTCATTTACAATCATTTACATTAACAAAAACTGTATTTTACCATTACAATAACCTCAGACAATAGCATATATCCGCCTCGTTCATTTCGAGCAACAAATGAACAGAGGTACACACACGCTCCCATTGTTCTGGGTAAAAATGTGCCACAGACGTAATCATCTCCCCCTGCACTTCGCATATTAGATAATGAGAAGATGCTGATAAGTTCCTCAATACAATCGGCTCCCCATTGGCTAATCCACATCATTCAGCATTGTGAGGATCACAATGATGGTTTATTATTGCTCATTCAGAGCTCAACAATGATTTAAACATTTGCAATATAAGAACAAACACACTGCCTCAGATCACTCATCCATTTAAGAGGATGCCAGTTCTGCTTAGTAGCAGCTGTGTGTTGCTTGGAGGGTGTAGATCATTGTTAGTCTCAAAGCTCTACAGTCGACACCTACCTTTGGACCAAGACAATGTTTTGTGCAGGGAAAATATGCGAAGAATGCCTGATATACAGTGGGAGAGCCTGTGAAATGAGATACAAGTGAGCTTAATTATACACTTGAATACGTATAGGTTTACAGTGAAACGCCGAAAATGAATCGAGAATGGAACTTCGACATGATGTGGCCGCAGTAAATGTTCCCATTTCCCCAGGATCTTATAAAGAGAGAAGATCTTCTGTTTAGCTCGTCTATCCCTCCTCTGTCAGGCACCTGGGGTATTGAATTTCACTGACACTCAGGCCCTTAATGAGAAGCAGAACGACACCTTCATATTATAGCTCGTGCCCTACCTCTCTCCATTTCTATGACTTGCTTTAATAAATTACTGTCCAATAAGAACTTTTATGATCTTGGCATATGTTGCCTTTTATAGGTGAAAATAATTGCGTTCCCAGATCACCCTGCCCATTCTGAACATGAGAATGAGACTAGCGGAGCCTACAAAATGAGATAGTTTCACAGTGTCTGCACAAGTCCTTCTCATTTGGGTCGTTACGCCTCCCCCCCTGCCTTCTTTCTCAGTTTCCTGGTATACCTTCACAAGCACCACCACCATCCCCCCCTTCTTTGCCACTCTCGACTCCACTCATGCCTAGAGAGGCCTGCGCTTGCATGCCAACAGGCACTCTTAAACCCACAACACCATCCCCCAATCGACTTCACACGCACACACACACACAGTCTTGTTTTTGAGTTCCCACTGAAGTGTGACAGAAGCCACTTGACAGGTGACACACACACACTTGATGTTATCGGGTCAGGGCCAGAGATTCAGCCTCTTGAGTGATGAGAGACTGTCAGTCGCATTGTTTATCTACGCTACAGGAGGGGAGAGAGGCGAATGACAGAGAGAAAGCGAGTGCTTCTTTCTTTCTTTGCCATATATCACTCAAGGGGAAAAGAGGGGGTTGTCGGAGAGGGACAGACAGAACCTTACTCCCCGAAGAAGACAGAGTCTACATGTGGAATTTCGGGGGCATGACCAGCGACTCTGGAGCAACAACACTGGAGCAGTAAAGGCAGAAAAAAGGTTCTCGTGGTGTACATGATGACACGCTTCATTATATGTGTTTCTGCTGAAGTGCCAGAGCAGACAGGAACTCACAGGGGCCTAAAATAGAAGTGCTCTTCAATCATTTAGAGAAATGTGCTGGAGTCGGCTCACAAATTGATGTGGCTTTGTTATCGGCATTGTCAATTGATTACACCTAGGGCGATAATGAAATAACTAATTGAATGTGTCCTCTTGTAAACAATTTGTTGAAACGTACCAAACACAAACGGCCACGTCTCACCTCGCTCTGCGTGCGTGTGTGTGTGTGAGTGTGAGTGTCTTTTAATTAATTGAAGACTGAGTCTGATAACCTTCACAAAACTATTAGCGATGCCTTTTGTTGCATGCACCGAGTAATCTCTGAAAAACCACAGAATGCTTCAATAATATTAAAAAAGATTACTACAGCATGGTGTCATATGTGGTGGTTGAGATGGTGTGTTATGCCAAGGCCAAGGTGAAGTGAAACTTAACCTCCCTGCTCCATTTTTCACAGCTGGGAGGCAGGGGGTCAAAGGTCATTGTTTCAGAGACTGTGGTTTCTTTGTGTTTCATCATGGGTATAATGAGTGAAAAGACCAAGCACTTAAATTCCCTTATAGAAGAGAGCACTCTACCAGGACACAAACGCCCCTAAAGGCACTTTATAACTAAACTCGTTCATTCTCTGCAGTTTCTCTTTGTCTCTCTAGTCTTCATTAATTTCATCCTTCACGTCTGCACAATAGCATCATGGGAAATACGCACAATGTAAGAGGATAGCTCAGCACATGACACATGTTTTCTTGTTACAATAATTATTTATTAAATTTAAAATATCTTTAGCACAGGTTAAAAATTAGACACTTCCATCTACCATGAGCGCCTTGGGATTTAACATGGTTGTAACATGGTTGAAAATAAACACTCTTAGAAACCCAAAAAGATTTCTCCACAGTTCCTCCATCGCTATGTTCATAAAATGCCACATTAGAGTTGCTAGGGCAGAGGCAAATTTGGCATATAGATAATCGTCATTTTTACTCGACTTAGTATTAGAAATGAGGAAAAAAAAAACTTTTTCAAAATGTCTTTCCCTTGGAAATCATAATTTGGAGAATTTGGAACGAGTCAAAATCGCTTGTCATACCAGCTTCATAGTTCGTTCAATGGTTTTTGCGTTATTTATCAGAAACAAACGTGTGCCGTTTTAAAATAACGGCACACTTTAAAGCTGGTGATACGTAGTTTTCAGTGAGATAACTCAAATGGCAGCCCATTTTCCACTGCTTTTAAGCAACAGTTTTGCCATGGCATTTTATTGTCTGTGTTAGACACTAAGGATATGTAATTAATTATTAAGTGTATGCGTGTGAACGTGCAGTGGCAATGAAAAAACTACAAAGAGTATGGTCAGACTACCATCCTTTCCCCTCGTCGTCTTATTTCCCAACCCGACTATTCCACAAACCAGTGATTTATGGTCCTTTTGCCTCGGCCCTACCTTAGGAAACATAAAAAAGATAACAAGTAACATGAGCAGAGCACTGTAGTAAATGGCAGGCCAATGCATTAGTTATCAGTAAGAAAACATTAACAGCAAAGACATATATTTTCCAGTTTTGAAGTTGTTTACAAACCATATCCATGTTCACAATTTATTATGTTTTTCCACGTCGGATTTTTTTTCGTCGTTACATGCCATATGAGAAGTCTGGATTACAAAAGTACCTGAACAAATTGCTTGTATATTAGCATGCATAGCTGTTTGGTATTTACATCCTATTTACAGACTCGAAACTAAGAAGAGAAGGATCTACAATACACTTTTTTCTTTCATGTATTCCATTTACATTTCTAGGATGGAGAACAAAAAGCAGCCTCATACCGATTTGCAGAGTACACAGGACATGCACATAAAATAGAATGTCTGCTTGACTGAACAAAGTGTTGTTGTTTTATTCCCTATCGCTGAAAAAAGGAATAGCTCAATTTGGTAACAGGCTACGTCTCTGACCAGTGCGACTGCATTGCATAACACAGATCTATTTTTTTTTCCTTTGTCTGTATTGCGCACCAGTCTCTGAGCACAGGGGGCTTGGAAAGGTTAATTTACGATGTTAACCGTGCCGTGAAGGGAAAAGCAAATAGGAAAGAGCATGCACAGCACTGGAGAAGGACATTAAGCTGCGGCTACATCTTTCTCTTTTCTCGCTCCCTCTATCTGTCCAGTGACAACAGTAGGGCCCCCTGATGTGTACAAAGACACCGGGCTATCACCATCCATCATTGCAGACATACTGAAAGGATCTTTCACCAGTGATCAGGCTGTAAACAGGCGCACACTACTGACATCTCTGTATTTGTTTTTTAAATCCTAGTGTCATTCATAGCTACAGGAAAATCCCAATGTAATGTGCAAGAAAATAAAAAACTATCGGACAACTTAGCTCACAAGATCAGTGTAACACAAAGAGGAAGACAGTAAAGGAATTAACCGACAGTACACAGTAGAGCTAACAGAATAAATAACTCTAAAATGCAATGCTACATCATATCTATATGCACATTGTACACCTCTTATGTTCTGCTCGTGTCAGTGTTGGTAGAAAGAATGGAAGACGTAGATATATTTAGACTGCAGACGGCATTTGTAACCCAGCTCATGGGTGTTGCAGTCATTAAAGATATTGCTCATTTAGCGAGAATAACATCAGTATGGCATCCTTAATTCTCCCCACTACTACAGGTCCTTTGTCCACCTCCAGCTCATTTACACTCAACCTCTAATACAGGCAATCAGCAGCACTATACCCTCACTGGGGGTCCATAAACACTTGATTTCACAGAACTACCTTTGATAAAGGAGGGAGGTGACTGCAGGAGCATGTTAATGTGCTTTCCCATAAAGCTTATCTCTGACTGGGGTCATGGAGGCCAAGTGGCAAGGGGCTGATCGCCATAGCAATAAGACCCTAGAAGCCGTTACTGCAGCTTACGACCCCTCTGACAATAACAGAGCCAACCAAGGCCTACCTTTGGATAATCAAACCCCTCATCCAGGCCCATGTGGGAAATAATGTGGACATTTACTACAGTACAATTGAAATGAGGGGCTAGCACAAATTAACCTCTGGTAACAGAGAAGGGGTTCATTGTGATAGGAATCATAAATTTTTAATTGTCCACCGGCAGCAGTATTTTAAAAGCATGTAAATACGAAATCATGAGCTGACCCGCGCCGTGCAGACGTGGCTACTGTTTCAGCAAAGTTTAAACAAAGTCATTCTGGAAAATAAATTAAAAAATGCCCCCCTCCCCCTCCGCTTTTTTTTCTGTCAGTGTGTTGAGCGGCATGATTATTTTTTCTTCTGTTTTTGTCAGGTATATGTGATGATACTGTATAATTTAGTGGACAAAAGATGGGAGCTTTGAAGAACACTTTGATAGCATATGGTTATCCCCTGCTGGCTCGCACTCTCTGCTCCGTAGGGGGCCCAGAAGGGATGTATGTGTAACTTTCTGGACTCTACAAACTTTTCACTTCTCTGAAACTGAAGGATTACACCCTGTTCACAGCAGGGGGAACAGCATGCCTCCTAGCATCTCCCCTTGAGCCACTTTAATCTCCATTTTACACCCTAAAGACAAACCCTAATGTCCCCCCAAAGCATCACCAGGCTCAGATGGCAGAGTAAGGGTAAATCAAATCAATGCTATTGCCTTTCTCACTTCCCCATGTGTGCCTGACCCTGAACGAGTGCACACAGCCTTTTTGCACGATCACAATAAGCTCGCTACGGCTACCAGAAAGTCCATTCTGTGTTTTCCATATACATTAGCTTCATCAATTGTGTTTCAAAGCAGGCAAATTGGAATCTAGTTAAGCTGTTTTTCCTGCCGTTAATTTTCTCTGTTTTCTGGCTCAGGTGCAGGAGACTAAATCAAGCTGTCAGAAACCAGACTGCACAGCTAAACGGTGCAGGCTGAAATGCCACCTGTCCACAGCTTCTGGCAATTTATTACTTCCCTATTTATTTATTTATTGCTATAGTGGCAACTTGGGTATTTGTAAGAGTCCCTACTGCTTATGACAAAGTTGTTCTGTTTGTGTTTTTCACGTACAACACTTACGTGAACATTTGGGCTGTTTCACCACAGCTAATGGCTACTAAAGAGATGTGTTTTCCTCCATTACCTAATCAGATGCTAAAGATTTGGTTTACAGCATTTATCAATGGTATTACGCTGAGGCCAGCCCAGAGCATACACACCAACCAAGGCATTTTGGTTAATCCGATTCTCTCTCTGACCCCACCACAAATCTTCTTGGGAGCCCATCTCATCTCAGTGAGGGGCTTGATGGCTAACTGCTCACCCCGAGCACGAGCTTATGCGCAGGTCAGAATGAGGTGGGAGTAAGGGCTTTAAAGTCTGTATTATTCATCCCTGTCATTAGCTATGTGACATAAGGAGGTCTGCTCTGTCTTTGCTGCTGTCTGGCTATTAGAACGACCCTCATCCACTCTATCTCTGCGGCCAAATCCACGCTGTTTTAAATGCTACATTTCACGCATTTTTACAAGTTATTTTCAAGTCAGACATACCCAAACAAGTCGGTTATGCTGTGAGTAATGTCAGAGTGGACAGACGGTACGTTGAGCTCATACATGTGAGTCATTTTTGAAGAGTCTTGGGCCCATGTGGAGGTCAAGATTAAAGCAGGGCAGCTGACATGGGTTGCCTCACTGTAATCCTTTCCCCTTTGACCCCACTCCCACTACTCCAACCACGTCTGAGGCGAGGTCACTGTTAATCATGACACCCGACCAGACACAGACACACACAGTAACAGGAGTGTGTCTGTGTGTGTGGGCATGCATGTGTGTGTTAGAGAGAGAGAGAGAGAGAGAGAGAGAGGAAAAGAGCATGGAAGCGTGTGCCTCTGCATGTTTCTATATTACAGAGTCGGAAAGTGGGCAGAGCTGTTGGTTTCTAAGTATTTTTTCCCCATTATGTATTTAGAATTTTCCTTTAACAATATTCTAGGGCTGTGCGATAAAACAATGACAATACATTTTTCAATACAATTTTTTTTTTTTTTTACAATTTATGACAAATATTTCATAAATGTTCAATATAATCAAACCACCCATACACTGGAAGAGTTGGGTGCTAATACACCTAAAACTTGAAGAGATCAGTGACCAATAACAAGCCAGTGTGAATGATAACAAAATAATGTTACAATAACATTCAACACACTCATGAAGTCATTTTTAGTGTGATAGTTTTGGCCACAAATAATGGCACTGGTCTATCCCACAAATGAATTTGTAACATAACATTGGCCACAGTAGCTGTATAGGTAGTCGACTCATTGAATGCAAGTTAATGTAATGTTAGTTGCGGCTATTTCAGTAGAATCACATAATATGAAAAAGTGTGACTAAAGGTAATGTGGATAAAACTTGAATACACTTCCTTGTCTGTGAATATGATTTCTGCCCCGAGTCATGTCAGGTATATTTTAATCGGCAGTGGTGGTTGTTACGTCATCAACATCCATCTTTTGGTTTTGTTTTGACAGAGAAATGGCAGAAGTTAGATACTGGGGGGTTTAAAACCTGTACAGAAAAAAAGACCACAGTTGACACTTTTATTTTATTTTTTGGTTTACATTATCAGCTAAAATTGTAAAATCTGTACAAAGGGTTTTTGATGCTGATATTTTGATTAGAATGATTTTAAATCTACCTCAGATTTATGAAATGTTTCACAGTTAAGCAAATGCTTGTTACATCCTGACAGTAAAGAATAGCTTAAACCACAATAAGCTGATTGGTTTCTTCAACTTTCACTCAGGAACAAAAATCTGCCTTTAACCCTTTAAAACCTGGAGCAACCTCACCTTTCTTGTGCTGCTTTCAGATGCCTTTTGCAAGTATTTAAACCTTTGAACCCTGAGCAAATTGATGAGATTTCTTTCAAAAACATGGGGGGAAAAAGACAGTGAGCAACTTGGTAAGAACTCTACCACAAATTGCAAAAAAATAATAGATTTTGAAAATTATATTAAAAAAATAGGGAAAAAAGCTAAGGAAAAACTATTTACAATTATTTTTATTATTACTTTTTAAAATTATGATACAGAATTATTATTATTACTAAGCACTCTTTCCAAGTCATTTCCATATTTGTTTGTTTTTAACTTTCTTTCTTTCTTTTTTTAACTGTTTTTAATTTTCTTTTTCTACTAATTTCTTGCTAATTTTTTGGGTCATTTCTTCTGTCATTGCTCATTGCCTTCTTCCTGTGTTTTCAACAGAAAGAAAGCCAATTTGCGTGGATTTCAAAGGGTTAAACCTTAGAGAAATAATGAATAATAATAATTTTTATTGGGATAACATGTTTGACCATTTCGCCCAGCCCTACAATATCCTCAAGGTAGAAACACAAATTTGTTTTAGGGCCAACAGATTAATTGTTTCAACTTTTGAGTCTAACAAATCATGTTTTGTCCTCCTTTCTGGCGAGATGGACGGCTATCAGTACGATCATACCCATGAGCCTTGAGTGTTCGGGAAGTCAAAACCCTTTGTCTTAGCAGTTGATAACAAACATGGCGTAATAGTTTCTGAATTCACTCAAAATTGAACCATAATCCAAAAGTGGATGAATATAAGAATGATTAGATTAAAATTTCAGTTCTCTCAATAGTGTTAACTTCAGCTTAAGCCCCATTAGCAGTGCACATGACAGAATTTTTGTGGGGAATTTCTGTAAGCTAAAATGAATATGACTTTCAAACAGCTCCTTCCTCTTTGCAACTCTTTTATTCAATGTGGTTTGAATCTATTGTAGCTTTTTGACTATCCAAAATGTTACTAGCATTTCAACTTGTCAAAGTCACATTCTTACAAGGAAGTCAATATCTGTTTCAAATATTAACACACTGTATCTCTGTAATCATCTTGACTCATCTCCACTGCTCTGTTGTATTTCATATGGTTTGCCCATACAAAAGCTTTTAGCCAAACGTCAGTGAGGGTCTTGGCTGTTACCGCCGTCATCAGACTGGCCACCTTTGCACCTACTGTCTGTCTTCCAGGTTGTTTTTCTCCCCACTGTTCTGCCTCTGTGTTTACTCTGTCACTTGGCCCCAATGTGTATCTGCCTCAGTGGTCCACAGACGTATGCAGTACACACACACACAAGCTTGCCGGTGATGACACTAATGGAGTGTTTAGTCAGGAGGACATAGACTTATTAACCAGCTGAGAGAATGGGCTAGATGGTAATCAAATAAAGCGGAGATAAGTTAATAAGCTGTATGTGCAATGGAGTAAGCTACACAGGATTTATCTTGACGGACATGGCACTTGTATGCTGCTACTCATTGAGATACACGAGCACGGTACTTTCAGCATGGTTAAGTGGAGATAATAGGGCATGGGTGTGAAGATTCGTCTCTATCAACTATGTAGCTGTTCTATTTATAACACTGGTCATAGAAATACAAACATATATGCTGTCTTTCTGTCTCATCCATGCTCTTTTGCTCACTCAGTCCCTCCTTTGCTTAATCCAAAAACAAAATTGTGGCACCTCCACAATCTTTATCCTGCTATCACTCACCACAGAGATAGATGGACTGCTTCACTGAAACAGATGATATCTATCCAGAACAAGAGGGAAATGGGAGGAGGATGAAGGAAATGAAGATAGAAAAGGACAGAGGTGAGGTATTAGAAAGGAGACACAGCAAAGAAAGGTATAAACCTAAGGAGGAGGAGGGTGACTGGGGGGGAAGAAGTGAGAAGAGAATGAGGAAGGCTGATTAAGTGAGGCCCATACGGGGGAGGTGGAGGAGAGAAAGGCAGCGGACGGGGCCCAACAGGGGGTAAATCTGAGTCAGTAGCGCTCTATATCTTTCGTATCCCTGCCCCCCTCCTCTCCCACATATCCATCATGTTAATATACCTACAGCGTGGCCCTCTGGGTAATATATCTTTGACCTGTGATTACGCTAACAGCTTATTGTTTGCACACTGAACAATCCCATTATGTCGACGATCTGTTTACATACAGCCTTGCTGTTTAGATTAGCATGGTGTGTATGTGTGTGTGAGAGAGAGAAAAAGACCAAGGATGTGCCTCTACGCCTCTGTGTGCACTTTCACACCTTCTGTCTATGAACATGTTCATCTCTGCATGTTTACGCACATGCGCCGACCCCGGTCAGGGTCATTGCCAAATAAACGTGCGCACGTCACCTGACGATGTGGGCAGAACAACACAGCAGCACCTGCATTCAGAAGCAGAGAAAAACAAATCAACCTGTCACACATTGCCTGCAGCTGCGCAGAAACGGAGCTTTGTTTGACTTCTAAGAAAGTGGAAGGGCTTGAGGCTCAGAGAAGATCAGCACTTGCTCAATGTCTTGTTTCCTACCACATACAACGTCTCGTGTTTGAGTGACATCTTCATCCTTCCTGTATTTTTAAATCTGCTTTAACTAATCACTGCTAAGTCATAAGTCCTAATTTCAAGTTTGTTTACATGTTGACTGTAAATACCCTCATGTGATTCAGTGTGCTCTGACAGTATTGGAATTAAGAAGATTTCTTCATATAAATTGGCTGCACAACAGGGCATACAAATAAGTAATACACCACACCTGTATTCTGCTAGATCTTTTTTTCTTGACAGGGTGTATTGACTAGATTGTGAGCAGTTTGGTGAAAAAGAACACACACCTGCTATCCGTAGTTTTAATCTAATTTGTCACGACTTAACATGAAGTTGTTAGTAGAGCTGTGTCGGTGAAACAGTACAGCTGTTGTGGGCAGGCATCGAAGAACCATTGGGATAGAAGGGTAACAAGTATTTAACCACAGGGCTGAACATCTGGTTGAGCTGAGCGCCATGCTCATTAACACAAAGTTAACCTCAGACAGGACGTGAGGTCATGACAGCCCGGAGAGCCGCATGACGGTCTAACAGTTTAAGGTCGAGGGGTTAGTGAACTCTCCAAGGTGGCTGTCGGTCAGAAAAGAATATTCTATAGGTGGACAGATCAAGGAGGATACTAGAACATAGGCTCTGTGCCACTTGAAATTTTTGTCAAAATAGTCCCTTTCCCTTCCCCGTCCTTTCTCCCGCACCTCACAGCCTTTCTCTGCTCTGCTCTCGGACTTCTCTGGCAGTGCGTAGACTCATTGAGATGTGCAAATCCCTTTGACATAGGATGAATAGACAGTTGCTGGCAGGATGCCCCGTGCCACTTTGTGTGCTGCCACTTAATTGGAGCGCCCCAGTTTGCCTTCCCTCCTCTCTTCGCCTACCCACGCTCACTGTGGCCAGGTTCTGTTTGACATCAAAGGCGAGGTTATGCGTCCCCTCAAAGAATTTTAAAACCTCTCAGCGCTGCTGTTTGGTTGAAGAGGACCTTCCACAATAGCAAGGGGGAAGCGGTAAAACAATTTCTGTCATGTTGCCATACATTTTCTCAAATCAAAGTAAGATGTGAAGCTGACAAAGAGCTTGCATTGGCTAAGGAGAGTCAATCCAGTGACTAGGCCTACCTGCACAACCTCTTCTATGAGTAATGGTCACGTTCCATCTACAAGTCAACATGCAGAGTACAGCATCTGAGACTATACATAGTGGATATACTGTACATATATACAGCAACATATTTGAGTGGCGCCGTGTATGATTGTGCATCTGTGTGCATGCGCTTGTATGCGTGAGTGTGTTCGGGTCAAAGTGAACCAGTGTTTGTTTTTCTTTTCCCCATCGCCATGTGCATCCATCAGTAGACTGGACACTTTCCTCACGAGGCTCTGGGGACATGCAGTGGAAGAGTGGACTGCGGGGACAGGAGAGGGGTCACTGATAAGTCATGGTTTCCTAGATGCACAGCACATACTGAGAGGTAGAGGATGCACGATGGTGGAGATGAGGTGTTCAGCAACCCTAGTGTTTTCCTTGTCGTCCATGCAAAGGTTTTCTGTTTTCACCACTGACGGGATAACCTTTGAGGTTGTCTCTTCATTGGCTTGGCGTGTTATCTGTCAGTCCATTTTGGTTTTTCTTCATAGTCCGTATAAGACAGAGGTCAGAGTCCTCATGTCTGCGTAGCAATGAGTGAGGTGTTGTTTTTCCCTCATGTGTAGGCTCAGGATTGGAAAAAGTGGCCCTCTCAGGCTGACAGCAGCTTCGCTACAGCAGTCACAACCCACACATGGGGAGGGAGAGGGCAATTATTGCAATGGAAAAGAATAAATAGGTATACAAAATAATATATGACATGTTAAAAATTAGATTTAGTAGTGCCAAGGTAGACTCCTGGCTTTGGTAGATCACATGCGTTTCTGCCCAGTTTGATTCCTGATGGAACTGATTGATGATACCAAAGGACTCACTGCCTTATAATCCTTGTAAGGTCGTCAAATAATAACATTACCTATTGCTAATGCCTTTATGCATCTATTTAAATACATAGGAAAAGTGTCCAGATACCCGGGACTATGTCTTTAACTATCATAAAACAAGTATTTTTAAACTTTTAAAAAGGTTGTCTGAAATATCCACGTATTGAGATTTGTGATCTACTAGGGGAGTGGTAAATATACACTATAGCCTGTTCCATGCTGTTGTCTTCATTCGTCTCTATTTACATGTACTAGTGTGGATATTGGAGAGGAAGACTACGCCGTTATGTAAAGAGATTAAGAAGAATAGGAAGTACAATTTTTTTACAGTCCAAATAACTCCAAAGAGTAAAGAAATTATATTGGAAATGATAATTACATGATCTCTGAGGAGGTAAGAAGAATATTGACTTTATATGGAAAATATTGAACCATGAGTACTCTATCCACAGTCATGAAGGTTTACGAAGTTGGTGAGACTTGGTATGTTTCCTATATTAGGAATAAGAATAGGGTTTTTATTATGATCTATTTACAGAGGCATGCATCAATGATCCTCCCACCAAAGAGAAAATAGTCCTTCCAGTGTATTTATCTGACATTGTCAACCATCTCATGTGTATGAGTCTGTCTGTTGTTGTTTTTTTTTCTTCTTTTTTCATGTTTCGTATAAAAAAGCTGGAGGTAAAATATTAGGGAGGGAATCAGGAGTAGTAAGAGGCTTTCAAGAATTTCACTGTCGGGATTTTGAGGGATTTCAGCAGGTCTTGTCTTTTGTTCTTCAGTGAAGTCATTTTTGAATGTTGTGCTTCGTAGGTGTCTTCGTGCGATTGGTTCGGCCGCTCTGACGTCATTGCTGCTCAGTCGTTGGGTTATCTGTGAACAGAAAGAGGAGGAGAGAGGAGGGGTTGGACGAGAAAAGAAAAGAAAAAAGTCATTAAAGTGTGACTCAGACCACTCACATACTTTAGTGCAGCGCTTCCATGCATGCACATAAAGCGCACTATGAGGCAGCGAGTGAAGTCCACATTGTGAGCTGTACAGGGCTCTTGTCTAAACTCGGCCCCCCAGTCCGGGGTTTATGGTGACACACAGTGAGTCACAGTCACTGTATTTGGGGGGTGGGGTGGGCCCTGCTGTCACTGGTGCCAGTGTAAAAACAAAGGCAGAGTGACCACCCTGTGAGTGTACATAGCAAGCCCACTTGGCCGAGATTCAGAGTGACAGTGGCGTCAGCATGGGGGGCTGACTCTATAATCAGCTTCAATTAAGGCCAAGGAGAGACGAGAAAATTCGTCGCGGATGAGTCTACTCCATGTCCTCCTGCATTATACAATCTGCTTGTGTCTTAATTCTGTTTTTGTGTCTTGAAATGCACAAAGTTTGGTGAGACCCCTCAGCAGCTTGTGCTCTGTGTAAGGATGATTCATGTAGCCAGAAGGAGCACTTTGTGGGTGGGCCATTAGACACTGAGGCTATAGTGGAATTCAGCGACTATCTACTGGAGATCCAATTACATGACCCTACTGTAAAGGTGCCCAGCCTGCACCCATTATAAATCACCATAAACAAAGCAAGTATTGACATTGCATTGCATACCGTTACAGCTCCGCTCAGGCCTGTAAAACCTGAAGTTATTATCTTAGTCGTATCCACTCAATTCGCCAAAAAATGGTGTTATTTATTAGCCATAAGATGTTTGATTTTTATTTTCACTTACATAATTTAGTATTCCCAAAAGAGGTTGAGGCAACTTGTGCAGCCTCTGTTGATAAAATATTGTAATCATAATCAAGACTATAATTTGAAACCTACTGGCATTACAGTTTATTACTGGTATCAGCATACACACAGATACACACACTCTTCCTCGGTGGCCCCTCTCCATGTGACATTGTCTCTGTTTGCCTCCCGCCACTAACAACACAAATCACTGCAAGCTATATGTCCCTGTTTTGTCCACCTTTTGCGCAGCAGTGAGCCATGTTCTATGAGCTAATATCCTCACAACTGAGATCACAGCCGTTGCCCCGGGGCATGCTACATCCACTCTCAGAGAACAGCAGCAGTCAAGACTACAGCCCTTCAAGACCGACTGTGGTCCCAGGGTGTGTGATAACTGACTATGTGATGGGAATGCAGGGCCATTTGGACCTCCAAAGCCAGGTGTTAGCACTTCAGCTCACTGCCTCATCAATAATTGACAGAGGCAAACCAATCAGAACAATTTGCTCCCCACAGCGAAGTGCTAGAGCCGCCTAACACCGGTGAATCATTAATGAGGCAATTAGCTGAAATGGTTAGACGGTTAGCCCTCACTGGCAGCGCTCCTGTGACGCTACTGCGATGGGTCTCCTTATACAGGAGCTGCACATGATGGCGTGATGTACCGGCCAACACAAGCTTGAGGGGGAGAAAGAGTGGAATCACACAACAGCGCTTGGAGACAGAGCTGAGCCTCTTTAAGGTTGGAGTGTAACTTGTGTCAGTGATGCCAGCTCTCCATCTGTTGACCACGGATCAGAGGGCCAATAATGGGAACAAACCCAATTGGCCATTACCATGGGAGATTGACCTTTATTGGTTGTTGTTACCATTGCACAGACCAACAGAAGCCGTCTCCCGGGTGATTCAAGTGTGGGAGAGCCTTTATGGACATGGATAAAATCGACCTCAGTGACATCACTCAAACATGGGGGAAGGAACAACAACAATAACAGCAAAGATGGAGTTTGCCTTTGAAGAGCAGAGATCCTGGATTGTTGTTTGAGAGGAAAATCAAAGCCCCCGGGGAGCTGCTCACAAAGTCTCATCGATTGGCCATATTGGAACCATTTCATAGTTTATCGATGCTCCTCTGCCTGCTCTCTCAGCCCTGGGTCCAGTACATGCTCAATTAAACCGGCAACCTTGATGTCAGGAACAAACCATACAAACACTGCACGCTGCATGGATTATTCCCAAACACACACTCCCATCTAAAGTAAATATTTCACACACTGTCCATTTTGTTTAGGCCAGATGAGATTAAAATGATGTTGTTTACTGTTCCTCATTTACAGCTTTTCCCTGCACAAAAACGAGTGTTTCCTCTGAGTTTTTCAGCTGCCCAATCATCCTAATGCATTCTCAGTTTCAATATATCTTTGTGATGGAAGGATTTGGAATGAGAGTGAAAAAGCGGGAGCAATAGAAAGAGAGGGAGCAGGGCTGAAAGAGAGGAGGGGGAGGAATGCATACTAAACTCTTAGGGTTCATTGCTGAGGTATAACCTTATAGCAGGCAATGTGTGCAAAGGTGGTCTGAGAGTCTGTAGCTTTTCATCTGAACTAAGACGATAGAATTAAATTTCAATAACATATACTGTATACTATGCTTTCACCGATGGTATAGACGATATTAGAATACTTGTTCGGATAGTTTTAATCTATTTATCACAGTAGCTGTTTCATCGAAGTCCACACTGAAATACTAACACAACTATCACAGTTTGAATATGTTTAATTGAATTATGGATTGGGGTAAAGGGTGATGATGACAACTTCAAGCAAAGTAAAGGAAGTAACCAGTGCAGTCCCGTATGTATTTTGTTGGTAGAACAAAAGCCTACAAAATCCCAGGCCTCCATAGCATCATGGTCTACAATAAAAAGATCACCAAGAACTCTTCAGGCTTCCCAGAGTTCATGGTTACCTATCTGTTCTTTCGAGGGTACATGGTGGAACATTCTGTTACAGATTACATGGAAACCCTCCGTGTTCAGAACAGAAAATTAACTTCCTCCAGTCACCTATTGTAGCTAATAACCAGATTCAACACTAAGTGTGTGATCCTTCATTAATACACTGCTGTCAAATTACTTATGATGACATATTTTAATGTCAGTGGGAGATAAGGCAATTTGCAGAAAGAAGAAAATAGCTCCAGTGATCTGCTCCATTATTTGCCCCCGTTTTAACACTCTTGGGCTCGATTTCCTGCGAAGTCTTGACAAATTCCCTCCGGTGTATTGGTGAGTTACGCTTCACAAAGCAATCAGTTTGGGAAATAATTAAGTATGGCGATAGCAAGCACTTCACAAGAGCTTTAGAACATAGATAATGGTTGTAATCTAAATGTGTTTGATAAACGTAAATTTAGACATGTTTCATCCCAAAAAGCAGAGTGTCAATTAAGAGTCCAAGTGTTTTACCTCGACATGTGATTGCAGCTTATGGGAGGCAGTCATAACATTTACACATATCCTGTTGGCCCCAACCACCTGGAGAACAATTTAGGACACACTGACTCTCCTATTCTGAAAGCACCAGAGCGAGAAGGTTGTATATTCATAAACATTGTAACCAGACACGTCACGTCAATAGAAACCGAGGGGGCACGTGCCCCCTCAGATTTGAGGGATGATTTTTTTTTTTCCAACCAATTTTATTTTACTTACTTTACCTTACATATTATTTTACCATCTAGCTATGATCAGTGGTCATATTGAGTGAAATGTATTCTAAATAATCTCCTTCATCTCAGGCCCATTTAGTGGCCATAACTTGCATAAAATGCATAAATGGTAATTTACGCATTATTTATTAGGATTTAGGGGAGATTTCCTGTTAGTAGTGATCACACACGGCAACAGAGCAACCATCTTGATAATAAACGATCTTTGGCCGATCATGTGACCGCTCACAGCTTTCCCATTGGATTTTAGCCACCCGGGTCTCCCATTGGACAGCCGATCTTACCGGCTTGACATCTAGGCTTCCGGGTAAGCTATAAACACACCAATGGGATTGATGTAAAGGCTGAAGTGTCCTGCTTTCATTAAAAAAAGAATTACGTTGCTCTTATTTTCCGTTCCGGAAATAGACGCGAAAGAGTACGACTATGTATGTATATGTATGACTGTGTCCTTTTTTATTGCCTTGGCACGCCGTTGCCAATAACATTGGCGCTCGTTATCTACGTCACGTTATGTTTTGCTGTCAGTAGTGGGAACCGGCCTGGGTTCACGTTTGTGTGTATTAACGTTCGTGTGTAGCCAAATATTTTATGCAATACAATAAGCTTAGCTATGTTTGCAATATTTTCCTAGCTGCTAGGGTTTGTTTGAGAAAAAACTCCTTTCCTCCTTACACAAAATAGTTTACATGGCAAGGTCTAGATGCGTTAAGTGTGTGTATGTGTGTGTCTGGACAGGGGGGTCGGCTTTGAGTTTGGGCCCTATCCAACCTCAAGGCGCTGTGCAGCAGGGGCCCAAAATAAGTGATATGAGGGCATCCCCCCAAAAAATTTGTGCACGCGCATAGCGCACGAACCCAATCCACTGTGCCCCCTCACATTTTGGGGTTGCATGACGCCCCTGATTGTAACAGCTCTTTGTCTGATTGAAAATAACAGAAAGTATTTAAACATGATTTCAGTAAAAACTGACCTGGTAAAACTGCGGCCATTTCAACCTTCTGTCATTGAATAACCTTTTGATCATGAGTCATACTAGAACGGTATAAATTGTAGCTTGCTCCAGTAGACCGAATCACCATGACATTGCACTAACAACAGCAATCACTTCAAGGTAGACAACTGGCAATTGATTTGGATTGCAGAGATATGTGAAATCAGCAAACTTGTTTATTTGTTATGTCATTTTCAGGCCAAACTGTCATGTTTAAAGCTAAATAGCTTTAAATACTTAGTGAGGATAGCTTATTCCTTTATGTACAGTATTGTTTCTTTTCTAGCAAAGTGGTTCCCAACTGGTGGGTCGTGGTCCAAAAGTGACTCGCGAACATGTCAAGTTTGTAAAAAAAACACACACTTTATTTTGAAGTACAGTGAATTTCCTGCATAGAGCTTTTATTTTGTGGTGCAGTTTCCTGCTGTAGAGTGACTGACTAACAGACAGCTACTAGACAGAGACAGCAAACTAGCTCAACGACAATGTCAAATGCAATTACGACGCTGAATAGTTTAAATGACAAATCTGGGCCCTGTGGCTGGACCAGAACCACTATTCTAGCATCTTTGATGAACTGAATCTAACATCATGGAGGCTAAAAAATGTAATGCTGTGGAGAACCTGGTCCTACTTCGAAGTTGTCAGAATCCAGCACTTGGGCAGTGACTTGAAGCGTCAGAAACCAACGAAAAAAGGCATCCTTTAATGTTGGCTTGATACAGGCCAATTGCCGATATAGTTTAACGGCGCCCAGTGGCATCAGGGGGAAACGCAGCAGGGCAAGGTGAAAGCTAAAGCAGCAAAAGTCTGATTAGGGCAGGTGGGAGTGGTGATGGAGGGGTCCAACAAACACGACTTTCACCCGAGAGAGCGGTGTTTGTGTCCCGTAAGATTCTAAAGCCAAATCCTGTTCTTTTTTCCTAAACCCAACCACGTGCATTAGTTGTTGAAGCAAAAAAAAAAATGCCAGTTTGCAGTGTTGTACTGACAAAGTGTGTTTATTTCGAAAGAGACTGTGTGTAAACATTAAATTTCCTCTGAAAACGGAAGTGTATTTTGAAAGAAGACAATGCATGTAACAGGCAGAACTTGACACGGTGTCCCAGAACATGAACAACCAACGCACCCAGGGTACCTTGCACGTTGTAAGTGGACATGGAAAGTCCATGTCGAAATGTCAATATTTGACGAGGCCAGAGTGAGAATGTGTTGGTGTGGACGGGGGTCACATCAAAATGTATTTTATCCACCTGATAGAACCCCCTAAAAAAATCACTATCAGTCTGTGCTATATTTGGAATATTTTCACCTGCTTACCTCACACACAAACTAACAGAGGCAGTGGTAGACCAGCAACTCTTGTTGGGTAAAGTAAAAGTACTGTTTTTGTCAGGCTGGTGTCTTTGAAATAACATCTTCAGTTACCGGTTGCACAGAGCTGTCTGACAGCAAGGTGAAAATATTCTAAATATACTTAACACTTGAACCGATACAGATTTTCTAGTTGGGTCTTGTTTTAGGGTGGTTAAAAGCTCAGAAGTTATTGTAAATCAACATTGTGATTAGGTTTGTATTTCTGTTTTAACTACCAAGCCAAACATACCAATAATTCATTGGTTTCTAATTGGCTAAATGGATTGGGATAAACCAGCCCAATAGTAAAGATAAACAGCTTGTCAAAAAAAATGTAAAATTTGATTTTGCTCTTTTTAGCCAATTGTGAAACAGACATTAACAATGGATGGAATGGATCCCCCCCTTTTCTCAAGGAAACCTTTTGTTGTTGATGCAAAGGAAAGATTTCAAGTAATTGATTAGTAGCTGGGTCGACCTGTGTTGCTGATATTGACAGTTATGCAGATATTGTAGACAGCTAGTCTCTGTTTAATGATCGCTATTCACTTTTATAGCCCTCCCAGGAAGCCATCCTCAATAAATATTTGCAAACAGGAAATTTGCAGTATGACTTGAGAGAGTCATAACCCTGGCACCTATGTGTTTTGAGATTAACGTGTAATTAAAATAGTAAATCAATATTTATTAAGCAGTACTACAAAGCAAATGAGAAATAGAATCAGGTCATATAATGAGTCATGGGATAGAGAAGGGTCCTTTAAAATAGCATTCTGCAAAGCAAGGATATACATAGATGCCAAAAATACTGTCAGTCACTTGGCACACACACACGTGCTCTTCACACATACACAAACGCAGGTATAGAAACCTCATCTCGCCCTGAGGACCCCCTTCCTTTCCAAACCACACTTTTTAAATGTGGAGTCTACACTTTTTTCATTTACTCACCACAGCTTTCCCACAGTTATGGTTTGAAGACTTGCATGCCTAGAGTAGCTTCAACTGCAGAGACAAAACACCTGAAAACACCCCCTGCGCCTCTCACACTGCTGAGCTCAAAGGGAGTCAAACACTGTCCATACTTTCCAGCCATCCACTGGAGTACGGAAAAGAGATGTTAAAAGCTTAATGGGCCGCTCCTGTTATTGTTTAAAAATTGCTCGACATATAAATGGCTGAAGAAAACATTGGTTGGCCTCAATTATGCATTGAAAATAAAGTTATGAGCTAGTGGCTGAATTATTGATGCTGGCACCGGGAACAAGAGCATGTTGGCAATGTGTCACTGCTTTTTTGCTGATGCTTCATCTTGTATTGATAATTTTTCATCTAAAAAGCCCATGAAGTCTTGATCTGTGAAAGATGGAAAAACACACCATGAGTATTGGAAATCTAATGCAATATTACTGGAAGAGGAAAACAGATAACATAACATCGAGTAACATAATGGAAAAATAAAAATGGAGGAGAAAAAAAATGTGTGGGGCTTTAAGTCGGAGGCGTAGATACTGTCGTAGACAATACATCTAACAACCTCACTCTTTACCTAATAGAGGTGTTACATTAATGCCATTATTTCTCAACGGTCTCTATATGTGTATAAAATAGGGCATAAAAGCACTAAGGCTCTGGGCTTGGGACTGTCCCGTGGAGCTGACGCACTTCCTGACATGCAAATGCTCGTGGTTCATCTGCCGATAGCCTCTCTCTATCCTATATGTCTCACTGACTCAGTCTCAGTTAACTACTTTCACTCAAACACACACACACACACACACACACACACACACACACACACACACACATACACATGTGCACACAAGCATCAGCATGTGCAGAGTACAGAAAAAAATGCAAATGCTTATTTTAATAATGGAAGTATTTGCAGAGTTAAAGCCATGATCTAGAAATAATTGTGAGCTCCTGTGGTCTCTATTGTTTCATAGTATTTGGACATTTTTGCATATAGAAATTACCTCCTACTTTTTTTTTCCATTTTACGACCAACACTGTGATGTAACGTGATGAAGCAGAGACACAAATGAATAAAAATAGTTGTGCCTGAATTCCTGAATTTTCTGCAAAGTGAACAAAATGCTGGACTCCAGTAAGTTTAGTTAAGAAGATGATTTGATGTGTGGAAAATTCCAAATTACTTCCACTGATCCTTTCAGTGAATAACTGACTGCTGGTGTTGAAGTTCAGCATCTGATGCCAAATACACGGGCCGTATCAGTCCAAACGAATGTAGTTTTTTCCTTTTCTATTTCATATTGCCGCTTTTAGACACTTAAAGTCTTTACTAACAAACATCTCACACAGTGGTTGTCCTCTTTTTCCCACAGCTTTTGTTTTTGGGGTCAAGTGTGACTGCAGGCCGCATTGCACCGCAGCCTGTCTGACTGACTCTGTTAGCTGTCATTCTTTAACTTCTCCATCCCTCTTCTCACCTCAGACACACTCACACTCTTTGCACGAATTACCCAAAATGCTCACCAAAAACTAGAGATAATTGTCACTTATCATGATGGACTTTAGCGCTCCACCTAGGCGCCCACTGTGGAAATTCCCTATTAATATTAGCAGTGAGTCAAAGATTGCTCAGCTCTTATCTCTGTGGATATTTTGAGAGTTATTCTGGAGAGCCCTCTCTCTCCGGTTCACCAGGGTAAATTTACTGTTAAAGAGACCACGGTGGAGACGCCGATTACCCAATCGGATCCTGTGTTTATGGACTAAAGCCACAATGAGAGCGGCACCGCACTCATTTAGTGTTTCACAATCTGCGGCCGTTTAGCAGTCTGTGCACAGCCAAACACGCTGTGGAGAGAATGTCTTTTTCGTCGATTGTTAGAGCTCGAATGAGACTAATGTTTTTCTATCTTTGTCCTTTTTGGATGTGTTTGAACATTTTTTATTTGAGAGCAAACTGAGTTTATTCTCTGCTGGATTTTTTTTGTAGTAGCATAAAAGCTTGTTTAATTAGATTTCACACATATACACACTTCAAACAAGTTATGCAAAACTTCCTTTTAGTCCTTCAAAGAAGTTTTAAGTATTTCAGCATATGGAGATGAATATACTGTTAAAACACTCAAGCTGTATCTTTGTAGCAGATGCTTTTGATTTAATAAAAATATTGCTCTATGCTTTTTTTTTTATTATTATTATTATTAAAAATGGAAATCGTTTTTAATTCATTTATTAATTGTTTTATATGTTATTTAAAAAAATCAGCATGTAATTGGCTTTCCTAAAAACATTTTCTGGACTTATATGACTACATGTAAATGGCTCTCCTAAAAAAAGCTTTCTGTTTTTTATTTTAAATATTTTGTGTTATAAAGTGCTCAAGCACTTTATAAGAAAAGAGCCAAACACTACTGTCTGCAGACCTCGGCAGCTGACATTTTCAGCAGGCATTAAAAAAAGCTCAATGAATCATCTGCCAACGTTTGAAGACAGAGAGGCTGAGTGAGGTTGACAAAGACGGGGAGATCAAAAGAAAAATACAGAAGTGAAACTGAGCAGGAAAACAAGTGCCTGTGATATTTCTCACGAAGCATTATGACTGGCCTCAGCCCGCGGCCGAGTTTAGGCCACTCACAATCAAACATCCAGAATATCTCCTGCATGATTCACCGAGCAGCACTCACGGTTAACGCACTGCTACGGGGGGAAAGAAGACGTTGTAGTGGATGCTTGAGTCAAACAACCGCAGGTCACGTCCGCGCCTCAGTTTTACATGCCCATACCTCTCCAGCCCACTCATGTGTGCCTATGTGCAGCACAGCCTTAAAAAAAAGAAAAAAAGAAAAACAGCATGTGGATATATTTTCTGCTCGGTGTCAGTTTCGTGCCGCCCGTGACTCAACTCCTGTCATGCTTCGGTCTTTCATCTCCGTAACGGTGACTGCTGAGATGCTCTTACTTTTATTTCCGATAAATGACTGATTTTATGTTTAACTGGCAGTCGGAGGCCACCGTTAACCTTTCCACACCTCTGCAACAGTGTGCTTTTCACCTCATTTGTGAGGTGTGAGATGTGTGCTAGTACAGAGCCGCCCACTCGCTTCCCTTCCAGGGTCCCATAATGTTAGCCTGTGGAGGAGCCGCTGAGGAGATCAATATCCATCAGACTGCTAAAATAAATACATTTATCACACCCTGATACTTGCTACACCTCGCCACAACAGCATGTTACATCTGATTGGAGGCAGAGATACTCGGGCTCACCCAGCAGCTACAGAAGCTACCATCAAACTCTCTCCTTTAAAAAAACAAAAAAAAAAACAAAAAAAGGTCACATAACACAACGATTGTCGCTTTCAGTGGTGTTGAGCAAGAAGATGACAGACTTACGGCTCTCCGTAGCTCACATAGAACAATACTTTTGACTGCGCGCTTCATCTCTTGTAAGCTCTCTGGGTTTTAAAATCTCATCTGAGGAAAATGTTCCTTCTGTCCTCCCTCTGCTGCAGATAAAGAACAGGCGTTTGAGTAATTATGGTGCATTATCACCAAGGAACGTTTCATTGCTACATTTTAAGCTGTGTAGTGAGCGGTGACAAACGAACGACCATTTTAATTTCTATCAGGAGGAAAAACACATGGCTGGAGCCAATGAAGTCAGCTCTCTCATTCTGCCACTGACTGAGACCATCTGGACCAAATAAAGTTTTTCCCTTTGAATCAACAGCTGTTGGAAATTACACGGCAACACTCCTTCTCTATATATCAGTCTTTTTTTCTGTTGTTGTTGCTGCACTCCTTTTAAAACCAACCATGTTTGTTTTATGGTTTTAGTTTAGTGCCAGAGTTGATCAGTGCTCACAGAACAAAACAAAACCTGACTTTTTCAAATGCACCTGTGTTTCCCTTTATTATTTTTTCTTCTTCTCGTTGCATGTCTTTGGCTCTGTATCTTCCTCCCTCTAACCCTGCCCACTCTGCGGTGGTGATCGAAGGGTTGACCATGTCAGTCAATCTGTCAGCGGCTGACAGTTTTACAACACATGCACTACACTGATGGGTACCATCACTCACGTAACGATTGCCCCTCCGCACGCTGAAATCAAAAGACAAGACAGAGCGAGAGGGGTTGAAGAAACGGAAGTAGAGGCAGTTGAGTAAAAATAACGACTGAGACTTAGTGAGATTGGGAGAAAAAAAAGAAGCAATTTTATCTCAGTTTCATTTTTGAAACTGTATATTCCCTTTTCAAGATTTTCATGAGGTTTTGAAGCCGGAGGTAGATTTTCCCCTCGGTGCTGCAGAGATGGAATCACCGTGGTTTTCTTTTTCCACTGGCCAGAGGAGAATTTGTTCCACTCTGCTGGCGGATATGATTTTAACACTTCATTTTGTCCTGGATTACTATCGGAGAGCAAGGCATTTAAATGTTTTTGACATTTTTTTAAACTCTAAACCATCTTATATGTGGTTAAAGCAGAATTATCTATGATCAAAACTCACTGTGTCAGAAATGCAGAAGAGAAAGGACAACAAAGGCAAACATGAAACTGAGACGCTTGACACTTTAGTCAGTTTAGCTCTTTCAGTTGCACGTGCCACTAATCACTGTGTCCACACACACACACACACACACACACACACACACACACACACACACACATTATAATAGTTCGTTTCAGTGGCTTTTTTTCCACCTGCTACTTGACAGCAGACGGTGACGGGAAACTGTCGGACCTGACGGCACATGTCCTAGACGGCTGGGTCAGCAGGAAGCCACAAGTATGCACGCTTGAGCCTGGAGTTTTACTTACATAGAAGCCAATTTGAGGATATAAATGATCTGATGGTTTTAGGAAAATGTGCTTTGAATTGCCAAATCCTTTTTTTTTTTTAATAGATAGTTATTTTATAGATAGATTTTCTCCTGCCAGAGTCCGAACACTTGCCAATTTATTTATGTAGCAAAACAGGAAAATGCCTAATATGAAGTTCATGCTCACTTAATGACATTAAAGAAGCAGTCTGGTAGTGTATTTTTTGCACGGTGCTGCATTGGAGACGATTTCAGAAGCAACAAACACTCTTTGAATCATGTAGTACATTTTGATCAGTGAGGGTTTTAATTAAATCAGTTACATTTTGATTCACAGCTACTTATAGACTAAATGGGTTGAGATCTGCTCTCAACATTACTTTGACACTTGACAGTGCTGCAGATTAATTAAAAGAAGCCATGCTACAAATTGAAATTACAGCACAAGCAGTAGTCTCTCCTTCCGCAGACCCAGGGGAGGAACAGTCCTAAGTGTTCCTCAGAAAGCAGGAGGCAAAAGCTGCCCAGAGGAGAGAGGCAAACGAGCCAATCTGTTAGTCTGTTTACGGGGGGAATGGCGGCAGAAGCATCCTGCCACCCTGCGCCGTCATATGGGAGCCCGTCTCCCACAAACACATGCTTAATGACTCGATTTATTCACCCCGTCACTATATCTTCATCTTTGCCTCTCTCTTCCTCTAATGGTCCTGCCCATATGCACTTCCAGTTTTCCGTCTCCGTTGGTGTATTCAAGTTATGGGCGCAGTGTTGATAACTTGTGTAGTTTCTGGGGAGTGTGGAGGAGCATGATGGTGACACATCAGGCCTTTGAATGGGGCACTGTGTCCCGCTGTTAACTCATGGCAGGGGTAGTTCCCGGTCACGCGGTCATGGTGGGGTTGTGTTTTGAGCGGCCCGCGAGATGTGTGTCAGTGACATCTGGGCCAACGTTGCCGGAGCATCGATCAGACTGTAGCTCTGGAAGGTCTCTCAGAAGCTTTATTCTTAAATCTATGCTGACAGGTGATGACATGATGGAGACGGGCCTGCTGAATTGATTGTGTCCTCTCTCTCCTTTCACTCCCGCGCTCACACTCCCACCACTTCCATCGGCCTCTCTCTTCTCTCCCTCGCCTCTTTGTCCCATCACTCTCTCCCCTTCCATCTCTCCCCTCCTCCTCCTCCTCCTCCTCCTCCACCCGCTCTCCTTCTCTACTCATCGCCTGGATGTGTCGAGCACAAGATGTCAGATTATTTCCCAGCAGACACTGCGCTGTGTGACAGAGGACTGGAGCTGTATATCACTGGATGACACTTCCTCGGCCCCCCCCCCCCCCCCCCTTCTCTCTCTCCGTAGACAACATCAAATATCGCCGGGTCTTTTTGATCACTTAAAAGGCTTGTATTAGGAGAGGAGCCGGTGCTTAAACAAAAGCAAACAAAGTGTTTCATCTGTCATGTTTGTCAGTGGGCCATATGTGCGGCGTAACAGCTTTTCTATCGGCGAGGTGGCAAACCACACGATATCACACGTTACGGGACTCCAAAAACAATCCAGACTCTGGCGGCCATTCTTCAGCAACTTATTTTTTATTCTCATTCATTACTCTGTGATATTTTTTAAAATACATGTTATATAAAAAAACTAAATGAAACCCAACTTGTAATGATGAAACGTAAAAAAAAAAAAATCCCCTCAGCGTTCAGATTTTTTTATGCCCACTAAAACTGGGCTGCAGTCCATTCCTTGTAATTGTAATTGAATGCACTGAGGGCTTTGGCATGGGGCGGGGTCGGCACAGTATCCAGGCCAACCGCTCAGCATATTGTTTCTATGGCACCTGTCCCCCTAGATTAATAACTCCAAGGTCTGCGCTGGCAAAGCACGCATGGATATCAGAAATTACAGTACTAATTCAGGACTAGGGATTTATACAGCAGCCTCTCCCGGGATTTATGACGAAGTGAGCACGGGAGCAGGAAGAGAGACGGAGAGAGACTAATAATCCTAGCAAAAGTGATTAGCTCAATGGGAGAAATTGTGTGTTTGTAGCCCTGCGATTATTATTGTGTTTCTCATCACATAATGAGTTTGAACAATGCAGTTAATGGTATTATTGGCGGGCCACCAGAAACGGGGTGTATATAAGCTTGATAGCACTTTTTCATCAATAAATCACTCCAGTGCACATGGCAATATTTAAATCTATGTTATTAAAATTGTTGGAACAACACTATCAGATTTATGTTGTGTTATTTTATTATGGATTGATTATCATCATCACAGGCATATCTGATTTGCGTGGAGGCAGCTGGAGCGTGGTTGCTTTAATCCATTTTGATTGCTCTGCAGAGGAATGCCACTGCTTTGCTTGAATGGACAGCCGTGCACCTCTGATGACTGGCTTAGAGAGAAAATAAACCACTGTGGTTTTCCCCCCTTCTTTCTTTTGTTCCCTGTTATTTGTTGGTACAAGTATTTGTATGTTTAAAATATCTCAATTCCTCGTTTCTGGTGTCGCCTCAAAGGAAAATGTGATACAGCATCTTGTATTATTACCTCCTCTTTTACTATGCTGTAGGTCATTTATCTTGGTGAGACTTGAGACATGGGGAGTCTTTATAATCATTATCAGTTTGATGAAAGCATTATGAATCATTTAAAAAAAAAAAATCTAAAAACCAATTGCATTCAGTGGAAGAAGACAAATGGAAAAGAGTTGCATAAAAGGCACATCGGAGTAATTTCAGCTGCATTAAAACAGAGACAGTGGGAAGAAAATGTGTGAGACCAGAGACCAGAGAAAGAAAACAGGGAGCAGGAGTGTGACCACTATATAGACGCACACTCTGCTCTCTGTTTACAAAGTAGCCTGATGTGAATCTAATTATGATCAGTTTGTTTATTCTGTTTCGTGATGAATGTATAAATCTGGGTAGTCTGGATGATGAGGGAAGAGATCAGTCTCAGCACGGAGAGGCATTCGAGTACGTCCGCTCACCGACACGGCAGCAGACTTACCGGCTCTCAGAACTGTGACAGCCCTGAAATTACAATTGAGTTTCACTCTTTCCCGCTTTCACACCTACCTCTTTCTCCCCTTCCTTGTTCTTCCTCCCTCTCCAACACTCCCTTTCTCATCCCCCCCCCCCCCCCCCACTCTCTCTCTCTCTCTCTCTCTCTCTTTCTCTCTCTCTGACGGCTCAATAACAGGTGCCATGCTAAGAGAGCTGTTACAGCCGTCCCTGAGTGGTTGTGTCAGCAGCAATGTTAGGGTTGAGCTTTCCAACCTGCTCACCATGCAGGAAAAAGGAAAGAGAGAAGAAGGGAAAAAAAAAAATCTCTCCGGTCCCCAAATGATGCCCGCTGGGAGCCATCGTGCGCTAAATTTCGCCGGGTGGTTCTCCCCTGTTTTCTGTCTTGTGGCCCCCGGACTCCGATTTACAGACAGAGCCATATTGGGCCTTTCTGCATGGCGGGGCCCAAGCAGCTGTGTTCAGCAGAAAAAAAATGACAACAACAAAATAAAGAAATAAATAAACAAATCAACAAACACATAAGAGAAGCTTATTTCTTTCGCAAATGCTCGGATAAGGACTTTTTGTGTGCCATCTGCAGAAAATGAAGCGTGTAGTCGGACCTTGATTGCAGTTACACAGGTTTGGCCTGACTATTGAAAAACAGCCCTAACTGTTGTGGGGAGTCCACTAAAGGGTTGGAAGTCCTCCCGTCTGCATCAAAACAAATTCCTAAAAGTTTTTGTGTGTGCCGTCTTTGAGTTGAAGAGCCAATTTACTGCGCACAACTCGGCTGATAGTGACACCGCCTGCCTTTAACACAAACACGGCGATCCATTGCCATGATTGCTCATCTTTAACTCGTCTTTAAGCACACTCCTTAAGATTTGAGAGGTTCTTGGCTAAATCTATGCAAATGAAGCTGCTTTGTGAAAAGACGCATCACTGTGCATGAAGCCTGGAGCGGGCAATAATCACAGACGGATTGTGTGCAAACAAGAGATGCTAAGCACCTCAAACCTCTGCGAGCGACAGGAACACACAGGGAGAGACACACCACGGGGTGAAGGAGATAAGTCAAACAGTCAGGTGATTGCTCTTTTTTTTTTTTTTCTGCTGATGAGCAACAAAACATTATGTTTACCTGTGAAAACTTTCTGATTCTGTGCGTGTGCTCTTGAAGAAATGCTCCTAATTTTAGGAGCAGAATTTCAACACACAGCTACAGACACCATGACCGAGGAGAGAAGAAGGAGACAAAGTTTAACGACCACGATCAGGCTTTTGATATTACATGTCACAAGCACGCCGGCATATAGAGTCGGCATCTCAGCATAATTCATAAACCCTTTTTCTCTCCTTTCTTGGGAGGAGGGGTGGAGATATGTTAGCATATAGGTACTCTAAATTTAGCTTCCATACCATCATGGGGCGGTTCATTTTACGCAACACAAAAAAAATGATAAATTTCAAAGGTGACCTGATGGGTTTCATTACAGCTGATTGATCGGCTTATGTGAGGGTGTCACGAAATGGACAGAGCAGACATAGTACACCTTCAGGATCCTACACAGGACATATAGGCCATCCTACCACGGCACCTATATACAGTGAGCTAGAGATGTATGGTGCATCTGAATATGTCTGCAGGTGCCTGAAATACTTGATATTGAACAAATAGAATTTACTTAAAATGCTCTTGTTTTGCAGCTTAATAATTTAGAAGACAGTAGAATTTATCTTTGACATAGCTCACACAGAAACCCAGAAAAAAAGGGAGTAAAAACATTCATACAAAAGCTATTAAAACACAGACAACAAAATATTGTAACAAAACCATGATACACCAGCTTTAAAACTGATTATTTTCAATCCTAATATACAGTTTCTACTTTTAAAAAAGTGACAGCATTTCTGACTAGCCCATTTGATGGATAAATGAAGTCATAGAGAAAACATTTCTACTCTCACAGTTAGGAATGACAGTGAAAGTTTCAGAGCAGTTATTTTTATGGTTGTTTCTGCATTCGTCGCAAGTGTTTGGGAACAAAGCAGGGATCTGTGAATCCCTCCTACGAACTCGTAAATAACCCCTGCAATTCATCATAAGAACGAGAAGGAAATGTCAAGGGCACAGGAGTCCCTTTTTGTCGAGGTCACACACAAAACATAAACAGCAACACGCATGCAAAAACATACTGTACACACACACATTTACATGCTGCACTGTGACCACACTGCGCTACATAGAAGTTGAGGCATTGACAAATCACTGAGACCTGAAAGTGGGGCCGAGGTGGGACTAATTGAAATGAACTTTAGAGAAGGGGGGACACCTAATTAAACATGAACTTTCTATCCTGTGTTTGTGTTGACATCATGGGGCCTAAATTTAAAGCTCATCTTTGTTTGGCCGAACCTGGCGATGCAGCTAAAAGAATACTGCGTGTGAGCACGGAGAAGGAATAAGGTCATTGCTTTTCCTCAGTGAAAACATATTTTTCCTTGTCTCAAGTCACTCGCGACACTTTTCTGGAGTGTGTGAGGGGCCCATTCATTATCTACTGCTTTTCCTCAGAGAGACTCTAAGCGCATATGGTATCTTGTGTTGTGTGTGTGTTTTTGTGTTTATCTGTGCCGGTTCGAGACAACTGTCGTGAGCGGCCGCGCTTATTGGCATACACACAGCACGTCCTTATGCACCTGTGTTCGTGTGAGTGAGCACGAGTGTGTTTCGGTTGGGGAGGGGATAGATGAGTGTGTGCATACGTGCATTTGTTTGTTGCTGTTTATTGCCTGTTCTATTTTCTGTATTACTTAGTCGGGGACACGGCCCAGTGCAGGAGCTGTGAAGTTTCCCAGTAACAGGCTAATTCCTCAGTGGCTGTTTAGAGTGTCTCCAGCAGTGCTAAGTGTTCTCCTCTCTGTGCCTGATCAGAAAACAGGACCACTTTAGTCAGTTTGTTTAAGGTCCCTCGAGAAGGCTCTCATATCCTCCCTCTACTCACCCCTTCCTTTTTCCCTGCTCTGTCTCTCTCGCTCTCACACACACACAAACACACTCGCGGTGCCACCTTCACACTCCCTATCTCACATCGCATATTAAATAGATGAACTTGACATGTGTAGTTGCCTCAGTTGATCTTTTTTTGAGCTTGTGCTTATTTAACGTCATTTTTTTTTTTTTTGTTTAAATCCTTTTATATTATGTTAAGCTTTTATTTTAAATGAATTCCAAGACAGTGATGAAGATGACTCCATTGTTTTTCTGTTTGCTTTCCTTTAACTGGAAGCACACTGCACATAATGAGCCATACAGACGGTGGAGAAAGATTCAGATGTGTAATGTGCATCCTCAAAAAGCAACTATTTGGCACTACATTTGATGCAAAGCTTTGAGTAAGCACTATATGTACAAAAAAATATGTAAGGATGAGGTTAGGGTTGTGAACAGACTGCAGCTTGAATTTATGCTGGGAATAAATGTTTATGTGTGGGATATTAAACAATAGAACAACACATAAAAGGGTTCATAAACTTTTTTTTACTCAGTAAATTATACTCAACAGGTGTTCCTTTTCCATAAATTAACAATCAAAACCAGAAACTGTGTTCTTTTTTTGTCTGTTGTCCTGCTTTTGCTGCAAATTGGAGCCTAAAAAATGAAAGAAACAGCAACATGAAGCTGCAGAAAATCAGATGTATGCTGCTGGCTGGTGTGATAGCAGCCTTTTATCCCACATGTGGGTCTGATTTTTATATGAACATGGATCATTAATGAAAAATAGTTCACATCAGGGCGTTGTGGAGTCCATCAAAGAGGTAAAGGTGCTGTTTAAGAGCTAGTTTTAATGAATTTAATGTGTTTGTACTTCATGTCTCCTTACTATTTAATTAGATACCACCAGATTCATTGTGTGAGGTGTGTGTGTGTGTGTGTGTGTGTGTGTGTGTGTGTGTGTGTGTGTGTGTGTGTGTGTGTGTGTGTGTTAGATAACTTCACCCTATTTCACCTGTCTCTATATAGCGAGGTAATATATGCTGTATAGTGCCCTCATTACAGCTCCCCCAACACAGCTCCCTTACGCACATTCATACTCATGCACACGAGCGTATTCACACATACAATCATTGCAGGTGATTTCACTAGCACTACTACAATCATATATATTTTTATCATTCATTTATGGTGCTTTCAGTTCATACTGAATCAAAATACACTTTAAGAATAGGTAACTAAAACCTGTGTGTTGCTTTAACGTCAGTACCTGAGTGTAAATTCCGCTCTCTCTTTAACTAGAATCGAGACTCTGCTATATTTGCAAGTGAAATTCTTTGCATGGAGAAGCTACCTCGTAACATGGAGACATATTCTCCCTGTTTTGCTATGGCCTGGCCTGCTCTGCTATCCTTGTGTAAAGGTGAAGTTTCCTCACAAGAGCTGACAAGTGTGAAATTACGATAGGAAGTGCTTCATACCCTGCCATTTACCTTCATTCATTACCACGCCGCACACACACACACACACACGTACCTGCACGCTCCCTCCAGTCCACAGCTGACTGGTTGATATGGCAATCATTTCTTTAACCAGGAGTGTAGGAAAATAGCAACACACACTATGCATGACAGGTTTGCCTTCAGGATCTCTCAAACTTTGGTGGAGTCCTCAAAGGCATCGGCTCGCCTTTGGAGTGGTATTGAATATAGAGGTATAAAGGTATTAGAAAAGAGGTTGGAAGGAGAGATGAACCTACATGGATTAAAGCTCATCTATACCACTCGTCTCCAGGAACTAGATCCATATGATGTTCAAAGGAGCGCTGGACCACAGAGGTTTTCTAGCAAGAGGTGAGGCAGGTCACAGGGCATGATGTCCTCCGAGGGAACTCTTTCTCACTCTCCTTCTTTTCAATTGTCTTATTCTTACAGAGTAGTTACAGAACAAAATTAAAAATAAATCACACAGTCACATCATTTTGCTCTCCAACTATAAAGCAAGTCCCAGAATCAGAGACCAAATACAAAATTGTCGCTCTGTGTCTTTCCCCTCTCTAGTTAGCGCGTGTTGTCTGAAGGTTATCCAGCTGACTCTGTGGCCAAAAGGAACCGAGGAGTCGCTGGGCGGTCATAAGTCTTTGTCTTTGAAGACTGCACGCTGTGTTCGTATCGCTGTTGCAGCGTAATTGATACAGGCTCACGCTGTTGAGCTTAACGGAGCCCCATCATGGCCTTACACTCAGATCTCTCACAGCTGTAGGGCTCAGAGTACTGAGCTCTCACAAAATCACACAAGCGTGTGCAGGCACATACACACACACACACACACACACACACACACACACACACACACACACAAAACACCCAGCTGGCTTCTGGCGAGATCACAGCTAAAGAGATCCAGAGCGGAGCTGGTTAGACTAACACTAATGGAGATGAGCTGCCTGGTTAGCTCAATGGAAAATTGAGCAGTTGATGCTTATTTCATCACAGCAGCAGTCCGTTCCCTCGGGAATACACAGTCAACTTACACTGATTTTAAATCTTTCTGAAACAAAGAAAAAGAAATACATTGTGGTGTTTGTGAGGGAGCTTGTTGGGCCGCTACAGAGAACGCTTTATAATCTGAAGTGTTATAGCGTATGAAACCGCATGTGATGGATGGTTTTCTTGTAAGTAGCGTGCACAAAGGATACATTTGTAAGGGCATACTGTGCTCAATCAGAGCTCCTCCACTGACAAGGAGCTCTCCTCACTTGGCTCCTTAGAAGCAAGTGCATTAAATCATGTCACCAGTCGGTCCGGTGAAATCTGGGCCACACCTGAGTGCATATGTCCTGCCCGGCAGCACTGTAGCATAGTAAAAACTACCGAGGATCACTGGCAAGCAGGAGGGGGTCCTCTGCTTTTATCCCTCCGCCTGACATTCTGTGACATTTAAGAAGTCGTTAAAGGTGTGAGCATGTGGAGTGGGAGAGCGCAGCTCCTCAGGCAGAGAAAGACCCTCAGCGCTGTCACCAAATAAAACCTTGTTGGATGAACTGATTATGCTGTCAGGAAAATCTTAGCATTACATTACACTCTCCTGGAAAGATGTACTCACTCACTGTGTTGACAAATCGTGTACGGTGGCGTATGCTACGGACGCCTGTGGCAGTGTAGTGTTATAATTCAGCCCTGTGGCCCATGCAGATAGGAGGATGCACTGCAATTATCAGATAAAGTGCAGTCCTTCTCCGGCCCGGGCTGTTCTGGTTGTGTTTCATTGTGGTCACTCTTGGCTGTGACACAAACACACAGGGTCCACAGAAGATAAGAGTCTCCTCTTTTATGAGCCTTTTCCTCTCCACCAACAAACAGCTATTAAAGTGCGGCCAGATCTGGCTCCT